>NC_045443.1:34441964-34458658 GCF_002776525.5 Piliocolobus tephrosceles | reverse complement strand
TTGCCCATGCCTATGTCCTGAATGGTACTACCTAGATTTTCTTCTAGAGTTTTTATGGTATTAGGTCTAACATTTAAGTCTCTAATCCATCTTGAATTAATCTTCGTATAAGGAGTAAGGAAAGGATCAAGTTTCAGCTTTCTACTGATGGCTAGCCAGTTTTCCCAGCACCATTTATTAAATAGGGAATCCTTTCCCCATTTCTTGTTTCTCTCAGGTTTGTCAAAGATCAGATGGCTGTAGATGTGTGGTATTATTTCTGAGGACTCTGTTCTGTTCCATTGGTCTATATCTCTGTTTTGGTACCAGTACCATGCTGTTTTGGTTACTGTAGCCTTGTAGTATAGTTTGAAGTCAGGTAGCGTGACGCCTCCAGCTTTGTCCTTTTGACTTAGGATTGTCTTGGCAATGCGGGCTCTTTTTTAGTTCCATATGAACTTTAAAGCAGTTTTTTTCCAACTCTGTGAAGAAACTCATTGGTAGCTTGATGGGGATGGCATTGAATCTATAAATAACCTTGGGCAGTATGGCCATTTTTACGATATTGATTCTTCCTATCCATAAGCATGGTATGTTCTTCCATTTGTTTGTGTCCTCTTTGATTTCACTGAGCAGTGGTTTGTAGTTCTCCTTGAAGAGGTCCTTTACATCCCTTGTAAGTTGGATTCCTAGGTATTTTATTCTCTTTGAAGCAATTGTGAATGGAAGTTCATTCCTGATTTGGCTCTCTGCTTGTCTGTTACTGGTGTATAAGAATGCTTGTGATTGTTGCACATTAATTTTGTATCCTGAGACTTTGCAGAAGTTGCTTATCAGCTTAAGAAGATTTTGGGCTGAGACGATGGGGTTTTCTAAATACACAATCATGTCATCTGCAAACAGGGACAATTTGACTTCTTCTTTTCCTAACTGAATACCCTTGATTTCTTTCTCTTGCCTGATTGCCCTAGCCAGAACTTCCAACACTATGTTGAATAGGAGTGGTGAGAGAGGGCATCCCTGTCTTGTGCCAGTTTTCAAAGGGAATTTTTCCAGTTTTTGCCCATTCAGTATGATATTAGCTGTGGGTTTGTCATAAACAGCTCTTATTATTTTGATGTACGTTCCATCAATACCGAATTTGTTGAGCCTTTTTAGCATGAAGGGCTGTTGAATTTTGTCAAAAGCCTTTTCTGCATCTACTGAGATAATTATGTGGTTCTTGTCTTTGGTTCTGTTTATATGCTGGATTACGTTTATTGATTTGCGAATGTTGAACCAGCCTTGCATCCCAGGGATGAAGCCCACTTGATCATGGTGGATAAGCTTTTTGATGTGCTGCTGAATCCGGTTTGCCAGTATTTTATTGAGGATTTTTGCATCGATGTTCATCAGGGAGATTGGTCTAAAATTCTCTTTTTTTGTTGTATCTCTGCCAGGCTTTGGTATCAGGATGATGTTGGCCTCATAAAATGAGTTAGGGAGGATTCCCTCTTTTTCTATTGATTGGAATAGTTTC
The DNA here is from genome assembly GCF_002776525.5 of Piliocolobus tephrosceles. Lineage (NCBI taxonomy): Eukaryota > Metazoa > Chordata > Mammalia > Primates > Cercopithecidae > Piliocolobus > Piliocolobus tephrosceles. The sequence continues at coordinate 34,457,160 of NC_045443.1, read as the reverse complement.
AGAAGGAATGGTACCAGCTCCTCCTTGTACCTCTGGTAGAATTCAGCTGTGAATCCATCTATCTGGTCCTGGGCTTTTTTTTGGTGGGTAGGCTATTAATTGTTGCCTCAATTTCAGAGCCTACTATTGGTCTATTCAGGGATTCAACTTCTTCCTGGTTTAGTCTTGGAAGAGTATAAGTGTCCAGGAAATTATCCACTTCTTCTAGATTTTCTAGTTGATTTGCATAGAGGTGTTTATAGTATTCTCTGATGGTAGTTTGTATTTCTGTGGGGTCGGTGGTGATATCCCCTTTATCATTTTTTATTGCGTCTATTTGATTCCTCTCTCTTTTCTTCTTTATTAGTCTTGCTAGCGGTCTGTCAATTTTGTTGATCTTTTCAAAAAACCAACTCCTGGATTCATTGATTTTTTAGAGGGTTTTTTGTGTCTCTATCTCCTTCAGTTCTGCTCTGATCTTAGTTATTTCTTGCCTTCTGCTAGCTTTTGAATGTGTTTGCTCTTGCCTCTCTAGTTCTTTTAATTGTGATGTTAGAGTGTCAATTTTAGATCTTTCCTGCTTTCTCTTGTGGGCATTTAGTGCTATACATTTCCCTCTACACACTACTTTAAATGTGTCCCAGAGATTCTGGTATGTTGTATCTTTGTTCTCATTGGTTTCAAAGAACATCTTTATTTCTGCCTTCATTTCGTCATGTACCCAGTAGTCATTCAGGAGAAGGTTGTTCAGTTGCCATGTAGTTGAACGGTTTTGATTGAGTTTCTTAGTCCTGAGTTCTAGTTTGATTGCACTGTGGTCTGAGAGACAGTTTGTTATAATTTCTGTTCTTTTACATTTGCTGAGGAGTGCTTTACTTCCAACTATGTGGTCAATTTTGGAATAAATGTGATGTGGTGCTGAGAAGAATGTATATTCTGTTGATTTGGGGTCGAGAATTCTGTAGATGTCTATTAGGTCTGCTTGATGCAGAGTTGAGTTCAATTTCTGGATATCCTTGATGATTTTCTGTCTCGATCTGTCTAATGTTGACAGTGGAGTGTTGAAGTCTCCCATTATTATTGTGTGGGAGTCTAAGTATCTTTGTAAGTCTCTAAGGACTTGCTTTATGAATCTGGGTGCTCCTGTATTGGGTACATATGTATTTAGGATAGTTAGCTCTTCCTGATGAATTGATCCCTTTACCATTACATAATAGCCTTCCTTGTCTCTTTTGATCTTTGATGGTTTAAAGTCTGTTTTATCAGAGACTAGGGTTGCAACCCCTGCTTTTTTTTGTTCTCCATTTGCTTGGTAGATCTTCCTCCATCCCTTTATTTTGAGCCAATGTATGTCTCTGCATGTGAGATGGATCTCCTGAATACAGCAGACTGATGGGTCTTGACTCTTTATCCAGTTTGCCAGTCTGTGTCTTTTAATTGGAGCATTTAGTGCATTAACATTTAAGGTTAATATTGTTATGTGTGAACTTGATCCTGCCATTATGATATTAACTGGTTATTTTGCTCATTAGTTGATGCAGTTTCTTCCTAGCCTCGATGGTGTTTACATTTTGGCATGTTTTTGCAATGGCTGGTACTGGTTGTTCCTTTCCTTGTTTAGGGCTTCCTTCAGGGTCTCTTGTAAGGCAGGCCTGGTGGTGACAAAATCTCTAAGCATTTGCTTATCTGTAAAGGATTTTATTTCTCCTTCACTGATGAAACTTAGTTTGGCTGGATATGAAATTCTGGGTTTAAAATTCTTTTCTTTAAGAACATTGAATATTGGCCCCCACTCTCTTCTGGCTTGGAGAGTTTCTGCCGAGAGATCTGCTGTCAGTCTGATGGGCTTCCCTTTGTGGGTAACCCGACCTTTCTCTCTGGCTGCCCTTAAGATTTTTTCCTTCATTTCAACTTTGGCGAATCTGGCAATTATGTGTCTTGGAGTTGCTCTTCTGGAGGAGTATCTTTGTGGCGTTTTCTGTATTTCCTGAATTTGAATGTTGGCCTGCCCTACTAGGCTGGGGAAGTTCTCCTGGATGATATCCTGAAGAGTGTTTTCCAACTTGGTTCCATTTTCCCCCTCACTTTCAGGCACCCCAATCAGACGTAGATTTGGTCTTTTTACATAATCCCATACTTCTTGCAGGCTTTGTTCATTTCTTTTTCTTCTTTTTTCTTTTGGTTTCTCTTCTCGCTTCATTTCATTCATTTGATCCTCAATCGCTGATACTCTTTCTTCCAGTTGATCGAGTCGGGTACTGAAGCTTGTGCATTTGTCATGTATTTCTCGTGTCATGGTTTTCATCTCTGTCATTTTGTTTATGACCTTCTCTGCATTAATTAGTCTAGCTGTCAATTCTTCCACTCTTTTTTCAAGATTTTTAGTTTCTTTGCGCTGGGTACGTAATTCCTCCTTTAGCTCTGAGAGGTTTGATGGACTGAAGCCATCTTCTCTCATCTTGTCAAAGTCATTTTCTGACCAGCTTTGATCCGTTGCTGTCGATGAGCTGCACTCCTTTGCAGGGGGAGATGCGCTCTCATTTTTTGAATTTCCCGCTTTTCTGCCCTGCTTCTTCCCCATCTTTGTGGTTTTATCTGCTTCTGGTCTTTGATGATGGTGACGTACTGATGGGGTTTTGGTATAGGTGTCCTTCCTGTTTGATAGTTTTCCTTCTGACAGTCAGGACCCTCAGCTATAGGTCTTTTGGAGATTGCTTGAGGTCCACTCCAGACCTTGTTTTCCTGGGTATCAGCAGCAGAGGTTGCAGAAGATAGAATATTGCTGAACAGTGAGTGCGCCTGTCTGATTCTTGCTTTGGAAGCTTCCTCTCAGGGGTGTACTCCACCCTGTGAGGTGTGGGGTGTCAGACTGCCCCTAGTGGGGGATGTCTTCCAGTTAGGCTACTCAGGGGTCAGGGACCCACTTGAGCAGGCAGCCTGCCCCTTCTCAGATCTCAACCTCCATGTTGGGAGATCCACTGCTCTCTTCAAAGCTGTCAGACAGAGTCCTTCGCGTCTGCACAGGCCTCTGCTGCTTCCCCTGTTATTTTTTAGCTGTGCGCTGTCCCCAGAGGTGGAGTCTACAGAGACAGGCAGGTTTCCTTGAGCTGCTGTGAGCTCCACCCAGTTCCAGCTTCCCAGCGGCTTTGTTTACCTACTTAAGCCTCAGTGATGGCGGGCGCCCCTCTCCCAGCCTCGCTGCTGCCTTGCGGTTAGATTGTCGCAGACTGCTGTGTTAGCAAGGAGGGAGGCTCCGTGGGCATTGGACCCTCCCGGCCAGGTATGGGATATATTCTCCTGGTGTGCCGGTGTGCTTACAGCGCAGTATTGGGGTGGGAGTTACCCGATTTTCCAGGTGTTGTGTGTCTCAGTTCCCCTGGCTAGGAAAAGGGACTCCCTTCCCCCTTGTGCTTCCCAGGTGAGGCGATGCCTCGCCCTGCTTCAGCTCTCGCTGGTCAGGCTGCAGCAGCTGACCAGCACCGATTGTCCGGCACTCCTGAGTGAGGTGACCCCAGTACCTCAGTTGAAAATGCAGAAATCACTGGTCTGTGTCGCTCACGCTGGGAGATGGAGACTGGAGCTGCTCCTATTTGGCCATCTTGCTCCACCCCGGAATCAATACTTCAAATTATACTATAAGACTACAGTATTCAAAATAGTATGGTGCAACTCTGGGCATTTTGCCCATGGGTTAGCCTGCTCCATAAAGTGTAGTAAATAATAATAATAGTAAAACAGTATAAGAAATAGACACATAAACTAGTAGAATAGAATAGAAAATCTAGAAATAAATTTGCACACCTATAACCATCTGATATTCAACAAAATTAACAAAAATAAGCAAAAGAGAAATAACTTCTCATTCAATAAATGCTGCTGGAATAACTGACTAGCCATATGCAGAAGATTAAAACTGGGCCCCAACTTCTCATCATATACAAAAATTAACTCAAGATGGATTAAAGATTTAAATATAAGGCTTCAAACAACAAAAATCCTAGAAGAAAACCTAGGAAATACCCTTCTCAACATAGGCTTTGGCAAAGAATTTATGGCTAAGTCCCCAAAAGCAATGCAACAAAACCAAAAATTGACAAGTGGAGGCTAATTAAACTGAAGAGCTTCTGCATAGCAAAAGAAATTGCCAACAGAGTAAACAGTCTACAGAATGGGAGAAAATATTTGCAAACTTTGCATCTGACAAAGGTCTAATATCCAGAATCTACAAGGAACTTAAGCAAATCAACAAGAAAAAGCAACAACAACAAAAATCTAGTTAAAAAGTGAGCAAAGGACATGAATCAGACATATCTCAAAAGAGGATGTGCAAGTGGCCAACAAGCATATGAAAAAATAACTCATTATCACTAATCATTAGAAAAATGCAAATCAAAACCACAAAATAATCTCACACCAGTCATAATAGCTATTAAAAAGTCAAAAAAACAACAAATTTGGTTGAGACTGTAGAGAAAAGGGAAGGCTTATACACTGTCAGAGGGAATGCAAACTAGTTCAGCCACTCTAGAAAGCTGTTTAGAGATTTCTTGAAGAACTTAAAATAGAGCTACCATTAGACTCAGCCATCCCACTACTTTGGGTATACTGGTATATACCCAAAGGAAAATAATTCATTCTGTCAAAGACCCACACACCTGTATGTTCATTGCAATGCTGTTCACAACAGCAAAGATGTGGTACCTATCAAAGGTGCCTATCAAAGGTGCACTGAATAAAGAAAATATACATATACACAATGGAATACTATGCAGCCATAAAAAAGAACAAAATCTTGTCCTCTGCAGCAACATGGACGGAGCTGGAGGCCATTAACCTAAGTGAACTAAAAATGCAAGAACAGAAAACCAAATAGTGCATGTTCTCATTTATAAGCAAGAGATAAACAATAAACACACATGAACATAAACATGGGAACAATAAACACTGGAGACCACTAGAAGGGGAGCAAGGGAGTGGGGCATGGGCTGGAGAACCACCTGTTTAGTACTATCTTACTGCCTAGGTGATGGAATCATTAGAACCCCAAGCCAGAATGTCACACAGTTTACCCATGTAACAAATGTGCACGTGTACTATTTAATTGATAATAAAAGTTGAAATTTAAAAAAAATAAGTGGACCAAAAATGCCAAATAACCTTTCTCAGTCAGCAATTAATTGTCCTTTGCTAATCCAGTTGATAAATTCTCTCAGTCACTCCTACTATTGAGATAGAAGTTTAGTTACCTTTTTTTTTATTGAAACATTTTTTAAGAGAGAGAATCTCACTCTGTCACCCATGCTTGAATGTAGTAGAGCAATCATAGCTCACTGCTGCCTCGACCTCCCGGGCTCAAATGATCCTCCTGCCTCAGCCTCTCAAGTAGCTATGAAGTTAAGCAACTTTTAAAGGCAGTCAAATTATAAAACTTTTCAGTTTTTTCTTTTTTTTTTTATTTATTTTATTTTTTTGTTTGTTTTTTTTTTATTTTTTATTATACTTTAAGTTCTAGGGTACATGTGCATAACGTGCAGGTTTGTTACATATGTATACATGTGCCATGTTGGTGTGCTGCACCCATCAACTCGTCAGCACCCATCAGTTTTTTCTTGAGTCTGACCAATGATTCTCACTCTTGCATCCTTTCAGTTTCCTTTTACCTGACTCCCCCTGCCTCCAACATTAGTAAGACAAATGGAGAAAGTTCTTTTAGAGTGGGACAGAGAGGAGACTGTTTTTGCCAACTCCACAGTACATAAAGGATTTGGATTACAGAATAAGGATAAGTATAGAGTCAAAAAAGTTCACACTAGTGAAATTTCAAATGTGTAGTCAGAGGAATGTTACTGTCACATAGATGGGGTTTCAAACTTGGCTTTTTTGTTAAGGTTTATGAGCATATTATGCACTATCGACCTTTGAAATCTGCTTCTCTTTTTTAGGCAATTTTTATAACTCAAAAGAAATTAAAGCTAATGTCTAATGTATACAGAAAGATTGACAGGCTTTCATGTTGAACCTATCCCTTAATTTTCCAGCCCATAAAAGTATGCCACCCATTTTATTATTTTAGGATGTTCATATTGTTGATTTACAAGATGTATGAGACTATAAAAACGATTCAGTTCTGTTATCTGGCCATGGACTTGTCAAACTTCCCATGCAATCAAACGACTGCATAAACAGATGGGTGTTGAGTTTTGTCAAAATAAAGTGGGAGGCTAGTTCTGGAGATAGAAATCATCCTTAGGGAAATACTACTCTACTGACAGTATTGTAGAATACAAACTTTGGTATGAGAAGTGTGTTTGTCTGGCTTCAACTCTTTAAGGTGTTATAGAGACAGCAATATGACTTAGCCAGTTAGCAGCCCTGACCATAAACATGGAGAATTTAATGATGAAAATGTGTATCTTACAGTACATTGAAATTAAGTCAATTTATAAATTTTTTAAAAAGTGTAACAATCAACTTTGATTTAAATGCTCTGGTTAGTAGGTACAAAAATGATATGACAGTCTGTTTTTCATAGTTTGAAAAGCATGTAAATCAAAGTATTAGGTTGGTGTAAAAGTTATTACGGGTTTTGCCAAAACATTGGCAAAAACCAATCTAATCTAATGCATAGTATGTAAGCTTAATTAAGGTGTGCAAAATGTGTCCAACATAGTGATTTAGAGAAAGCACAGAAAAAGCTCTTGCTCCAACCAGATGGGCCCTGTTCGCCCAAATCCACTCAAATTCTGAGGGACATTAGGTCTCTCTGTTTTTCTAACCTAAATTCTCTATTTTATCCCTCTCTCATTCAAAATTTCTCGCTTCTGATTTTTCAATATAAAATTCCAACCACTTCTAAGGCATATTACTTTAGCCCTCCATAATCTCTCTCTCTTTAGAAACACTTAACATTGTACCAAAAAGAGGACTTGGTACTTAGAAGGCACTCAAGAAATATTTCCTGAAGAAAAGAGTAAACATACATAGTGCTTTACAAAGTGGTCTTATACATAACTATGTTTTTGACACTAAGAGTAATCACACATGTTGGGGATAAGGCAGATAGTATTCCTTTATTTTTATACTGGCTAACAAATTCAGATAGCTTTATGCCTTATCCTAGAAAGAGCACAGCCCAGGCTGGAACATAGTTTTTGTAAAACCTAATGTAGTTCTCTCACCCCTTCTCCTGCTAGCCCTTTGACCTGGATTATTTGCATCCTGAAATTGCATGCAATAATGTATTCTTTTAAGAATGAAGTTATTCTGAGAGCATCCATTTTTTCTATAATATTTTTAGAGACTAAATAATTTAAGACATTGCCTTATATGGAAGTAAAAATAGATACATTGAGGAGAAGAATTCACAAGTCACATTATTTAAAAAAAAGGATATATCAAAAATTGACATGGGAGAAGCATCTATCTTTTAGGGAGCTTTCCTCTTATATCTGTTCGTGCTTTTCCAAAACAGACACACACACACACATACACACACACACACTGAGTTGAAGACAGTATTCAGCCCAGAAGAGAACCCAAGAATTACGTACAAACAATGTAAATACAGAAATAAGAAACAAAAATGAAAAACAATGAACCCTAACTGCATTCCAGGGAATGATTTCTACTCGGGTGTAGAAAAAATGCAGAACACAATAGAGGGAATTTCAAGGTAACTCTAACGACCGCGAAAGAAAATAAAAGTCAACAAAAACATAATAATGGAAACATAATTTTATGCAAAGTGGAATGAACATAATAAAGCCTTCTTTATACTAGCCATGAGTCAGAGAGGGCAATGTCTCATTTTGATTGTCTGCTCTACCCCATGTATACCAGAGGGAAGTCTGCCTTTGGACATAATCCATTCTTTATACAGAAACCCCAGTCAGTTCCCATTCAAAAGAGAGATCCATTTGGGAAACCCATCTATATAAATATACGGGGATCCTTTCTAAGCTATGTAGAATAATAAACCTGGTTTTCTATTTGTTAACATAAGCACAAACAAAGAATAGCAGACTTGAGGGAAAACAAAAACCCAAAAGATGGTAGGGGATCCTAGGTTGAATCTGGGAATAGAAGAAGGACATTAGTGGAAACACTGGTGAAATCTGAACAAAATTTGTAGTTGAGTTAATAGTAATGTACCAATGTTTTTTTCTTACTTTCGATAACTGCACTGTGGTAATCTTAGAGAAAGATGAGTGAAGCATATAGGGGAAATTCTACTATATTTGTGATTTTTCTGTAAATCTAAAATCATTGCAAAAACAATTAAAGATTTAAAAAAATCTGAAAGAAAGGATTATGTGAACAAATGGCTGACAACGTTTATTAAAAATATAGATCCTAAATTAAAAATAAGTCTAACAGAATGATAACCATTCAAGATTAAATTAGGGACTGAAAAATCAAAAGGAAGTCTCCCAAAATATAAAACAAGAAGAAAAATAAATAGAAAATATTTAAAAATATTAAGAAACATAAATAGTTAATTCAGAAGGTCCAATAGCCATCTAATAAGAGTTACGTAGGAGAGACCACAATAAAAAAAAGAAAGTATATTACAAGAACATTAATATTGGGATTTTTTCAGAAATTAAAGAAGAATAAATCCTCAGAATTAAAGTTTCCATTGAGGCAGTATAAATAAAGATATATATTGGGTTGCAATTTCAAAACCTCAAGGATATGCACCCCCCCCAAAAAAAAAAAAAAATCTTAAAGCTTTTGCAAGAGTAGGGGACGCAGCTTGCCTGCACATAAGCCAAAATCAAATAGTTATCAAGAATGTGACTTGACCTCTATTTCAGATGACACTTGTTTCAATTTCAATTGTACCACATCTTTGTCATAAAACAGTGAATAAACCACTTCTGTTTTTAAGCCACATTTTTTTTACTTTAATTATGGATAATAATAGAACATATTTAATTGGTTTAAGTATTAAATGATATCAATTTATATGCATAGTAACCTCACTCTTTGTAGACTGTTGATAAATATTACCTTTATTACAATGATTAAGAATTCTATTGAGTGGAAAAATATTTTTTAAAAACAGGAAAAATGATTTTGAAGCTAAATTTCAATAAGCAGCCAAATTATTACCAAACGTGAGAGAAGAATAATGATAATTTAAATTATAAAGAGGCTCCAACAGTTCAACATTTGCAGACTGTGTTATTTCCCTACAGATTTATAATATCCAGATGAAAAATGAACCCAAGAAAGAGAAAGACGTGCAATATGTAGATACAATAAAGTGGCAAAGTCAGAGTTGACGCTTCCAAAGATAGAGAAAAAAATCAAACCATGAAATAAAGGAACAAAAAGACCATTGAAGAAAGGAGACTACATAAAGGTCTAAAATGAAGAGACAAATATGAGCAATTGCTTCTAAAGTATATAGAATGAATTGCAATGGAAAATAACCAAACACTTAATGGAAGAAAATTATTTATAAATGAATGAAAATCAAAAGCTTCAGATTGAAAAAAAACTATAGAATTACAGAGAAAATTAATTTTAAAATCTTAAAATTTCAAGACATATTTTAGTGATATTGTTAAATTATAAATTTTAAAAGCTGCATAAAAATAAGAAGGTGTTCACTTAGAAAGTATATATGGGGTGGTGTGGCTATAGTAGTAGTAGATTAGAGAGTTATTGTCAACAATTTTGGAAGCCAGGGACAATGGAGCACCTTCTCTAGATTATAAGTTCTTTAAATTTGCTACATCCTTCAAGATTTGTCTAAAATATTATATTTCTAGTGAGGTCTAGTCTGATCATTTACTATTTAAAACTGTAGTTTTTATATACTGTCTCACATTTCACTCTTTAATCTCTGACCCCATGCAACTTGTTTTCTAATATGTAATATTATTTACCTATTTTCATGTGCATTGCTTTTTGTCAGTTTCACTCTAGTAGAATGCAAGCTTTTGGGGGAATGTGCAATATGCTTAGGATCTGGCATGAGTAGATGTGCAAGTTATTTAGTTATTCATTAAAGGAATGATTAAATAAGCATACACTGTTGGGAAGAGTATAGGAAATGGGTTCTCTCATACATGGCTGGTGGGTGGAGTGTGTAAATTGTTAGAGGCTTTCAAATAGCAACTTGATAACATATAAAACTTTAGAAGTGCTCATATTCCCCTATTAAGCTTTTATGTTTCTAAGTCTGCATTCTAGAAAATACACCACATCTACAGAAAAACTTGTAGGATGATTTTTCACTGTAGCATTCTTTGCAATTGCTAAATATTGAAATCACCCAAATGTTCATAAAAGGGAAAAAAAAAACTATGGTATACGTAATCTAGGTAAAACACTGTAGCATGTTTAAATGAACTATTTACATGAAAATAAAATAAAAAAAGCTGAATTATCTGGATATGCGTATACAAACAAATATAAGTGAATAAAAAAGATCAGGAAGGGAACAGACCAAATAGTTAAATGGTTACTTGGAACAACACTAGAAGGGTAGAGAAGGATTAAGTGACGCAAAGTGTAGGAAGACTTCCAGCATTTACTACACATCCATATATTTCTACATTGTCTGAATTTTTTACAATGAGGATTTTTCAGATTTTATTGTGTAATATTTATATGATTGAAAGTAAAACAAAGCAAATTCTCCATCATAAGAATGTTTTCTAATGGCCAGTGATGATGAGCATTTTTTCATGTGTCTGTTGGCTGTATGAATGTCTTCTTTTGAGAAATGTCTGTTCATATCCTTTGCCCACTTTTTGATGGGGTTGTTTGTTTGTTTCTTGTAAATTTGTTTGAGTTCTTTGTAGATTCTGGATATTAGCCCTTTGTCAGATGAGTAGATTGCAAAAATTTTCTCCCATTCTGTAGGTTGCCTGTTCACTCTGATGGTAGTTTCTTTTGCTGTGCAGAAGCTCTTTAGTTGAATCATATCCCATTTGTCAATTTTGGCTTTTGCTGCCGACGAATTGATGGGTGCTGACGAGTTGATGGGTGCAGCACACCAACATGGCACAAGTATACATATGTAACAAACCTGCACGTTATGCACATGTACCCTAGAACTTAAAGTATAATAATAAAATTAAAAAAAGAATGTTTTCTAATGAATGATAAAAATGTTTATGATAATATTGATGTCTATTGTTTGTAGTAGAAATGTTACAATAATATATAGCCATTATAATATTATTAATTCTAGCTTTTGTTAAATTCTTATAGTACGGCTCCTTGCAAATGAATGTATCTACATTATTTCATTTGGTCTTTAAAACCATTCTGATACTATTGTAATCCTTTTTTATAGGTGAGAATACTGGGGTTTAGAGAGGTTAAATAACTTACCCAAAGTTCCATGGTAAGTATGCAGCAAATTAAGGTATGAGTCATATGCCATTTTTTTTTTAACTTTCGAAAATCCTACCTCCTAAGCTGTTCTAGTTTTTGTGGTTTTTTTGTTTTTGTTTTTGTTTTGTTTTTTTGGTTGATTAGGAACAAAAACTGTATCTTATACAAAACTGTGCCTTTACATATAGGAGAATTAAATAAAGGTCTTTGGATTATGACTTGAAAAGTGCATAAAGGATATCTATACTATTTTTATGAACATATACTGCACAATATGATTCAATGCAGGTCTTTTAGAATGGCATGATTTTCTCTATTTTAATGATGTCATAACAAAGATTGACTAACAGTTATATCTATACAAGATTAGGATGCTGTTGGCTTTCCTCCCTGAAAGTTTATATTTTCAACCTGTGGTTACAATACTGAATTAAATGTACATTTTTTAGACTTACATTGAACTTTTCTGATGTTTTTAGTTAAATAATGAAACTTAGAATTAATGCTTTAATTTTCCTAAGCTATTTAGTTTGTCTATACTTTCTCTTCATAATGCTTTAGTAATAAATTAGATCCCAAACTGTATATCTTACTTACATTTAGTTGCAATTTGTGGGATTTGCTTTTTCTGTTTTAAGTGTGTGCATTGCTTTAGAAAAGCAATAAGGAAATATTAAAAGCATAAATTAAGGCAAACATAGGGCTCTGAAGGAATTTCCAATATTAGATTTGAACACATTTTAAATGAAGAACATGTTTCAGGCTCTGAATAGAACCAAATGATAGAAAAGAAACAGCACATTTATAGTCAACCAGTGGCCTCAAGTTGAGGTTCAAATATTTGAGATGCTGAATATTGAGTCATCAGTCAAACTTCTGATTAGTGGATACTTTCACTCCCATTAATTTGCCCAATAAAATCAGTGACTAGCATTAATAGGTTGTATTTTCCTTTTCAATACAATGAGTTTACGGAAGGACCATGAGTACATGTTTGTATGTTGCTTTTTTTGTATCGACAATTGCTTCCAACTATATTGTGAATTTCTTGTTGGATCCCTGACAAGTCTCTTGACTGGCTAAAGTCAGAGGTTGGACCCTTGATGATGATGATGAAACTGGGTAGAAGTGACTGGTTCCCAGAGGTTTTCATGGCTAACCTTGACTTCATTGGTTAGAAACTAAAATCATCTAACTGGTTTGTAATAGCTTGACTATTTTTATTAAGATAATTTCCTTCTGAAAGGAGGGATGCTTTCTTTCCTCTTTGTAATTTCTCATATTCTTCTATATCACTAGGTGCATGAAAATATATTTAACATAGTCCTCTTTAAGCCTCCCTTTGTTCTTCTCTGATCAAATAGGATATTACTTTTTCATTATATTCTGCATTTATAGGACCTTAAAAGAAAGTTAAATAAAACCTGAGTTTGATGAATTATCCAAATATACTGAGTTAGGTGATATGGGAGTTGAGGGAAAACAAACAGACTTTTATTCTCTATTTTCCTCCTTTTGGCCTCTCCATTTCTTGGAATAAAAGATGCAAAATAATTAAAGGTAAAACTTTATCTTTTAAAAAGTGAGATTCAAGTTTTAAAGTATGTAGTAGGAAGAAGAGGGGGGAAAGGGGTGATGTCAGAGATCTAGATCAATGATTTATGCCACAGTTCTATATTGCATCTCCCTGTTGTAAGACTATTTCCCATGTGCTAAACACCGTTTCTGCAATTTTTAATATGGGTGCTTACTTCCTATTGTTAATTCCTTTCTAATTCCCAGAAATAGATCAAGAATGTGAAAAGAAGTCTAATACAGGAGCAAAATAATCAACAAACAGTTTTTGAAAATGCATTAATTTTTTTAAATGATAGAAATTCAAATACTGTCTGATTTCTTGATTCTATGAATAAATGTGGTCAAAAGAGTGATACATTAAGTAATGGGTGGACAGGAAGGCTGCTAAGGAGTGTCTCTCCACCCATGATCGTGCTAGGCAAGGAAAATTGGTCTGAGACCAATTTGGGTCACAGTGTCTCACTTGCATTTATTTCATGAGGATATTATCTAGGGTGTGATTTTAGGAGAGTCAAAGGCCCTAAAGTGCTTGCTTCAAGTCAGTCTCTGGAATTATCTGTAATTAGAAAACATTTTTAAATAATTCAAGATATTTTGCTTTCAGAAAGCTTTTGGCTAAATTTTCTGTCTTCTATCTTATCTTGCTTACTTTTTTCTTCCTTTATTTCTACTCACAAACACTTATTAAGTATTTGCTCTATGCCAGAATTTGATTGGAAGTGAGGACAGGAAATCATATAAAGCCCCTACACTCAACTATAGAATACAGAGTGGTTCAGATTTGTAAATAAGTAAACAGTAACATTTTATCTGTGAAAACATGGTTGTACCTATGTAGCACATCAGGATCTTAAAGGAGAAAGGAATCTGAAAGTGTCCTCTAGGAGAATTAGCATATTGTCATTAGTGAAGCACAGATTAGCTTTCATCACAAAACTAGCGCTAATTAATTTTAGCAGGAGCTAAAAATATTTGTTCAGGAAATGACGTAAGCAATAGGTTAGGGTGGGTCAGTATCAGAGACATTTACAAATATATGTATTTTGTACCCCCAAAAGTGATTAAATTAATAAGAGGTTTCAGAAGGATGCCATCAGAATGCAAAGGAGGAAAAGGTTCCTTCCAGCAAGGAAATATGAAAAGACTGTACACAAGAGGTAGAATTTTTCTCTGGATCTTAAAAATTAGAAATAATATAGATTTTTGAAATTGAGAAAGAGAACTTTTAGGCAGTGGGGAGATTACCAGAAAAACTTACAAACCTATACATTGCCGCATATGCAGCAACAAATAAAATTGTTCATTTTTTCTCAATAAAGGATATAGAAAGTGGCATAGTAGGGAACATACTTGGAAAGGATAAAGGGAAATTAAGTTATTTCTGATTGATTGCTTAATAGTATGGCACCTAGTGTATATATTGATTTTAGCATTTATCATATTTGATTCACCATATCTTAGGAATCATATTTGTAATTACTTGTTCATATATCTGATTTTCTCTCAGAACTGGATATTTTCTCAAGATTTGGGGCTGACTATTCTTTGTTAAAATTATAGAACCCAGCTCAATCTCACAAAAATTGTTGACCACTTACTATGATGGAGAGTGCTGAATACATTTAAAGGGACAATTTAAAAAAATGGAAAAAACTTCCTACTGGGAAAATATAGAAAACAAAAATAAATGATTAAAATATATTTCAAAGGTGGGAAAATTATACCTTTAAATAGGAAAGACCTCACCATTAAGATGTCATTTGTGCTAAGACTTGTAAGAGAAGGAGTTATTCATACAGGTATTTAGCAGAAGCAAAGCCAGGCAATGGGAATAGCAGGTGCAAAAACTCTGGGGCTTAAGTCTGGCTAACATCTGAGGTTGATTGAGAGACTGGTATTGATTACATCAGTTGGTAGGTACCATAAGAGGAAGTTGGAGAGATAATGTATAGTAAGAAAAGAGGGTAGCAGATTGTGTACGTTGATTAAAATGTGATTCATTTTACTCTGTAATTCAGAGTAAAATGTGGCTTTTACTCGGAATAAGATGGGAAGCCATTGAAGAAGTTTCAGGAAAAAATAAAAAACCAAAAACCAAAATTGGTTTGACATATTTTATAAAGATTAGTCAAATCTTTATAAAGGGGTAGATGGCAGCTACAGCAATGTGTGTATGTGTGTGTGTGCACACGCATGTGTGTGTTTGTGTGTTTATCTCCTTGAAAACCTCCCTGTACACACACACACACACACACACACACACACACACACACACACACACACA
>NC_045443.1:34385652-34441954 GCF_002776525.5 Piliocolobus tephrosceles | reverse complement strand
ACACACACACACACACACACACACACACACACACACACACACACACAGATATAGCAACTAGAGTAGCAAAACCGCAACCCATAGACAGCATCTGTAACTAAACCAGGGGATAAGATTTCCATACAAATTCCAAATCATGAATGAATACAGAAAAACCACCGACGGCAACAAGGTCTGCAGTGTATCAGCAACTATTCAGAAAAAAAAGAAAAAATGGAAGGCAAGCAAAAGCATTATGCAAAGCCTGAGAACTAGAAAACTCCCCATTTGAAAGGTTTTCACAGGAAAGCTCAGTGGGTCAATTTGCGGTCAGCGTCCAAAACTGGGAAGTGGCTTTGTCAGGTTATATTTCATGGATGAGTGCAAGCTTGGAGGAAGATGGAGTTGTCTGCACCCTGAGAATTCTCCTTTCTAATCTAAGGCGCTGTATTGAGGAGAAATTCCTGTGCGCTGGCCTTTAAGGCAGACCGGGGCAAGGAAAGAAAAGAAACAGTTAAAAGTAGGAGAGAGGACAGAGCTAGAATATCTTAGTTACTTCCAAGACATGTTTGAACACTTTAAGATAGCTGGAGAGAAATCCCTAGATTGCAAGGCTTAAAAGCCGTCCCGCCCATGTTTTCCTTTGAGAAGAAAAGCCCATTTCACTTAAACATGAATAGTCCATAAAGATGCAATAGAATTTCACACAAATTAGTTTTTGGAGAAGGAGAGAGATAGAGAATGAGAGAGAGAGAGAGATGAGTAGAGTAACATCTCTTCAGTCTCTTATGTCTTGGGACATAAGTCATGTCCCAAATTAGTTGTGTCCACTGAAAAGTACTAGAAACAATACCCATCAAAGAACACTAGTAGTGCCTAGATTATTATCTCCATAGCACATTTACCACTAAAAGGTAGCAGGGTTCATTTAAATGACTGATTCTAGGTTCAGAGCAAGAAATGTGCAAAATCAGCCTGGAAACTGTCGTATCAGAAATTAAGGAAGTTAAAACCCACTAGGCTCATGCAAAATGACTTAGGAGCCATCTTCAACAGATGCCTACTGACCAACTATGTTACAATTTCAGCATCAATAAGAATAATAACTTCAATAAATACAAACCTTATAATTTGTGAATTTGTATTGATTTAATTGCCATTCAGAATGACAATTATTAAAAAGTCAAGAAACAGCAGATGTTGGCAAGGTTGCAGAGAGATAGGAACATTTTTACACTGTTTATGGAAATGTAAATTAGTTCAGCCATTGTGGAAGACAGTGTGGCAATTCCTCAAAGATTTAGAACCAGAAATATCATTTGACCCAATAATCCCATTACTGGATATATACCCAAAGGAAAATAAATCATTATATTATAAAGATACATGCATGCTTATGTTCATGGCAACACTATTCACAATAGCAAAGACATGGAATCAACCCAAATGCCCATCAATGAGAGACTGGATGAAGCAAATGTGGTACATATACACCATGAAATACTATGCAGCCATAAAAAGGAATGAGATCGTGTCCTTTGCAAGGACACGGGTGAAGCTGGAAGCCATCATCCTCAGCAAACTAATGCAGGAACAGAAACCAAACACTGCATGTTCCCACTCATAAGTGGGAGCTGAACAATGAGAACGCATGGACACAGGGAGGAGAACGTCACTCACTAGGGCCTGTTGGGGGAGGGTGGGGAGGGGAGAGAGTATTAGGGAAAAGAGCTAATGCATGCTGGGCTTAATACCTAAGTAATGGGTTGACAAGTGCGGTAGAGCATCATGGTACACGTTTACCTATGTAACAAACCTGCACATCCTACACATGTCCCCCGGAACTTAAAAATAATGGCATATAATTGTAAGTAAAAATAAAAAAATTGCTTATTAGAGTCGAGCCTCATTCTGTGTTTTCCCTTTGAGAACACCTAACCAAAAGTCCAAATGTATGAAATACCTTACTTGTGAAGTGTTTACCTACTTTACAAGTTTATTACTATTTCGTTGTTGTAAAAATTAAAAGTAATATCAATATATTAATATCAATATATTAAATATATCAATACTGTATTGATAGATACAGTATATTGATCAATACAATATTATGTATCAATACTGTAATATTGACATATATATACCAATATAACAGTCTTGATATCAAATATTCACTGTGACAGGATTTTTTTTTTTTTTTTTTTTTTTTTTTTTTTTTTTTTTTTTTTTTTTGAGACGGAGTCTCACTCTGTCGCCCAGGCTGGAGTGCAGTGGCCGGTTCTCAGCTCACTGCAAGCTCCACCTCCCGGGTTTATGCCATTCTCCTGCCTCAGCCTCCGAGTAGCTGGGACTACAAGCGCCCGCCACCTCGCCCGGCTAGTTTTTTGTATTTTTTAGTAGAGATGGGGTTTCACCGTGTTAGCCAGGATGGTCTCGATCTTCTGACCTCGTGATCCGCCCGTCTCGGCCTCCCAAAGTGCTGGGATTACAGGCTTGAGCCACCGCACCCGGCAACAGGATATTTGAAAAATACAACTTTTCATGAAATAACTTCACTTGGGGAACTGATTTTAGTTTTTGCCTAATCACAGATATATATTTTTTTAGTTCCAATCATAATATGATACAATTTTGTAACACATCTGTTTCTGTAATAATAATATGAAATAAACACTATTATGAGAGGTCATATGATCTTTTTGGTCATTGTTTTAATATCACATAAACTTGGATCAAGTAGATATTGATTGAACTAGTAATTTTCCTTTGATATTTCTGGTGGCTATCATTTTTCCATAATATTAAAAATATCACCTCTCTCTTCCTCTCTCATTCATGCAGGTATTTTTTAAAAATTATTTTAGATGATTTTCTCTAGCATATATTTTCTAAAACTTAGCAGTTATAAAAGTGTTCATGAAATTATCAAATTATTTTCTAAAAGGTTATGGCCATTTATATTCCCTTACAGCAATGCGTGGGTACCAATTTGTCCGTACCTTTGCCAACCTTGCTTGTATTGTTAAAATATGCTTTCACAATTGCAGATTTTAGCTCAATGTTTTAGTTGTATTTATTTATTTATTATTTATTTAATTGTAAGATATAACCTTTTAAAATTATTATGTTTCCTCTTGTGAACCTCATGAACATTATCTATTAGTATGTTAATGTTATTTCATAGCATTATTAATATGCTACCTTATATTAATCTTTGTCCTTCTTTCTGAGATATTTTTTCAATCTCAGCAGGGAATTATTTATTTTAACAAAAGATTCATAATTAACTTTCATAGTCATGTAAAACCTCACCCTACTTAAATAATAATGTATACACAACTTTCCATATACTCAGCAATTGTAAAAGATGACATTTATAATCTATTATATCATCTACGCAGTGAATTTAGCTCAAAATTCACAAGTATTATAAGGCAAAAATGTATGGAACACCGGTGTAAATCTCTTTCATGTATTAAAACTCAAATATCACAACAACCCTCTGAGCTAGGTATTATTAACACTAAATATGTCAAGGTTCCCAATTAATAATAGAAAATAGATCATCAGATGCCATGGATACATAAGTACTCAAAGAATAATTAGACAATACAAAAGTCACTTTTTGGAGGAAAATTTTACAAACATTTTTATTGTTGATAGTCAGTCTTTTGTACATAAAAAAAAGAAGCGGAATTTGAACTGCAGGTATCTTGTCCTTTTCTTATTAGGACGTAGTGGCCTTTCAACAAGTACCACCCTTATTCTCATTTCAGTGTTTTATGCAGTAATAGCCATTTCTCCAAAGTTTTCCTTTACTGATGCTTTACTTTGTACTGCTGATTTGCAGTTGGCAGAGAAGTTAGATATACTCTAAATCAGGCAATTAGGAAAAACTTTGAGGCCAGCCATTTGCCATATAAAATACTCTCACTGGGGCTCTTTATTTTTTGTTTATAAACAAAGCTTCAGTGTGGAGAATGGTCTCACTTAATCCTCTTTCTCTGGTTTATCTGGAATGGAAAGTACTGACCTCAGTGCCACTGAACACTGAAAGGAAAAGAAAAAGATTTGGATCTCTTGATGTCACTGGGAGTGAATGAGAAATGAACGTTTTTAATTAGGACTTTGGCAAACTTGTCAGATAAGCAAATTCCTTTAAAAAAAAAGTACCCTTTAAAGCACAAACTACTTTACATAAATAAAACTGCTTGACTTCCTTTTTAGTAACATTTGCTAAATACTACAATCCAAAGTCAGATATTTGTAGAATATATTCTTTATTTGAGACTGAAGTCCTTGCTATTTTGTTTCTTTTCTTTGGCTGAAAACATGTTGGATACTTTTGCAGTGAATGGAATTAATTATTATTAATCAAGTACTGTTGGCATATTCTGTGCTGTACACAACTTAATAGAGGAGACACAGTTCTTGCCCTAAATACCTTTTATTCTGTGTTCGACAAAATGACAATACACTTTGTACCCAGTCCTGGTAGTATTTTTACACTACAATGTGGTGTAAGATTGTCATTTCATTTGGCTCACATCCATAGTTTCCTTTATTGGACAATTGCTTGGCAGTGTTCAAGGACATAAATTGTGAGGAGAGTTCTGAATGGTAAAGATGAAAACAAAATCAAACAAACAAAAAGCAGTGTCTGAGGTTCCCAAAGGAAGATACTGGGTCATGTGTGATGTAAGTAGGAGGAGTGGTGAGAAAAACTTCGGCTAAAGTGGAAAGGAAGCATCGAAGCGATTATGGAACAAAGAATGAGGTAGTTTTCTTACTAGAAGTTGAAGAAAGAAACGTCTTATTCAGAGGTTGATTTTTAATTCTTTTGCCTATCTCATCCTCTGTTTGTTTAATTCCTTCTGCCTGTTATGTAAAGTATCATCATCTAAGAGTGCTAAGCATTTTACACAGTTCTCATCATTTCTTAATGTTTAATTTAAAAATATCTTTTAAATTTAATCACAATTTTTATCAAGATAATATCTGCTTAGTTAGGAAAATCAAACAGTAACACAGGCCTGTAATAAAAATCAAAAGTCTTCTATAATGGCCACTCCCAGCGGTGACAAAGTATAATTTTCAAAAGTGGTAAAATCATGTCCTTCATCCAGATATAAAATGAATACATAACAAATATTTTATTTAATTCATTAATTACTAAGGCAATCATTTTTAAAGGAAAACCACAAAACCAGACAAATATGTAAACTCATTAGAAATTATTTGCATTATTGTTAGTTTCCTGGAAATTTCTTCTTTCTCTACAGAGGTGCAAAATAGCTGAAAGTCAGTGAAAGGCAAGAGCCCTGTGGAATTTTATTATCTGAAAGGATATGCTCTGAACAATGCACGTTCATTTATTGATGTCACCTCATGAATTTTTTTTCAGTCCTTCCAGTCTTTCACAATTTTTCCTCACAGAGACCACCATATTCTATTCTTATAGCTACTTTAGTATTTAGCTCCATATTTATTTTATTTATTTTATATTTTCAACTTTTATTTTAGGTTCAGGGGTACATGTGCAGATTTGTTATATAGGTAAATTACATGTTAAGAGAATTTGGTGTATAGATTATTTCATCGCCCAGGTAAGACACATAGTACTCAATAGGAAATTTTTCAATCCTTTCCTTCCTCCCACCCTCTACCGTCAAGTAGGCCCCAATGTCTATTGTCCCCCTTTTTGTGTCCATGTGTATTTAATGTTTATCTCCACGTATAAGTGAGAACATGCAGTATTTGGTTATCTGTTCCTGTGTTAGTTCACTTGAGACAATAGCCTCCAGTTTCATCCATGTTGGTGCAAAGGATCTTGTCCTTTTCTATGGCTGTATAGTGTTCTATGGTAAATAGGGACCACATTTTCTTTATCCAGTCTATTGTTGATATACCCCAGATTTTATAATAGCACACTTTATACAGTTTTTCCATAATTGTTCAAGTTTGCATATGAGTTATTGACATTTGTTATCTAGAAAATGAGGATTAACTCTTGTATGTGACTCTTCACATAAGCTCTTCTTTCCCTATCTCAATCATCATCAAATTCTTGCCAAATTTGGTCGATTCTCTATGTGGCTGCCATTTTGGGACTTTTCTTTACAGAACACATAGGAATCAATTCCTTCTACCTGTTTCTTCTGCTAGGCCTTCTATTTTCATGATCCTGTATCTTCTTTTTTTTTGGAGTGAATTTTTTTTTTTTATTATACTTTGAGTTCTGGCATACATGTGCAAAATGTGCAGGTTTGTTACATAGGTATATATGCGCCACGGTGGCTTGCTGCACGCATCAACTCGTCCTTTACATTAGGTATTTCTCCTAGTGCTATCCCTCCCCCAGGCTCCCACGCCTGACAGGCCCCTCCCTGTGTCCATGTGTTCTCATTGTTCAACTTCCACTTATGAGTGAGAACATGTGGCGTTTTGTTTTCTGGCCTTGTGATAGTTTGCTGAGAATGATGGATTCCAGCTTCTTCCATGTCCCTGCAAAGGACATGAACTCATCTTTTTTATAGCTGTGTAGTATTCCATGGTGTATATGTGCCATACTTTCTTTATCTAGTCTGCTATTGATGGACATTTGGGTTGGTTCTAAGTCTTTGCTATTGTGAACAGTGCTGCAATAAACATGCGTGTGCATGTGTCTTTACAGTAGCATGATTTATAATCCTTTGGGTAGATACCCAGTAATGGGATCGCTGGGTCAAATGGTACTTCTAGTTCCAGATCCTTGAGAAATCGCCACATGGTCTTCCACAATGGTTGAACTAATTTACACTTCCACCAACAGTGTAAAAGCATTCCTATTTCTCTGCATCCTCTCCAGCATCTGTTGTTTCCTGACTTTTTAAATGATAGACATTCTAACTGGCATAGGATGATGGTATCTCTTTGTGGTTTTGATTTGCATTTCTCTAATGACCAGTGATGATGAGCTTTTTTTCATAGGTCTGTTGGCTGCATAAATGTCTTCTTTTGAGGAGCGTCTGTTCATATCCTTCTCCCACTTTTTGATGGGGCAGTTTGTTTTTTTCTTGTAAATTTGTTTAAGTTCTTTGAAGATTCTGGATATTAGCCGTGTGTCAGATGGATAGATTGCAAAATTTTTCTCCCATTCTGTAGGTTGCCTGTTCACTCTGATGATAGCTTATTTTGCTGTGTGGAAGCTCTTTAGTTTAATTGGATCACACTTGTCTATTTTGGCTTTTGTTGCCATAGCTCTTGGTGATTTAGTCATAAAGACTTTGCCCATGCCTATGTCCTGAGTGGTATTGCCTAGGTTTTCCTCTAGGGTTTTTATGGTTTTAGGTCTTACATTTAAGTCTTTAATCCATCTTGAGTTAATTTTTGTATAAGGTGAAAGGAAGGGATCCAGTTTTAGCTTTCTGCATGTGGCTAGCCAGTTTTCCCAACAGCATTTATTAAATAGGGAATCCTTTCTCCATTGCTTGTTTTTGTCAGGTTTGTCAAAGATCAGATGGTTGTAGATGTGTGGCATTATTTCTGAGGCCTCTGTTCTGATCCATTCGTCTATTTATCTGTTTTGGTACCAGTACCATACTGTTTTGTTTACTGTGGCCTTGTAGTATAGTTTGAAGTCAGGTAGCATGATGCCTCCAGCTTTGTTCTTTTTGCTTAGGATTCTCATGGCTATGCAGGCTCTTTTTTGGTTCCATATGAAATTTAAAGTAGTTTTTCCAATTCTGTGAACTAAGTCAGTGGTAGCTTGATGGGGATAGCATTGAATCTCTAAATAACTTTGGGCAGTATGGCCATTTTCACAATATTGATTCTTCCTATCCATGAGCATGGAATATTTTTCCATTTGTTTGTGTCCTCTCTTATTTCCTTGAGCAGTGGTTTGTAGTTCTCCTTGAAGAGGTCCTTCACATTCCTTGTAAGTTGTATTCCTAGATATTTTATTATCTTAGTAGCAATTGTGAATGAGAGTTCACTCATGATTCAGCTCTGTTTGTCTGTTATTGGAATATAGGAATGCTTGTGATGTTTGCACATTGATTTTGTATCCTGAGACTGCTGAAGTTGCTTATCAGCTTAAGGAGATTTGGAACTGAGACGATGGGATTTTCTAAATATAGAATCATGTCATCTGCAAACAGACAATTCGACTTCCTCTTTTCCTAATTGAATACCCTTTATTTCTTTATCTTGCCTGATTGCCCTGGCCAGAACTTTCAATACTATATTTAATAGGAGTGGTGAGAGGGGGCATCTTTGTCTTGTGCAGGTTTTTAAAGGGAATGCTTCCAGTTTTTGCCCATTCAGTATCATATTGGCTGTGGGTTTGTCATAAGTAGCTCTTATTATTTTGAGATTGATTCCATTGATGCCTAGTTTATTGAGAGTTTTTTTTTTTAGCATGAAGGGCTGTTGAATTTCGTTGATGGCCTTTTCTACATCTACTGAGATAATCATGAATTTTTTGTCATGGTTCTGTTTATGTGATGGATTATGTTTACTGATTTGTATATGTTGAGCCAGCCTTTCATCCTAGGAATGAAGCTGACTTGATCATGGTAGATAAGCTTTTGATGTGCTGCAGATTTGGTATTTTATTGAGGACTTTTGCATCAGTGTCATCAGGGATATTGGCTTAAAATTCTCTTATTTTATTGTGTCTCTGCCAGGTTTTGATATCAGGATGACACTGGCCTCATAACGTGAGTTAGGGAGGATTACCTCTTTTTCTATTGAATGGAATAGTTTCAGAAGGAATGGTACCAGCTCCTCTTTTACCTCTGGTAGAATTCGACTTGAATCCGTCTGGTCCTGGACTTTTTTTGGTTGGTAGGCTATTAATTACTGCCTCAATTTCAGAACCTGTATTGGTCTGTTCAGAGATTCGACTCCTTCCTGGTTTAGTCTTGGGAGGGTGTATGTGTCCAGGAATTTATCCATTTCTTCTAGATTTTCTAGTTTATTTGCATAGAGTTGTTTATAGTATTCTCTGATGGTAGTTTGTATTTCTATGGGATCGGTGGTAATACCCGTTTATCATTTTTTATTGCGTCAATTTGATTCTCCTCTCTTTTCTTATTTATTAGTCTTGCTAGCAGTCTATCTATTTTGTTGATCTTTTTTTTAAAAAAATCAGCTCCTGGATTCATTGATTTTTTGAAGGGTTTTTTGTGTCTCTATCTCCTTCAGTTCTGCTCTGATCTTAGTTATTTCTTATCTTCTGGTAGCTTTTGGATTTGTTTGCTGTTGCTTCTCTAGTTATTTTAATTGTGATGTTAGGGTATCAATTTTAGATCTTCCCTGCTTTCACTTGTGGGCATTTAGTGCTATAAATTTTGCTCTACACACTGCTTTAAATGTGTCCCAGAGATTCTGGTACGTTGTATCTTCTTTCTCATGGGTTTCAAAGAATATCTTTATTTCTGTCTTCATTTTGTTGTTTACCCAGTAGTCATTCAGGAACAGTTCGTTCGGTTTCCATGTAGTTCTGCAGTTTTGAGTGAGTTTCTTAATTCCGAGTTCTAATTTGATTGCATTGTGGTCTGAGAGACAGCTTGTTGTGATTTCTGCTCTTTTACATTTGCTGAGGAGTGTTTTACTTCCAATTATGTGGTCAATTTTAGAATAAGTGTGATGTGGTGCTGAGAAGAATGTATACTCTGTTGATTTAGGGTGGAGAGTTCTGTCGATGTCTATTAGGTCGGCTTGGTCCAGAGCTGAATTCAAGTCCTGGATATCCTTGTTAATTTTCTGTCTCATTGATTTATCTAATATTGATAGTGGGATGTTAAAATCTCCCACTATTATTGTGTGGGAGTCTAAGTCTCTTTGTAGGTCTCTTAAGAATTTGCTTTATGAATCTGGGTGCTCCTGTATTGGGCGCATATATATTTAGGATAGTTAGTTCTTCTTGTTGAATTGATCCCTTTACCATTATGTAATGGCCTTTTGTCTCTTTTGACGTTTGTTGGTTTTAGGTCTGTTTTATCAGAGACCAGGATTGCAACCCCTGATTTTTTTTTTTTTTTTTTTTTTTTTGCTTTCCATTTGCTTGGTAGATCTTCCTCCATCTATTTATTTATTTATTTATTTTTGAGATGAAGTTTCACTCTTGTTGCCCAGGCTGGAGTGCAATGACACAGTCTCCCCTCACTGTAACATCCGCCTTCTGGGTTCAAGCGATTGTCCTGCCTCAGCCTCCTGAGTAGCTGGGATCACAGGCATGTGCCACCATGCCCGGCTAATTTGGTATTTTTATTAGAGATGGGGTTTATCCATGTTGGTCAGGCTGGTCTCAAACTCCTGACCTCAGGTGATCCACCCACCTCAGCCTCCCAAAGTGCTGGGTTTACAGGTGTGAACCACCACACCTGGCCCCATTTCTCTATTTTGAGCCTATGTGTGTCTTTGCATGTGAGACGGGTCTCCTAAATACAGCACACGAATGGGTCTTGACTCTTTATCTAATTGTGCCTTTTAATTGTGGCATTTAGCCCGTTTACATTTAAGGTTAATATTGTTGTGTGTGAATTTGATCCTGTCATTATGATGTTAGCTGGTTATTTTGCCCATTAGTTGAGGCAGTTTCTTCATAGCATCAATGGTCTTTACAATTTGGCATGTTTTTGAACTGGCTGGTACTGGTTGTTCCTTTCCATATTTAGTGCTTCCTTCAGGAGCTCTTGTAAGGCAGGCCTGGTGGTGACAAAATCTCTCAGCATTTGCTTGTCTGTAAAGGATTTTATTTCTCCTTTACTTATGAAGCTTAGTTTGGCTGGGTATGAAATTCTGGGTTGAAAATTCTTTGCTTTCAGAATGTTGATTATTGGTCCCCACTCTCTTCTGGCTTGTAGAGTTTCTGCCGAGAGATCCTCTGTTAGTCTGATGGGCTTCCCTTTGTGGGTAACCCAACCTTTCTTTCTGGCTGCCCTTAACACTTTTTCCTTCATTTCAACCTTGGTGAATCTGATGATTATGTGTCTTGGGGTTGCTCTTCTCAAGGAATATCTCTGTGGTGTTCTCCGTATTTCCTGAATTTGAATGTTGGCCTGCTTTGATAGCTTGGGAAAGTTCTCCTGGATAATATCCTGAAGAGTGTTTTATAACTTGGTCCCATTCTCCCCGTCACTTTCAGGTACACCAGTCAATGGTAGATTTGGTCTTTTCACATAGTCTCATATTTCTCAGAGGCTTTATTTCTTTTCACTCTTTTTTTCTCTAATCTTCTCACTGTATTTCATTAATTTTGATTTTCAATCACTGATATCCTTTGTTCTGCTTGATCGATTCGGCTACTGAAGCTTGTGTATGCTTCACGAAGTTCTCACGCTGTGTTTTTAGCTCCATCAGGTCGTTTATGTTCTTCTCTACACTGTTTATCCTAGTTAGCCATTTGTCTAATCTTTTTTCAAGGTTTTTAGCTTCCTTGCAATGGGTTAGAACCTGCTTCTTCAGCTCAGAGAAATTTGTTATAAACTACCTTCTGTCAAACTCATTCTCCGTCCAATTTTGTTCCCTTGCTGGCAAGGAGTTGTGATCCTTTGGAGGAGAAGAGGCGTTCTAGTTTTTGGAATTTTCATCCTTTCTGTGCTGGTTTCTCCCCATCTTTGTGGTTTTATCTACTTTTGGTCTTTGTTGTTGGTGACCTAAGGATGGGATTTTGGTGTGGATGTCCTTTTTGTTGATGTTGATGCTATTCCTTTCTGTTTGTTAGTTTTCTTTCTAATAGTCAGGTCCCTCAGCTGCAGGTCTGTTGGAGTTTGCTGGAGCTCCACTCTAGACCCTATTTGCCTGAGTATCACCAGCAGAGGCTGCAGAACAGCAAATATTGCTGCCTGATTTTTCCTCTGGAAGCTTCGTCCCAGGGGGGCACCGTCAGATGCCAGCCAGGGCTCTCCTGCATGAGGTGTCTGTTGGCCCCTCCTGGGAGGTGTTTCCTAGTCAGGCTACACAGGGGTCAGGGACCCACTTGAGGAGGCAGTCTGTCTGTTATCAGAGCTCAAACTTCATGCTGGGAGAACCACTGCTCTCTTCAGAGCTGTCAGGCAGGGACATTTAAGTCTGCAGAAGCTGGGCCCACAGCTGCCCTTTCCCCAGGTGCTCTGTCTCAGGGAGATGAGGGTTTTATCTATAAGTCCCTGACTGGGGCTTCTGCCTTTTGTTCAGATATGCCCTGCCCACAGAGATGGAATCTAGAGAGGAAGCGGACCTTGCTGAGCTGGGGTGGGCTCCGCCCAGTTTGATCTTCCCAGCGGCTTTGTTTACACTGTGAGCATAAAACTGCCTACTTAAGCCTCAGTAATGGTGGACACCCCTCCCCCTGCCATGCTCCAGCCTGCCAGGTCAATCTTAGACTGCTGTGCTAGCAGCAAGAATTTCAAGCCAACAGATCTTAGCTTGCTGGGCTCTATGGGCATGGGACCCACTGAGCCAGGCACTGGAGGGAAGCTCCTGTTCTGCCAGTTGTGAAGACCATGGGAAAAGCACAGTAGTTGGGCAGGAATGTACATTGTACCCGGTATAGTCTTTCATGGCTTCCCTTGGCTAGGAAAGGGAAATCCCCCAACCCCTTGCACTTCCTGGGTGAGGCGACGACCTGCCCTGCCTCGGCTCACCCTCTTGGGGTGCACCCACTGTCCAACCAGACTCAGTGAGATGAACAAGCTACCTCAGCTGGAAATGCAGAAATCACCCGTGTTCTGCATCAATCTCACTGGGAGCTGCAGACCAGAGCTGTTCCTATTTGGCCATCTTGCCAGAAATCCTTTCTACTTTTGCATTTTAGCTTGTCCACTTCTGTCAGGTTAGTTACAATTTAAAGTATATTGCGCATTGTAGAACTAAAGATATAATAAGAACTGATGAAACAAGATCTAAGTGAGTATGAGGTTTTCTCAAGTTCATGAAATCATCCCTGTAATATGATGTTACATCTACTCTGCCTACATGTGACACTGAAGATGTGGAGACATCTGAGATGTCTGAAAAGGAGATCTCTGAGGCAGAAAGGAACCATTCCTGCCCATGCTGGTAATGTATCTCAGAAGAAGTAGTCATTAAAATGCTTTTCAATATGCATTTTGAATTTTTCCATTTCAATATTACATATCCATAAACTCCTCCTTTTTCAGAGGAGCATATCAAAAAAATGAATTTAACAAAATTAACCCAAATGAGTAGAAATGAGCTGCTGTTCCTTTGGGCCATGTATTATAGAAATACAAATGCTGAGAACAGATTCTTGGAAAGGGAAGATAGCAAAGTGCTTCACCTATTCATACCCAGGCCAAAGAGGATAAAAATAATTAGATAGACTCTTACAGGGATTCTTTACTCTTAATTAGGAGCATAAAAAGAAACCTGAACAAGGTGTATTTGGTCTGAAGATAACAAGCAAAAATTTTCAGGGAAACTTTATATCCTGAAAAATGTAAAATTATTCTGAAGAACATACTGAAAATTATACAATAATAAGTGATATTGCCTTGAAGATAAAATGAAACAAATGTATTCACTCTTTTTCTTCTTATATTTGTGACTTAATAATATATAAAAGCTTGAGTGCTTTTCCACGATAGCCTCTCCAGCCTCAGCTTCTTTCCATTATTGTGCTTCCAGTCCTTGCCCTGAGCATTCCATCTGCACCACATGAAAATGAGGGACAGGGACTGGGGGCAGTCCTGTGGCGAGTGGATCTAAGGAAGGCTAACTTGTTTGGTAGTTATCATCAACCACAGGTAATTAGAATGTGAGAAACACATCTCCATGTAGCATCCCATCTGGCATTATCTCCATTTTACTATGAATACAAATCTGGGGTTGTTAGTGTGCAATTCCAAACAAATATTTAGAGTTGTTTGTAGCTATAGAGCTGTTGAACATATTTATTTTGTTGTTTAATAGAAGTCTTGAGAGAGAAGTGTTATAAAAGTCATCATGGAGAAATGTTGGTAGTATAATTAGTAAATTATTAGCTACCAGAGGCATTATCATCATTTCACAAATCTTGTAGGACTTACTTTTTGGTTTTAACTTGCTTTCTTTACACGTCTTGATTCTAGTTTCAAAGGTGCTTGAATCTTGTTCAGAAAACTAGTACTATTCCATAAGATTTCCTTTTGCTTTCTCCTGCAAAAAGGAAGCTCTCTGGGTTTCCAGAGTGGTATCACACATCTCATGTTTTACCTACTCTTTTAGATATTTTATTTAGTTATGGTGTTTATTCATCCTTTCAATAGAGAGAGAGAGGGAAGTTCTGTTGGCTGCTGTTGACTTAGCATCAGATAGATATTCAGCTGCATTTCGTTAGAAAGCAGTGCAGTTTCCCATCCAAATATTTCATTGGGGATTTATTTACTTACACTCAAAGTACACCAGGAGCAAGATACTTTTCTACATTTGATATGGTCACCCCTGCCATGGCACAAGCCAGGAGACCCTAACCATACTACCGGTGTCCAAGTGCTTGAATAAATGGAAACTACCTTTATGAATATAATTCTAGGAGTTACAAAATTGCTTATCAATGTGAAAGAAGTAAGAATAAACCAGGATCCCAGTATTGGAGAGTCAGGAAAGTATTCATTGAGAAAATGGCATGAGGTAGCTTTTGAGCAATGATGAGACATTTCCCAGGCAGAAAACATAGTTTGAATCTATCCTGGGCAAAGAAAGTGGTGTGAGAAAAGCAGGGAGGTATGAAACAGCATGGCACATTGAGGGAAACGGAAGCCATTTAATGAAGCTGGAAAGCAGAGGGGAGGAGAGAGTTGGCAAGGAAAGAGGCCAAAAGCCGGGCGCGGTGGCTCACGCCTGTAATCCCAGCACTTTGGGAGGCCGAGGCGGGTGGATCACAAGGTCAGGAGATCGAGACCACGGTGAAACCCCGTCTCTACTAAAAATACAAAAAAAAAAAAAAAAATGCCGGGCGCTGTGGCCAGCGCCTATAGTCCCAGCTACTCGGGAGGCTGAGGCAGGAGAATGGCGGGAACCCGGGAGGTGGAGCTTGCAGTGAGCCGAGATAGCGCCGCCACTGCACTCCAGCCTGGTGGACAAAGCGAGACTCCGTCTCAAAAAAAAAAAAAAAAAAAAAAAGAAAAGAGGCCAAAAAACTAAATGAAGACTGGATCATGCAGTTCTCATGAAATGGGCTACTGGTATGTTAAAACATGGGAATACTTCTGATTGGCAAGCAAGTGTGTGTGTGTGTGTGTGTGTGTGTGTGTGTGTGTGTGTGTTGTGTGGTGTGCATGTGTTTGAGATAACCTACAGTCACATTTGACAGGCGTTCAAATTAACCCGCCCAGGAGATGTCTTGTGATTCATGGAAACATCCTGTCTCTGAGTAAAGAATCTTATTGTGAATTCCCCAAATTGTTGACATACTGATTAATGCGTGACCTGCAGACATTGAAAAGGACACTGATTTGTTTATGAATCATGAAGCTTTACTGATTACTTTGCAGGTGAACATTTTAGCTTAGCTATTTTCGTCTATTAATATAAGTTACAAGATGTAGCTGATGATTGTAACCTCAGTATTGTACCCTCCAGTGAAAAGGACAGTTCCGGTATCTGGAGTCCTCTTCCCTTCTAAACTTTCCTCTGAAAGTTTTCCAATTTGTAGCAGACTCTGGAACTCCCAATTTTCTTGGTGTCTTCCTGGGTTGATAGTCACATTTGGGTTCCAATAAATCTTTATCAAATTATTTCTGTTTCACCAGTCTTAGTTTTGGTTGACCTATATAAAATCATATATTATCTATAATTTATATAGAGTTTATAATGCAGAATTTAGCTTATTTAGAAAATAAATAGGAATGTATTTCTTTTCTATTGCATTATTTGTTAGTAGTACCATAAATTTTGTTGAATGTTGTTAATATCCTCTGTTCTTAGCCATACCAGGGGTAGGGTGACTAAGCCTCTACTATGCCATCTTTTAACATTTTAAACACAGTGATATATGCACATGGGTCACCCTTCAAATTTTTTAAGAAAAGATTTGTACAGAAAAGCATTAATTTCCCAAAGGTACTGTGGAAGGGATCTTTCCTAACTTCCAGTCTCCCTTCCAACCTCCAGCCATGCTTCCTTAGGAAAAGCATATCTAACTCTTTCAGTAGTTAATTAAGAGAATACTCAGACAGTAAGAAGAATTTTTGCATGGTTGTTAAAATATATAAAATTATTTCCTTTCTGTATCTCAGTGACCAAAATCCCTCACTATGTGTTTACCTCAATAATTACAACATGGAGGTATATTGCAGAACAACTTATTTTAAATAAATGTGCAAACTTTGATAAAAATTTGGGGCCAATGAAAACCAATATGTGCCCTAATTACATAGTACGTAACACTTATTGAAGTTCTGTGTGTGCCAGGGGCTACATGAGGCATCTTTCTTATATTTAATATCTCATTTAATATTTGTAATTATCACATAAACTAGACTTTATAAGCACATTATAGGTCATAAAACCTGTTCATTGTGTAGTAAGTCATTACTTGATTGTTGGTCTGTCACTTAATTTCTTAGAACTGTTTCATTTTCTAACACTATCCAGATGGTCAACAGTATGTCCACAATTGGTTGATCTAATTCCTCTCCCCAGGACCCTAGACCCTTTCTAGGACCAGAAAGATTTCTGTACTGTTCGGCTCCTGCCAGCCTTGCTTCCCCAGTGTTGGACGCTTGGCCGTATCATCCACATGAATGGAAGAGCCTGCAATTTTCTGGGTATTTTCTAACATAATTACCTGCCCTCATGACTTACAGAGAGAGTTTGCACTTGGGATGTCTCTCTTGACAGTTTGTGTTCACCAGATTGGACATCTTTGTATTGATGATGGCAAAAAACCTCACCACCTTACTTGAGGATTTTTGTATTACCCAGTTACCTTCTCTGCATCTCATCTCTGAGGAGGGTTCTTTTCTACAGATCAGTCCTATATTCTCCACTCAGTGTTAGCTTCTCCCAAGGCCCTGTCAGCCGCAGAGATTGACATATGAGAATATTTCATGTTCAAACTCATCCAAGTCTCATCAAGCAGAAACTACCACATGTCACATGCTAAACATAATGTTTCGCTTATCTTTTCTCACAATTAATGATTATTTTATTGCTAGTAAACTCCTTTAAAAAATTGTTGACTTTTCACTTACTTTTGAATGTCCTATTGTTCTTTTCCTACAGGTGGTTCAGATGAACATATTAGGGTTTGTTGATTCACACATTTCCACTAGGGTTTGCTGATCTGGAAGAGTTTTGTTGTCTTCAAGTGGTGCTTGTTTTATTGTGTGTGTGTGTGTGTGTGTATACACAGTGGTGCAGTCCCATGGTCCTGTCTTGATTTTAAGTTTCTAGAAGACAGGAGTTTTACACTTTAAATGATGCATATTTATATGATGACCTGAATTAGGTGGGTTTTTTTTTTTTTTTTTTTTTTTTTTTGAGATGGAGGTTAGCTCTTGTTGCCCAGGCTGGAGTGCAGTGGCACCATCTCAGCTCACTAAACCTCTGCCTCCCAGGTTAAAGTGATTCTCCTGTCTCAGCCTCCCAAGTAACTGGGATTACAGGCGCCTGCCACTGCATCCAGCTAATTTTTTGTAATTTTAGTAGAGACAGGGTTTCATCATGTTGGCCAGGCTGGTCTCGAACTCCTGACTTCAGGCAATCCACCCACCTCGTCCTCCCAAAGTGCTGGGATTACAAGCACGAGTCACCACGCCCATCCAGTATTAGTATTCTTACCCTGGCTCTACCGTTAACCATCCCTGGGTCTGTTAGGATCCCTTAAATTCTTCTGATGTAAGTTTTATTATGTACAGAATAAGGTATTTCTCCCTCACCCTCCTAATTTCCCTCCAGCAATACAGTCCAGTCCTTCCCATAAGACTGTTTCTCCAAAACATTTTTATGAACATCATGAAATTGGAAGGCTTAAATACCAAGTCACAACAAAGATGGTTAAATATTATATTAACCATTCCTATTATTTATATGTTTCAATTTCTTTCAAAAGCATCTGGCTTTCCAGAGCTCAGGTTTTGTTCCCCTGTTGTATCCTGTGGTTCAGTAACCATATTTTTAGTTTTGCTAAACTGCTAAGCAGGTAGCCCAGAGGATTTAGGCTAACTGATAAGCTAAAAGTAAAGTTGCTGGTGCCAAAAAAAAAAAAAAGTTTCTCCTTGATTTCCTCTCATAATCCTCCTAAGAAGACATACAATCTCCAGACAGGCTGGTTTAAAGAAAAAAACCTTTTGTCAAGACAAAACACCTGCCCTGGAACCAGCTGAACAGATTGTGCAGTTCTACTCCATGACAGCTGTAAGAAAGAAGCTTGGAAACTGCTAATTCAATCAAGAGCAGTTTAATGCAATTTGAAAGATTTCCAATATAAATCAGGCCATGTTGCTATCTAGAAAAAAATGTCCCTTACAGAAACGCATAGCTTAATGACAAGCATTGGCAGACTGAAAATTTTGCTGGGACTCTTGATGAAATTGAGAGTTAATAGACCTGGTCTCCATCCAAAGCAAATCTACAATGAATTGGAATGAAGTAATTAGAAAAGTATCTGATGGGGAAAGCCAGAAACTTTCACTACATATAAAGGCAAAACATTTGATGAACTGAAAATTCCACTAAACAGTTAAGCCCAGGCACTCTCCCCTTCATATTTCCAGGCCCCAAACCAAAGAGTAAATCTGTTTGGTTTACACAATATAAGATAATAAAACCACTGGAGAAGTCAGTGACTCATGATCTGGGATCAAGAAAGAATAATAAATGAAAAAATAGACTCCTTCTAGATAAAAGTACTGAGTATCTCAGACATGTAGGGAAAGTTCCTGAGATTGAATTGTCTCTCTTCAGTTGATTAGCAAATACCTTAACCCAGGAATTGCAAATTTAAAGGTCGAATTGGTAAAAATAAATGAGATAAGCATAGAAATGGTGGGACCTGCTAGCACAAAGCCTGTCTCAAAGTGACAGCCACTACTTAGTTCCAGCTGTTTGTGGTCAAGGGTATGTTTGTCCCCAATGTGCCAGATCTTCTGAAATTTTAAGAGAAACTAGGAACCCATAATTTCTGTGAAACATTCAAATTTTAAATGTTGGCTTAAATTTAGAATATAACAGAAACATTTTTTTTGAGTGAAACCAAGCACACTTGTGGCCCTCTAGCTGTGACTGCTCCAGGCTCTCTACTTCACAGACCTCATTCACAATAGGGACAATGCCTTCTTCACATTTTTTGCAAAAAAAAATTCTAGGTTTGAAGGTGGTGAGGGAATAATTTGCATGTTTTAATACTTTTGTTGTATATTGTCATATTGCCTCAGCAACTGCAAAACAGTTCATACTCCCACAAGCAGTATAAAAAATAGCTACTCTTCATTCTCTGAACAGTACTGGTACAAATGGGCATATATTTGTAAATTCATTAATGATTTTTTAAAATTAAAGCATCTTTATTTCTAATTATAATTTTTTTTTCTTTTTTTATTATACTTTAAGTTTTGGGTTCATGTGCAGAACGTGTAGGTTTGTTACATAGGTCTACATGTGCCATGGTGGTTTGCTGCACCCATCAACCCATCATCTACATTAGGTATTTCTCCTAATGCTATCCCTCCCCTAGCCCCCAACCCCTGACAGGCCCCACTGTGTGATGCTCCCCTCCATGTGTCCATGTGTTCTCATTGTTCAACTCCCACTTATGAGTGAAAACATGCGGCGTTTGGTTCTCTGTCCTTGTGACAGTTTGCTGAGAATGATGGTTTCCAGCATCATCCATGTTCCTGCAAAGGACATGAATTCATTCTTTTTTATGGCTGCATAGTATTCCATGGTGTATATGTGCCACATTTTCTTTTCCAGTCTATCACTGATGGGCATTTGGGTTGGTTCCAAGTCTTTGCTATTGTGAACAGTGCCACAACAAACATATATGTGCATATGTCCTTGTAGTAGAATGATTTATAATCCCTTGAGTAGATACCCAGTAATGGGATTGCTGGGTCAAATGATATTTCTAGTTTTAGATCCTTGAGGAATTGCCACATGGTCTTCCACAATGGTTGAACTAATTTACACTCCCACCCACAGTGTAAAAGCATTCCTATTTCTCCACATCCTCTCTAGCATCTGTTCTTTCCTGACTTTTTAATAATCACCATTCTAACTGGCATGAGATGGTTTCTCATTGTGGTTTTTATTTGCATTTCTCTAATGACCAGTGATGATGAGCTTTTTTAAATATGTTTGTTGGTTGCATAAATGTCTTCTTTTGAGGAGCGTCTGTTCATATCCTTCTCCCACTTTTTGATGGGGCAGTTTGTTTTTTTCTTGTAAATTTGTTAAAGTTCTTTGTAGATTCTGGATATTAGCTCTTTGTCAAATGGATAGATTGCAAAATTTTTCTCCCATGCTGTAGCTACCTCTCCACCCTGATAATAGTTTATTTTGCTGTGCAGAAGCTCTTTAGTTTAATTAGATCCCATTTGTCTATTTTGGCTTTTGTTGCCATTGCTTTTGGTGTTTTAGTCATGAAGACTTTGCCCATGCCTATGTCCTGAGTGGTATTGCCTAGGTTTTCCTCTAGGGTTTTTATGGTTTTAGGTCTTACATTTAAGTCTTTAATCCATCTTGAGTTAATTTTTGTATAAGGTGAAAGGAAGGGATCCAGTTTTAGCTTTCTGCATGTGGCTAGCCAGTTTTCCCAACAGCATTTATTAAATAGGGAATCCTTTCCCCATTTCTTGTTTGTGTCAGGTTTGTCAAAGATCAGATGTCTGTAGATGTGTGGCATTATTTCTGAGGCCTCTGTTCTGATCCATTGGTCTATATATCTGTTTTGGTACCAATACCATGCTGTTTTGTTTACTGTGGCCTTGTAGTATAGTTTGAAGTCAGGTAGCATGATGCCTCCAGGTTTGTCCTTTTTGCTTAGGATTCTTGTGGCTATGCAGGCTCTTTTTTTGGTTCCATATGAATTTTAAAGTATTTTTTTCCAATTCTGTGAACAAAGTCAGTGGTAGCTTGATGGGGATAGCATTGAATCTCTAAATAACTTTGGGCAGTACGACCATTTTCACAATATTGAATATTCCTATCCATGAGCATGGAATGTTTTTCCATTTGTTTGTGTCCTCTCTTATTTCCTTGAGCAGTGGTTTGTAGTTCTCCTTGAAGAGGTCCTTCACATCCCTTGTAAGTTGTATTCCTAAGTATTTTATTTTCTTAGTAGCAATTGTGAGTGCGAGTTCACTCACGATTTGGCCCGCTATTTATCTGTTATTGGTGTATAGAAATGCTTGCGATTTTTGCACACTGATTTTACATCCTGAGACTTTGCTGAAGTTGCTTATCAGCTTACAGAGATTTTGAGCTGAGACAATGGGGTTTTCTAAATATGCAATTGTGTCATCTGCAAACAGAGACAATTTGACTTCGTCTTTTCCTAATTGAATATCCTTTATTTCTTTCTCTTGCCTGATTGTCCTGGCCAGAACTTGCAATACTATGTTGAATGAAGTGATGAGAGAGGGCATCCTTGTCTTGTGCCAGCTTTCCAAACAAATGGTTCCAGTTTTTGCCCATTCAGTATGATATTGGCTGTGGGTTTGTCACAAGTAGCTCTTATTATTTTGAGATTTTTCCATCAATAGAGTGCATTGAGAGTTTTTAGCATAAAGGGCTGTTGAATTTCGTTGAAGGCCTTTTCTGCATCTATTGAGATAATCATGTGGTTTTTGTCATTGGTTCTGTTTGTGTGATCCATCACAATTATAATTTTTTTAAAAGAATACTCATTGGAATATAGAAAAACTAGATGGGAAAACATTCAAATCTTTCATCTTTCCAAGTGACTCCCTTCACATATATTTACACACACACACACACACGCACACACACACACAAACACACAGATGAATTTTATATCAATGAGGTTATTTTGTAAATATTGTGTTGTTATGTGCTCTTTTTCACTAAGTAATACATCAGAAAGTTAATTCTGTGTCACTACCAGTATAGCTATACCTTATTATTTTAATAGGCTTTAAAGAATTCCAGGATAAATATCTTTACTCAAATAAATTAAAATACAAGACTATCATGGCTGGTTATTTAAGCAGACCCTGTTTGTGGACATTAAGTTTGTTTGCAATAGTTCACTGTTATAACAACGTAACAATAAGCATTCATATATTAGACATATTTAACTACTTGGCAATTATCTCCTTGGAATTATTTCCTGAGTCATGGTGAATATATATTTAAATTTGGGTGAATGTAGTCAGATGATCTTTTAAAGATTTGCATTAATTTACATTCTTACCAAAAAGATAGGATACATTCACAATTTTGTGCTTTTGTATGTCTTTTTGTTCTTTAGGGGGAGATGGGGCCATCTGATAGATGAAAAGTATGTAATCAATTTTGTATTTATTTCATTTTCTCAGTTAGCCAAGTTGAATTTTTAAATAGTATATTAAAATTGCATTTTTTTGTAAGTTGCCTGAATGTTTTGTGCTTTTTATTTTAGAGCTATTTGCATACTATACTAGAATTATCAATTTCTTGTCCATCAAATGTGTAGCAAATATTATTTTCCAAATTTAGTATTTGTATTATAATTTTTTTAAAGTCATACATTTTGCCATAGATAAATTTAATTCTTATTTACTTGTTTTTATAATTAAGTCTACCAAAGTTCCTTTGCTCTCTGTATTTAGTGATATATTAAAAAGCCCTTCCTCATCTAAATTCTGCTTTAAAACTTATCGTATCTTGGGGAAAGATTTCTGACCAAGTTCTGAAAAGTAACTGCGACAAAAACAAAAATTGGCAAGTGGGATCTAATTAAAGTTCTGCATAGCAAAAGAAACTATCAACAGAGTGAACAAAAACCTATAGAATAGGAGAAAATATTCACAAACTATTTGTCTAACAAATGTCTAATATCCAGAATCCATAAGAAATTTAAACAATTCAGCAAGCAAAAACAACCCCATTATAAATGGCCAAGAGAAATGATCAGACACTTCTCAAAAGAAGACACACAGTCACCAAGAAACACATAAAAAAAGTTCCACATGATTAATCATTAGAGAAATGCAAATAAAAACTACAATGAGATACTATCTCACACCAGTCAGAATGGTTATTACAATAAAGTCAAAAAACAACAGATGCTTAAGAGGCTGTAGAGAAAAGGGAACATTTATACACTGTTCGTTGGGAATGTTAGTTCAGCCAGTATGGAAAGCAGTTTGGAGATTTTTCAAAGATAAGATGGAACTACCATTTGACCCAGGAATCCCGTTACTAGATATATATCCAAAAGAAAATAAATTGTTTTACCAAAAAACCACAAGCGCTCATATATTTATAGTACCACAATTCACTATAGCAACAATGTGGAATGAACCTAGGTGCTTAATGGTGGTGGGCTGAGTAAAGAAAATACAGTATATATACACCATGAAATACTATGCAGCCACAAAAGAGAACAAAATCATGTGTTTTGCAGCAACATGGATGCAGTTGGAGGCCGTTGTTCTAAGTGAATTAACACAGGAACAGAAAACAAAATAACACACGTTATCACTTATAAGTGGGAGTAAACACTGGATAATTGTAGACATGATGATGGCAACAATACACATTGGGGGCTATGGAGGAGCAAAGGAGAGCAAGGTTGAAAAACTATCAGGTACTATACTCAGTTCCTGAGTGAAAAAATCCGCTGTACACAAGACCTCATCATAATGCAATATACTTAAGTAACAAACCTGCACCTGAAATCGTACCCCTGAATCTAAAATAAAAGTTGAAATTATAAAATAAAATAAACTATCAAAAAACTCTCATATTTTTTCCTATAATTTTTGTTTTAATATTCACATTTAAATCTGTATTCTGTTTGAAATTTAAAAACTTTTATTGAAATCTCTTTTGTCCCATATATGTCTATTACAGTACAAAATTAGCTTAATTACTAAAATTTTACACAGTGTATTTTATAAATGAGGAGAGACAGACTTAAAGTTTTTCAGTTTTTCAGAATTTCCTGATTTCTCAAAAATGTATACTTTTGGCTGAATTATAATTTTGTCAGGAAAAAATTACATCTTTTTCACTGAATTTTTATCATTCTTAGAGATTAACAGTCATGTATTTATATTTATTTTTTAATAGTGTTATATTTTATGCTTTAATAGTGTTTATTATAAACACCATATATTTATAGTGTTGCATCTTTCTTGTCAAGAATAAGTTATCTCTAGTGATAGACATATGTATATCCCTTAATACATTTTAATAATTTTCTTCATATGAGTTGTATATGTTTCGGTATGTATTTGCTGAGTTGTTTTGTTATTTAGAATGACATAGTTTACAATTTCTTTTAAAATTTGCAACTGGTTATTTTTACTTAGTAAGCACTTTCTTTTGAATCTTTTAAAGTTTTTCTGTCACAATTAAGTGGTTTCACATTTTTTTTATTTGAGCCTAATTTAATCAGAAGATGGTATAGTTGATATAACCACACAAACGACTTTCAAATATATGGAAAGTGATTTTAATTATATGCTGACTGCTCATATTAAAATTCTGTAAAATTAATTATAGCTACCATTCATGATCCAGTAAAGTCAGTAATTTATAAAGAAAGCAGGAAAGAAACATATACACATGCACACATAATATATACATACACATACAGTCCACTTGGCTCTCTATTTCTTATTCTCAGTTGTGTAAGGGTGAAATGATGAAATTAAATTATCTTTGTTTCATAAAAACAAGGGAGGCAGCTGCCTCCCCATTCTCTCCTTAGAGTGTCTGTTTGTAAACATGACAGGCTTAATATGAAGCTCGAACTTTTTATTTTAAAGTGCAAAGTCTTGGGCCTGTCTGTTCCTTGGGACTGCAAACATACTTCCAAATCAATTCATGATTTCATTATGTACTTTACAGGAGATAATCACCAGGTACATCTATTTATCTTTCAAGAAGATACGAGACATTTTCATGTGTTTTTCTTCTACTTTACTCAGTAAATTTGTGTGAAATTCAGTCCAGAGTTTGTAGTCACTTTCATGCTACCTTACATCCATATAAATCTGACAATGCTTCTCAATAACAAATTTTGTTCTTTCTTCTGTATTGGTATGAAAGAATTTTTTTCTTGGCAATATTGTTTTATTTTCCCAGCATTTGATAAGATATGCATGCAATGGCTTTAAAACAGATATCATATGTAAGAGTAATTTGTGGAATCAGAACATTAGATCCAATCAACATTATTTCAAATTCTTCTGATAATATAATCTAATAAATGTGACCAATTTCACTTTGGAGTAGTCATTTTTTCTTTAATAATGTAATGGTCCTTATAATTTTATTAGTGTGTATATGTGGACATCCTTGTTGTAAATGTATCCTAAATAACATAAACTTTGCCTTTCATATTTTCTGTTCCAGAAAATATTATTGAAAGTTAATGGTGTGTTTTCCTGCAGCACTAATTAAGTACTTACATAAGCCAAAGCAACATCATTATTGCTAAAATCCCATATTTTATCTTCTCAAAAGAATTCCTCTTGGCCCAGGCAAATAACTGAAACTTCCAAAGCAGTGCCAAATTCAGATGAACTCTGTGGATCACATAATGAATTTTTAATTGCATTGGGTAAAACAAATGCCTGGGAGCACTCAAAAGAAAAACAAAAATGTCTGGGTGGGTTTAAAACAGATGAGGAGAAAAATCAAATTACACAAAAATGATTAATGATTAAAATAAGCTAACTCTGCATTTTTTTTTTTTAATCACTTTGGGGCTTTGAGCTGTCATCTTGAGATCACAGACCTTTGGAATATGGCTCCCATGTTGAATCAGATGGGTTCGATAGTGACAGCTGCAAAACTTTGCCCAAGTAGCAATAGGTTTTTAATCCTCACTCACTAAGAGACCTCAAGGAGAACCACATTCCATCCCTAGACAGCAGTGTTTGTTCTTCTTCTTTCCCCTTCTCTCTTTCATAATTACTAAAAGTAAAGAGTGAGTCTCAGAATACAGTACTATGTTATAGGAGTCAGATACTCACAATTGGGAAAAACAGCTTCTTATGATGGAGCTAACTAGAATTCATTCACACATGAGATTAATTGATTACATATATCTTTCAAAAAATAATATACTTTGAAACATGACTTATGTGTATATTATTAATGAGGTGGATGTGCACTCCTCAATATTACTAGGCAATCAGGAAACTATCAATTCA
Source organism: Piliocolobus tephrosceles (assembly GCF_002776525.5). Taxonomy (NCBI): domain Eukaryota; kingdom Metazoa; phylum Chordata; class Mammalia; order Primates; family Cercopithecidae; genus Piliocolobus; species Piliocolobus tephrosceles. The sequence goes on along the minus strand of NC_045443.1, from coordinate 34,415,672 downwards.
CATATAATGATACAATTAATGCAAAATATGTTGAAATCCTGAAAATGACCACATGCACTGGAGTCATATTAAAGTAATGGAGAAGGTTTTGTAATAAAAGAAGAAATACATATTGTCATATACTAGCACTACTAAAAATGGGGATCTATGGGAAAGTGATAATCATGTAGGTCCCCATTACCCTCTAGAAAATATTTTTGCTAACTAAGTGATATTAGGATTCTTGTTTCTTTTCCAAGTATTCTTACAGGAAACGATGATGTACCAAGTTACCACAACATTATAAAAACATTTTTAAAGTTTTCAACCACCTTTTGCTTTCTGACATTGTTTTTCCATTGTTGGAGGAATGTTCTGGAAGAGAATTTTATACTTGCTGACAGGTGTGTTTGGTTATTTTGACGGTATTAATTTCAGAGGAAACAACTAAGTTGTTATATTGGTTTATAAATAAGATTCATCTGAGTTGAGCATATGATCAGAAAATGATCAACTTACAACTTAATAAGCTAGCATTTTGCAAACTTGCTGAGTAATGGAAGTGTAAGATAGCAATAAAAGAGCAACATAAAACAACCCCAACACACGTGCATACACACACACACAGAATAATACCTAACACTAATATGACACAAATTTCTAGATATTATTCTAAACTGTTTTTCTTTAAATAATTTGTCTAATCCTTACAATAACCTTGTGAGTTCAGGGCTAAATTATTAGTAAGTAATAGAACAGAATTCACACCCAAAGTAACCTGGTTCCACAGTCTGCACTAAACAAGAAACTCTACTGTCTCACTTCCATATAACTCACTTTTTTCCTCAATCTGCAACTATACTATATCTCTGGCAATAACATAAATATAAGTCATGGGGTGCAAAATAAATGTTTGATAATAGTCCCCTCCACTCCTTGCAAAATAATCGAACCTTCTTTGGTATTCTTTTTTCAATATTGAAGTTGTTTGAAGAAAACCCACATTAGTTTTTATTGTTAATTCTTATCTTCTTTTGCAAACTTCAAAATCTGTGTAGGTCAGCTAAATCTCTAAACAGTTCTTGGAACTTTTTGTGGCTAGAAATTGATGTAAGGCATTGTAAAACTTATTTTCTGACTTCTTTCAAATTCCAACTCTAAATCATAAGGCAGTCCTGTTGGTTCTACCTTCAAAGTATATCCACAAACAATTTACCACCATCCCCACTGCTATCCCCTTGTCCAGGCCTCCATGATCTCTCACCTCTGATACTCTAATCACTTTCTAACTGGTCTCACTGTGTCTACCCTCACCTCCCTAGAGAATACTCTCAATGCAACAGTCAGTGGGATCTTAAAACATCAATCGGATGGTGACGCTTCATCTCTTGAATCCTCCAATTGCCCCCAAGTGTAGGTCTTTCCAGGGATTTACAAGGTGTTCTCGCTTTGACTTCACCTGTTGTCACTGTCCTCCTGCTCCGTCTGCTCCAGGCAATCTGAGATCTTTAATACTCTCACACTGTAGGTGGACTCTTGCCTGAGAATTTTTGCACTGGCTGTTGCCTCTATCTGGATAATTCTTCTGCTAGATATGTGCATGGCTAACACATTTCTTCAAATCGTGTGTTAAATTCATCTTTTCAATTAGACTTACCCTGACTACTTTGTCTAAATATGTACGTTTGTCTCATCCCTAATCATAACACTGCCTACGCACTCCTCCTTCCCTATATTTTTCCCATGGTAATAATCATACTCTCTCATTTATTAGGCTTATTGATTATTGTCTGTCTTCCCCTTCCTCAAACTTGAATATAAACTCTTGTTTGTTATGTCAACTTTTATAGCCTAAATCCTTATAACAGTGCCTGGCACATGGTAGGTGATAAATCAATTTGTTGCGTGAGAATAATACTAATGAGAAAGTAGTAATACTGATCAGTGCTTACTTGTTTTTGGAAGAGTTCTAAGATTCTGTCTCTATAACATTGTCTAATCTTCAGAACAAACCCCTGAAGTAAGTGTTATATTACTCAGTTTCCAGATAATAAAACTGGCACAGATGGGGACAAATGTCTACCAATTAACTATTAAAATTAACTAAGGTTTTGAGTAGAGTGTTAAACACAGAGACAAAATAATAAAAGGAAGGAATAATTATCAAACGAGATGTCTAAATTTCTGGGTCCTGGATCCGAAAAGTGTTATTTTAGTCTATTTTGATTTATAAAATAAGATAATTTTTAAACATTGAAAGTATAGAATTACTATATTTATATGTACTCCAAAGAACAGCTGTATTCTAAACCTAGATGTCTCACTTACTTGTTTCATAGACTTGACCAAGGACTGTGCTTTGGCCTGAATGTTTGTATCCCCCAACATTTATAAGTTGAAATCCTAACCCCCAAGGTGATGGTGTTAGTAGGTGGGGCCTCTGGGAAGTGATGAGGTCATGTGGCCAAGCCCTCATAAGTAAGATTAGTGCCTTTATAAAAGAAATTCTGGAGAGCTTGTTTACCCATTCCATTGTGTGAGGTCTCAGGGAGAAGTTGCCATCTGTGAACCAGAAAGTGATTCCTCACCACACACTGAAGCTGCTGGAGCCTTGTTCTTGGACTTCCCAGCCTCCAGAACTGTGGGAAATAAATTTCTGTTGTTTATAAGCTACTTGATTAAGGTTATTTTGTTACAGCCATCTAAGCAGACTAAAGCAGACTGCTTTATTTCTTGTCTGTTAACTGACAAGAAGACACACAGTATAAAACAAAAAGGACATTTTTGTGCCACTTTATAAGTATAAAATGCCACAGGTAGCAGATGTAAATTTAATCTTTGATCTGGTTTGTCAGAAGCAAAGAGTTATATATAATAGAAATAATAAAAATGGTATTATTTTGAAAACATTTTGGTTTACCATGTGCTTTCATGTTATGTTATCTAATTTTATCACAGTAACTCTTTGAGAAAATTAGTAAACTTGTCACTTCCATTTTCTAGATGCAAAAATACAGGTTCAAGAAAGCTTAAGCTGCTTCCTTAAGATCATACAATTGGCAGAGCTAGATTCAAAAATCAGTGCTTTTTCCAACAAACCAATCTCACAAAGACTATTAGAAAATATCCTGAAACATATAACTGCATTTCTTGCTCAAAGTTATAGGTGGAATATCTTGAAATGGATTTGACTTTAAAACTCCAAAGCATATCTACTAACAAATATTTATTAAAATAATGAAGCTGGAAAATAAAGACATTCATAGAGAGAAGACTTGATGGCTTAGGTATTTTCTCAATGGTGGTAGAAATGACAGCTATGGTGATTGTGTATGTGGGAGGTGGGAGAGAAGATATAATTGTTGTGTGTGTCAGGGTGTTTGGCTCTGTCTAAGGAATTTACCGACTAAGAACATTCCCTATCTGTCATTCTGACTATTTGCCAAATGCAATTAGGAAAGGGAAGCTTGGTTTCTTCTTTGCATTCATAAATAGCAGGGGACTCAGGAGAAACAGATTTCTGCTGCATTCACACAAAAAAATGCCACTTGTGCAGCATCAAACTTGTTATATCTGATGATCTGGGAGAGAATTTTTGTTCTCTCTTAAAGATCTGTTTCTTCTAAATACCAAGTACACTTAAATTTTTTCTTCTATATGTCTAAGATGTCGTCTGCACGTTGTCCTCCACAGAACACCATCAACATATTGCACCCCTGATTCCATATTTGCAAAGCAGTGGACTTAAATGAATCTTATCATTCTAAAAAGAGAAAGAATATGTTTATAATCAAGAGACATCATTATCCATATTGTACACTATGCACGTTTTCATCCATCAGGGCATCCCCTTGGTAACAAAAGAACCATAGTGTTTTGTGTGTGTTTGCTTTTTAGCATCTAACATAATAAAGGGGGTTACTGAGGGACTGTTCTATTCCCTTTCATTATAATTAAAGTACCATTAAAAGTCATCAATTTTTATGCTGTATCTCAAGGGTTGGTTTGTTGCATTTAAACTAAAGCCATTAAAAGTCAGAGTTTATAAGGTTATTTTTTTCTGAAGTAAGAACAAATGCCATATGCTGCTGCTTTTCTTCTCCCGTGGAGTTAGTAGGAAAGATATACTGTAGAAGGAATCTCTAGCTTCAATGCTGGCTCAGTTGAGCCCATGGAGAGAAGCAGGAGCAAACCTCCTCCCCATCAGTATCTGAGGCAGTCCTTGCATTGACTGAGCTCCAGAGTCAGCTTGTAAGTGTACCAACGCAGGGAGTCCCTCTAATCGCTCCGCAACCTTCTCTTCTATTAGGATAACATGACATATATCAGAATGTACAAGCTGCTTTTCAGAAACTGATTTCCCTTAAGGCTGTTTGTCTCTATGGCTCAAAGTATAGGTCACCATCGTGACTCATTTTAATGTGTAGTCTGTGATCAGGGCTTGAAACACTCCCCACATGGTTTTAAAAATATCACAGGCAACCTACTTTGTTGATTCCATCAGGAAAGCAGTGGGCTGTTTTAGGGAGCTTACAGAATTCTTAGTTTACTCTGTACTATAAAACTTCCAGTATCAGAAGCTCATACCTCCCCACTTCAGAGTCTTTCATAAGAGGTATTGGTGTGGAAAACTTAGAATGTTATTTCAGATTATGTAACTCCAAAACCTTTCTATTTTCAAGTATTTATAGAAAGCTCCGATTAGTCCCAACTACTGTGATAAACACAGTTACATTGCCTAGAACAGCGATTCATAACCTGGGATTCAAGAACACCTAAGTGAGTCCTCGAATGGGTTTCATGAGGTCCATGAACAGCTGAAATTTTACATGTATTTGCCCATGTGCATTTTTATAAGAGCCATAGTTTCCACTGAAATCTCAAAAGGCACCATGACTCTAAAAATGTTAAAATCACTGCCTGAAGCCTAAGTTTTAAGAAACATGCATTTTTAACTTCTTACTCTAAACAATTCAGAATGAAATGGCCAAGTGTTCGTGATGAGCAAAAGCCGTTCTCATAGTGCCCTAGAAATTTCCGTGTGTTTTTTTCACAGCTAAAAAAGATGAGAAATGTAGTATTAAATCTGCCAAAAGAAGACAGAATACAATTTAAAAAAAGAAGCTTTAATTTATTGGAAGAAAAGGGCACGTTATTCAAGAAATGTAAATACTTACTATTTCTAAGTAATACAAGCATGAATGAGTGAATAGGAAGGTTGTCCATTTCTGTGTCCCCAAATTTACTATTCATCTAAAGAAACAAGAGTGAGTTTTGTGAAAGAAATATTAACAGTAAATATAACAGAGTATGTGTCTTACTCTGCTCAGGCTGCCATTAAAAAATACCATGGGTTTCGTGATATAAACACCAAAATTTTTTTTTCTCACAGTTTTGGACGCTCCAAGGCCAGGATCAAGGTTCTAGCCTATTGAGTTTCTTCCAGGTTGGCCCCGGGCACGTGGCCGGATGTGGGAAGTGGGGCAAGCGGGGAAGGGTGGGAAGCACTCTCTGGAGTCTCTTTTTTATGACGACACTAATCCTATTGGATTAGGTCTCTACCTTTATTACTTCGTTTAACTGTAATTACCTTTTTATGTGTCCTATCGCAAAATAAAGCTGTACTGAAAATTACGGCTTCAACATGAATTTTGCAGGAGATATAAACATTCAGTCCAGAACTGATCTGTAATAGAAAAATATCTTTAGAATAAGCAAAACAAGGTATAATGGCTAGATAAAATTGTGTGGAAGGGGTGGTACTCAATTTGGGCTAGTAAGGTGAGCTTATTTCAAAATATTCTCTTTATTTTAAATGTATGACTTCCCATCTAGGTATGTTTGAAAACCTTTCTTTAACAAGAACTTCTCATCAGTTTTCATGGAATGTACTTAACAAGGAAAAGCACCTCACTTTATTGGACAGAAGCCACATAATGTGATGAGAGAGGTGAGATATATTAGAAATAAGCTCCTCATACCTCCAAATTTGGGATAACAAAAATGCGTGTACCTTCATGACACACATGCATATATGTACACATGTATGTAGGCATACAGAGGCACTTTCACTTGTTTTAGGTTTTTGGAGACAGAAATCTTGACTTATGCAAAATTTTAATTTGTGTCTAAAATACGTGGATTAACAATTTGTTCATTTATGCAATGTTTAGACCAGTATTCACTGAGTACTCATTATGTCAGAAACAATGAATACAGTATGTAAATAGATGAAACACAGTACAACTCAGTGAGTGTATTATTGAAGCCTGAATATTGTGAGGAGAGGACATAGAAAATAGGCCAAAGATCTGGCGAGGATGTAGAAAACCCAGCAGAGAAGATGGCACTTCAGCCAAATGTGGTATGAAGGGCAGGGAAGAGTAGGAACAGCTCTTTCAAATAGCAGAACAGCCTAGGCAAAGCCGCAGTCATGAAGCGTAGGCCTGGGTAAGACTGTACATGTCTCCCAGTTGTATCAAGCCCCAAACTCTATATGTATGCCCTTAATTTACATCCATATGCAAAACAAGGAAAAGGGCTTAGATTTTCACTCTTGAATACTTCTGGTGTGTCACTTAAAAGAACTACCTGTAAATTCAAACTGCACAGGTTTAAAGCATAGTCTTAGTATTTAACCTCTCTGGGCCTATTTTTTAATACTAATGAAAATGATGACTGTAAATGGAACATACTTTGTTTTACTAAGGAAGTAATCTTTGAAAGAGGACCCAAAAAAGGTGGTTGTTAGACAAGTGGGTATTTAGAGGAAGAATATTCTAGAAAGAGGGAACCCTGGAGGGAAGGTCATAAGCATCTGGTGTGTGCATGGTAGGAGACTACCATGGTTAGGGCCAAGCAAACAGGGTGAATGGCAGTGAGTGATGAGGTCAGATCACATAGATCCTGATGGAGCATTGTAAGGACTTTGGTGTTTGAATGAAATGAAGAACAATTGTAGGATATTGACACAGGAGAGACAAGATATGACTTAAGTTTTTAAAGGATCACTGTGCTGCAAAGAGATTGGGATAAAAGTAAGATTAGAGTAGATAAAGAAAGACCCATTCCAAGTCTATTAATCCAGGCGAGACGTCTGGTGGCTTCGACCAAGTTGAAGGCAGTGGAGATGATAAATGGACAGGTTCTAGATATATGTTAAACATACATGGACAGGTTCTAGCTGTATGTTTATGGACATAGATTTAGACAGAAAGAGAGTAATCGAAGATCACTCTAAATTTTTGATATAAGTAACTGGAAGAATGATGTTGCCATATATACATGTGTGTATGTATGCATGTGTATATATATGCATGCATATATATATATAAAATCTCAGAGACATTATATACATATATTATATATAATATATATATATACTACTTCCATTTATATGATTTACTCTTTACCCATAGGGTTATTGTGATGACAATTTAATTACTTAGCTCATGTAAATCACTCAGAATAGTGCTTGGCACATAACAGGAATTCAATAAATATTGGCCATTTCTATTCATGTTTGCCTTATTATACATATCTCTTTAGGGCTAACTTAGCTATTTTCTTGTGGGACTTTGACTCATTAATAGCTTCTGGGGCAGAACAAAGCTACTGTATGACCTAGAAATTCAGCCTGCTGAGTGGAAAAGAAACTGTAAAACTTTGCTTTAGCAGGTATATTTCATAGCAGGTCTCCTGGAAAGAGCAAAAAAAAAAAAAAAAATCACCTTTGGAGAGGAAATGCCGATACCTAACAGATAACAGCTCATGGGCTGCTTCATCTATCGAAACAGTGTTGCTGTTATCATCACAAAAGAATAGGACAGAAGGTGGGGTTATGCAGCTCACAATGAAGGCCCTGACATGAGCCACAAGATTAAATTGGTGTTAGAGGAAGTCTCATATCTTTTTACTCAGACAGGAAATTGAGAGAGTGATATGACATTAAGTCAAAAAGTCAAAGGTCGAGAATCCAAATAAACTGATACAAATGTCAACTCACAATCCTAGACCACTAACATAGCCGTTTGGGATCTCACCTGTATTTTTGGAATACCCATATTTGTATTTAATCCACACTTGTATTGTTTATGTCAAATAAAGTCACAGTATCATTTCCCACACCTACACAGAGGCAGCTGCTTTTTTTTGAGACAGAGTTTCGCTCTGTCAGCCAGGATGGAGAGAGGCAGTTGTTTTTATATCTTGCATGGGAATACTCTGAATAACTTGACAAAGCAACATAATACTTGGAAATTTCACACATGGTTTCAGCTAGATAAACACCACCTAGATACTACCAGAAAGGATCAGGGACAGATTAGAATGCTTTCATGAATAGCCAGATCAAATCTAGTGTGTGCTTTCTTTAAATTATGAAACCAGAAGTAAGAAATCGACCCCAATTTGAGCAATATAAAAAAGAAGCTGCAAATAGTTAGCTAAAATTCAGCCCAGAGTAGAAATCGAACAGATTTTTAAGTCACAGAAGAAACTCCAAACACTCTTTAGTTTTCAAATTATAGATCTATTAGCAGACCTCCCTCCTAGGCAACTTCTCCGGACTATATATTATACTCTGAATCACATATTTTTCTCTTGACATTTTAGTGTCATAACAGGGGGTAAATTAAAACTTGAACTACCTGCATAATGGATTTTTGTTCTGGTAATTAAAAGTAGCAGCTGGAGTTTTGATTTCTATTGACATATTTAGGAAGAGAAAGAAAAATGATCCTTGACGAACATGCTAGAATCTCAGTGAGGTAAAGTGGTTTTCCACAGGTGTAATGATTAATCTGAACTCAGAAGAGCTCTTAAAATGCTTACTTCTCTGTAGATTTGATAATTTTATGTTTCAAAATATTCATCTGTGACAGAGTTTACAAATAACATGGTCTTGTAAGATGCATGATAATCAGAATTTACATTAAAAATTTTCTATGTCCAAAGGATTTGGAATACTGATTTGAAAAACAAACCTGGATAATCCTAAACACAAGTTGATTCTATCCATCAATCTCACAAATAGAACTGTGAATTTATTTTTCACTGCAGCCATAGGAAAGAAGAACAACATGATGCTCACAAGGAAATTGTCTTTCCTCTTTCCTTTTTGCACCCAACTCTTTCTGGAATCTAGATTTCAGTTTTATTAATATAATTGGTCAGATGGTAAAGAATGTCAGAACATCAATCTGATTAATTTAAGTATATGGATGGAAGAGTGACACTCCTTGGGTTACCTTTTATGTCATCATACTGCAAAGGTTAAGTTGATTTGACCTGCTATAATCAAAAGCAGCCTATCGACCACTTCATTTTAATTACAGCTCTTTAGGACTATTTTGATGCTAAGGAAGATTCTGCACTTGCTTTAGGAGGAGCACAATCAAAGTTGTCAGTCTTCAGACATCAAAGTGCATGAAAACAGAAAAGAATGGGTTGCTTTAGGTTTCTATTTAATTGAGACATAAAAAGAATTAAATGTAGATGAGGTATATTCAAGTATTTGATTTGCAAAATGCTACGGACTCTTGAGATAAAAAGGATTGTGTAAACCTAAGTTATCATCATTGATTTTGTGAAAAAAATGCAGAAAAAGATTTGGGAAAAACATAGAAGCAATGAAAAGGAATGCATATTAATGGACTCATGAGTGAATGCTCCTTTGACTTTCTGGTGCATCCCCAAAATTTTGCAATCCCACCCAAAAGTCAGGAGCATTGTTGGACTAATTTTTTGTAACTGATGAAAGTTATTTATATTACTTTCTACTGCCATTGCAATTCTTCTGCCTCTAAGATTAGTGATAATCTTTGTACCCATGCATGTTTTTGAGAAGACCTATGAAAATGAAAGCTTCTGGATTCCATGGTAGTCCTATTTTAAAATTTTTGTGTCTTCATGGTTATTTTAAAGAGCATGGAGAAATTTAAATATCCCTGAATAAGAGAAAAATAATGGAAAATTTAAATTACATTCACTAAGAATATCAATATTCACATGAATCGACAGGCAAAGAGAATTGTAAATTATCATCATTCATTAAATATAAATTAAACACTTACTAAATGGTATTCCCTTTTTAGAAGCAGCAAACACAAATGAGTTAGATAATATCCTCGCCCTTAAGAATATCATTCTTTCAAAGAGAAAACGTATAGGTTTTCTAAAGGGAGCAAGAATTAAAATCTAAGAGTGGCTTGCCTTTAAGGATTTTTGTTGTTTTGATTAGTGCAGAGCCTGAAAGTCCAACTTCTTTCCCACCAAGACAGAAAAAGGCATGAGGAATAGATTTAAGAAAAATAGCTCAAGATCCAGAAGAGCCAGAATAACAAAACCTAAAGAATTCCTTTAAACATGGGATTTGGTAGTTTATGGTAAGTAGGTCAAGGATTCTCACTAAGGAGAGTTTTCAGAGTCTTAATAAAATACTTCCCGTATTCCACAAACTGTAAATACATTGACTTCTTTTCACCATGTGGTCCAGAAAAAAAAAACGATTCTAATTTCTGATTAAATAAAATATGAGGCAAAAGTTTAAATTTATACATAAGTTACTAGCACCACGAGAAATGACACTGATAAATAAGGTAGAGCCAGTAACAACATCATAAGCCAGAAAATATTTCCAAGTTGTACAGTTATGGAAAATTGATCTTAATAAGGCCAGGGTAAAGGTTATGTCTTCACTGTGTCCTTGTGAGAAGTATAACCTACAAGGATAAAACTCTTTTAAGTTCTTTATTGAATCTAGGAGGAAGTCAGATTTGAGCTTAGAAGTTTACTCTTGCATCTGCTGGGAAATTTAGCTATGGATTTTACTCCCCAACACTCTCTCCCACCACATATTCATCTAAGTCAAGATTTGAATACCTAGTGCATTTACCTACTTAGTGACTTTTAAGAACCCAGATCAAGAAGACTCCTAAGCTCAGTTTCCTTCTTGCTTCTGGCTGGCATTAAAATGTCACTGAGTTTTTATGTTCTCCATGTAAACCATGTTTACTGACTACTTCATTGGCTAAAATGAATAAACAAATCCTGACGTATACATATAAATACACTTCAGGTACCCTAATCACTCAGGCAACTCAAAAAGATAGCTCCACTGGGTAGTTTGACAGACTCAAGAGTGAGATGTGAAAGCGGAGAGCCTGCTTTGTCTGCAGAGTGCATAAAATGCTATAATCACAAGTAAGTGTTTTCTTACTGGTTGCTAAAATGAAAACCAACTCTGCAGGTTTCATCATTTAGATAAGTTGCTTGGAGACAGATTTGTGATTCTAACATCTCCTTGTTGAGAAGGAAGGCATGTAAAAAGAAAGACATGAAGAAACTCTGTTACTCTTACCACTACTATTACAACTAACAATAACTGAGTGCTTCCTAGCTTCCTATCTTCTAAGAATTATATGCATATCATCCTGTTTAATCCTTACAATAACCTTACATGGTAGGTATTATCATTACCTTCATTTTTAAGATGTGGTAACTAAGGCACAGAAAAAGTGTGAATTACTTTACTCCAGATTAACAAAGCCGCTAGATGATAGAGATATGATTCCAGACATAGGAAGTCTGACTCTATTCTTACCTTTATTTTGCTAAAATTTCTTGTAATCTGTTTTATTTTGGCACTAAATATTAACAAGTACTCATAGACAATTGGTCTCTGAAGGAAAAAGATGAAACCAAGTTATTTTTGCTGTTTTTAAATAATTATTCTCTAGGACTAACTTGCACCCCACAGCAGAGGACATATGTCAAGTAAGTAATGCAGATTGCTCCTCTCTGGAATCTTAGGATATTGCCTGGAGCAAAAGAAAGACTTTGTGTGGGATCCTTTTCTGATGCCAGAATCAAGGCAGGGAAGATGCTCTGTTTCATCACTTCCCTTTAAACAGTACAGGCAGTTCTCTCTAAGGCACATGAAATTGGGCTAACTGATCATTAATAGTAATCGTTAGGATTTCCTTTGATATTAAGACAGGGAAGTGAGACTCCATGTGCTGAATCTGTGAGACTTAGGTATTTTAAGAGAAGACATCATTATATTCTAAATTTCATTCAGCTATTCTAATTTCCAAAGTCAGTGAAACCAAGGAAATATTTTCTACATTCTTTTGATTCTAGAAATGAGGTCTTGATTGCTTGACTTGACAAAACTCATCCAGTAAGTTGTGAAATCTATGATTATACCCAGGTTGAGACAATTCCAAAAAGAACAGGAAGAACAGTATAGGTGGTGTCTTAGTTCTTCTTCTGCCATGATAACAATACGTGAGACTGAGTAATTCATAAAGAATAGAAATTTATTTCTCACAGCTCTGGAGGTTGGAAAATCCAATACCAAGATGCTGGCATCTCGTTAGGCCCCTCTTGCTGAACCCTCATATGGTGGAAGGCAGAAGGGCGATAACAGTATGCTGCATGAAGTTTTCAAATGCCTTAATTCCATTCTTCTTGAGGGAGGACCTGTAGTGACTGATCACGTTTTGAAGACCCCACCTCTTAAAACTATCATACTGGAAAACCTGGATTTTGGAGGGTACATATGGTAAGGATCCAGTTGTACTTAAGAAAATAAATAGAATTGACAATAAATACATCTGTGATTGCCAATCAGAAGATACAGCAAGTTAAGAGTGGTGTCCTTATGCTGGGAATATGATTAAGAAGTAAAATCAGATATGACAGGGGTTAATGTGGAAGTTTGTAGATTGCATACTCTGTGCCAGGCTTCACTGAGTTGTTTTTGTTTTAAAGACATGCATTTTGACATTTAATATTCCCATCGACCCAGTGAGATACCTATGATTACTATATCCATTTTATAAAGAAGGAAACTAAGACAGTAGGTGGAAGATCTAATATCCAAACCTAGACTAATTCCCATAACCATGATAGGATGATGACTGTTATACCAAATAGTTTTTGCAGACAAAAGAGAATTGCTTTTCAGTGAGCTTCTTCATACTCAACAAAATTGTCTAAGACTGTGCAAGGGTTAGGAGTGCAGCAGCTGTAAGTAGTACATATGTTTATGGTGAAACTGTCATACAGTTTAATTTCCACTGAAGTAGTTATAGAAAATCTCAGAAGTTTAGCACGTCACATTTTGAGGTCACTTTAAAAAGATTCAGATTACTTAGCTGCAAGGGAATCCCATCATAAATTGATGATAATTCTACTTCAAGGAAACAAGATCATAAATGTTTAAACAACAGTAAATAATTCATTAATAGTTGAGCTTTCTGCATTTCTCTATTTGAGCAGTGCCAATTAAATAGCTCCTCGGAACCCAACTGCTTGAATTGATCATATTAAATGTTGAGACTTCAGTCTCAACACATACTTCTTGCAACACAAGCTTATGGGAAAGTTGCAATGCATTGTTGCATTGGAACGTTGCAAAAGAACACTTTAGAATTGGTCAAACTGAGTTTGAATGTTGACTTTAACACTAGTAGCTGTATAATATTAATGAGTTTTATTCTCATATCACAATTTATAGTACTCATTCATTGTTATAAGCACAGATTAAGTTAAATAACATGTATGCTTATGTAAAACCTGGTAAATAGTAAGCAAGAATAAACTGTGACTATTATTATTGGACAAATGCTAAGGTATAAAAGAAATTAGCCTAGGGGAATCTATTTTAGTATATGACAGCTTCTGGGTATGTCTGTTACCTCCTGGGTTTATCAAGGGCCAAGTATGGTAACTGGTTCTCCATAAATTCCCAATAAATGATGTGGAATAAATGAATAAATAGAGATGGCTGAATTGCTCAAAAGTACAGTAGTAAACCACATCCTAAATTAGTGTCCTTCACTTAGGGCAAAACAGCAAGTAGGTTAAGAGCAAGTGTGGATTTGGGAGCTTAACATGGATTCAAATCCTGGATTGCCGTTCCCAGCTCCATGACTTTGGGGGAGTCAAAGTCTCTGTTCCTCAGTTTTCACACCTGTATACGGAAGATGCTAATATTAATAATCTATATCTCTTAAGATAGTTATAGGGGTTAGGGATATAATCCCTGTTAAGTCCTTGGAATAGTGCTTGGTACATAGAAATTGCTTAATAAATGTTAGTTATTCAGTAGGAACTGCAAATTCAGAATATGAAGCAAAAAATTGAGACTACTGTCTCAAAAAGTTGGAAAAGAGTTTGCTGTTCAGTTAAGAGCAGTGGCATCTGTTGTATGAGACTTAAACACAGCCCTTCATTTACTGTCCAAGGGACCAAAGGATGGTCTGGAGACAGCAACTAGCACACTCAGATAAATGGTAGCATGAATGCACCATATGAAATGTAAAACTGGTTGGAGAAGTTTCCATTTAAACTAATTATTTCCTGAAAAATATTCAGTATTTTTCAGTCTACTTTTGGCACTCTCAGGTAACATTCTAATTAGTTTTTCATTCCTGTAGAAACTATAAAGGTAATTTGTTCACCTCTCATCATGTGGGAATAACAGGGACTTCTTAGTACTGTGCTGACTATTTAGAAAGTCCTTTGAAATGGAGAAAATATCTAATCTACAGGCAGAGCAACATTAGAAACTGACTGAATTAAATGCTAGATTCTTGCTCTGTTTTCACCAGAAAGATTCCTTCCTTACTGGTTGGGAAGTTGGAAAAGGTAACCCCTAAGATTTATTTCAAAGACAAAAAAATTAACTATAATACGATTCTATGGATTTCCATAGAAATCTTATTTTCTAGAGGGATCAATAAAACAAAAACAAATTTAAAACTTCGATGAAAATTTAATTCCAGATATTTTTAATACAGGCGATGGTAAGTTTGACTACTATTATCTATTTTTTTGTACCAAAAAAGTTTATACCAATATAAGGCAGACTATATACATTCATATGAATATCAGAAATTTAGACAAATGAACAAACATGGAAAATGCCAAGTTTAAGCAGATAATTCATAGTATATGCAATTAAAGCAATAAATTCCTGGGGTATCAGCTCAGAGACTGAACCTCACTCAACATCTCTGGATAGTGATTTCTCCACCATTAAAAAGGAATAAAAATATCAGCCCTGCTCACTTTACAGAGTTATTAGAGAAAACGTAATAACAGATGGAAATTCTTTGTAGTGTTACCCATGTGCAATCTGGGTTTAGTGTGCCCAGCCTTGAAAATCAATGAGGAGTAATTATGTCTTTATGGAAGATAGAATATCTCAACTCCAAATTTCACTGCTCTGGGCTCTTACTCAACTTGATATCAGTATGTTCCTGTAATTATTTGCCTCCAATATTCCTGAGAATTCCCAGATGTGTTTATATATGTAATAAAAATGTTCTCTATTTTCCACTGTTCGAGGGTCTCGAAGAAAGACATTAACCCACAAGAAATCGCTGGGAGCAGGTATAGGTAGGACATAGACAAATAGCTCTCAGTGAGTGGGAGTGGTCGTCTCATGAAGAATCAACCCACTGCTGTTGCTTTTTCTCCTCTTCTGCTCTCCTTGGTTGCTCTGCTGTGCATGTACTGACCATTTCCTCTAAATCAGCCAGGAACATGCTGATTATTGCTCTCCTTCTGTTTGTGCTTTCAGGATCTCTGGGTTCTTCCCAAGTCTAGGATTTCCTTCTGGTCACTCCCCAGTAGAGTTCTGCAACTCCCACCCATGGTAACCTGAACTATTCTTCAATGTTAGGGCCTTACCCATACTCAAATCATAAGAGCTTTTGCATTGGTTGATAAGCTGGGAAACTGGAGGGAGCAGAACAGGCCCCCATGAGCAAGAGCCTCCTGGAGACATGCTTTCTGAAACTGTGCTGTCTGATGTCATTAACTCTTGTTCACTCAGAGTAATTACCTTTGTTCCCCTGGGTCCAAGTGCCATCTTCTTTAGGTGACCTACATTCAGTAGAATTACAAACTTCGCAGGTGTAAATGGGATTAATGTTCTTTATCTCATGGGCCCATACAAATCACAGAAGCTGTTGTAAACACCAAAGCACATATTTTGCATTCTGACATTGCAAACACAATGTGTGAAACATTCTGAGAGAAGAAATTCTTCTGCCCAGGGCATACAGAGGGCATCTGGGGAATGGTGGGGGCTTATCAGAGTCTATTTAACCTAATTACCTTATATATATCATCATACACATGATTATTATTTTCATATGAAGAGGTCATGTGTGACTCTAAGACCTTTAGTAACAGCCATGACACAACCTGGTAGGACAAATTCTCCCCTCTTCTTTCCATGCTGTGAAACCATTTGCTTTTATTGCATAACTCCTACTTATGGTCAAATACCAGAGTAACATATTGCCACTCCCCAAAACCTTCCAGCCAGAAAACTACGTATCAAGTAAGCAAAGAAAACCACAAACCATTTTTCGTTTTAATCTATTTTATCTATTTTCCCATATGAATAAAGGTTAGATTGTTGACTTAAATTAAGAAGAAAAAGACATATGTTAAAACAACCTGGAGTTCACAATGGCATTACAATTTTTTTTTTTTTTTTTTTTTTTTTTTTTGAGACGGAGTCTCACTCAGTTGCCCAGGCTGGAGTGCAGTGGCCCGATCTCCGCTCACTGCAAGCTCCGCCTCTTGGGTTCACGCCATTCTCCTGCCTCAGCCTCCCGAGTAGCTGGAACTACAGGCGCCCACCACTATGCCCGGCTAATTTTTTTTGTATTTTTAGTAGAGATGGGGTTTCACCGTTTAGCCAGGATGGTCTCTATCTCCTGACCTCGTGATCTGCCCATCTCGGCCTCCCAAAGTGCTGGGATTACAGGCTTGAGCCACCGTGCCCGTGCCCTGTCTGGTGTTAAAATTAAATGTTAGTACTAGGTTGTAGGATGCAAACTGAAGCTTGGTCTCAAGGAGTTAAAAAGCTAATGCAGTTTAGTTTTACAGTAATGATACTATCAAGATAGAAAATGAAATTACTTTGGTTTGAAAAGTCGTGATGGGAATAGGCACTTATTACAAGAAATAAAAGACTGGAATACTTAATTCCAGTTGACGCCAAGATCCATTTAGATATGGCACTTCTTAATAATCTCATCACTGAAACGTGAACGAGAGTTACTACTTACCCTATACCTCAAGCAATTTTAGATTTAGACAGGCATGGTGCTTTGATAAGGCACGATGTATTCAAAGACTAAGTCATTCTCCACTTATCCTATCTGTAGCTGGCGGCTCTACAGGAACAGCTTCTAATAAAATATAAGTGAAGAAAAAGTAGAGAAACTTTTCTCTTAGACACCATTGGTACTCTGGGATTACTGGCTTCTTATTTTTAAAATATTTTTCCAAGGAACTATAGTCACCAACATTAATTCGCTTCTAAATTGTGACTGAATAGTCCTGCCTGGGCTTTTTATTACCTTCTATTCTGCAGTCTAAGGGTACAAAAAGCAGGTAATTTTATATCATTTTTAAATTGAGAAGGTAAATGTGGGAGGTAGAATATTCCTAGAAAAAGAAAAAGTTTAAGTATCTCCTTATCTATACTTCATCTAAAGTTCATCTCGATCACTCTA
Organism: Piliocolobus tephrosceles; assembly: GCF_002776525.5. Classification (NCBI taxonomy): domain Eukaryota; kingdom Metazoa; phylum Chordata; class Mammalia; order Primates; family Cercopithecidae; genus Piliocolobus; species Piliocolobus tephrosceles. Next base: position 34,398,147 of record NC_045443.1, on the reverse strand, counting down.
TCACTCTTATTCATATGTTCATATTTATTTTCTTCAAAACTCTTAGGTCTATCCAAAATTACAATACTGTTTACTATTATCTTCTTTCTCTGTTCACTGGAAGATTTGATCCTTGATTGCCATGGGCTTTTAATTTTTTCATTATTTCTCTAGTTAATAATACCTTCAGTAGAGTCTCAAAAACATATTGAATAAACAAATGATCAATGAATACTTAATATGTTCAAGAGAAAAATTGCATCACAAAGGAGCACTGTCACTGCAAATAGCCTCAGTGCTAAGTTAAAAAAAAATTAATGTCAGGGATCTCGGCTTCTAAAGGTTTCTTTCAAACTAATATACTGATTTATGATTAATTGATCAACTACCTGGAAACTACATAATTTATATTCAAATATCATTACTTCAATTGTACATTTTCAACTCTAAATATTATGATGCTTTTAAAGTGTTAAGATAAAGCCTTATGCAGCTAAATAGAAACGTGTACATACTACAGTGTTAAAGACAATAACTGTATAGTGAAAAATGTTGCCTAATCTTATAAAATTATAGAAACGATAAAGTAAAATTAAATCAAAATGGTTCTTTTTGCTAAAGTGATGATGCTCAGGATGATTTCCTGTTTTCATTTTTTAACCTGCTATTTTTGCAATAATGCTTATTTGTATTTTTGAAATATGGGCATTAAAAATCTCTTGGGACCTGTCCCAAGCTGATTCAGCATTTGAATTGACCATATATATGTGTGTGTGTATATATATGTGTCATTTATATATATAATTATTATATATAATATATAAATATTAGAATTATATATAACTATATTATATATAGAATTATATCATAGAGGATTATATGTCATATATGTTATATATAATATATAGAATTCTATATTATATAGAATTATATATTATATATTATATGTAGAATTCTATATTATATAGAATTCTACATAATATGTAGTATAGAATTATATAATTCTATATTATATACAATAATTCTACATAACAATTCTATAATATATAATATTCATTACAATATATGTAATTAATTTATATTAATTTAATATAATTTATATTATAAATTATATATTATAAAATAAAATTTATATTAATATTATATTAATTATAATTATATATTATTATATGTAATAATTATATATAATTATATTTATATATAATTTATATATATAATAATATATTTTATATATATAATTATATATATATATAATTATAACCTCTCAACGGAGGTTGAGATCTGAGAACGGACAGACTGCCTGCTCAAGTGGGTCCCTGACCCCTGAGTAGCCTAACTGGGAGACATCCCCCACTAGGGGCAGTCTGACACCCCACACCTCACAGGGTGGAGTAAACGCCTGAGAGGAAGCTTCCAAAGTAAGAATCAGACAGGTACACTCGCTGTTCAGCAATATTCTATCTTCTGCAAACTCTGCTGCTGATACCCAGGCAAACAGGGTTTGGAGTGGACCTCAAGCAATCTCCAACAGACCTACAGCTGAGGGTCCTGACTGTCAGAAGGAAAACTATCAAACAGGAAGGACACCTATACCAAAACCGCATCAGTACACCACCATCATCAAAGACCAGAGGCAGATAAAACCACAAAGATGGGGGAAAACCAGGGCAGAAAAGCTGGAAATTCAAAAATTAACAGCGCATCTCCTCCTGCAAAGGTGCACAGCCCATCGACAGCAACGGATCAAAGCTGGTCAGAGAATGACTTTGACGAGATGAGAGAAGAAGGCTTCAGTCCATCAAAATTCTCAGAGCTAAAGGAGGAATTATGTACCCAGCGCAAAGAAACTAAAAATCTTGAAAAAAGAGTGGAAGAATTGACAGCTAGACTAATTAATGCAGAGAAGGTCATAAACAAAATGACAGAGATGAAAACCATGACACGAGAAATACATGACAAATGCACAAGCTTCAGTAACAGACTCGATCAATTGGAAGAAAGAGTATCAGCGATTGAGGATCAAATGAATGAAATGAAGTGAGAAGAGAAACCAAAAGAAAAAAGAAGAAAAAGAAATGAACAAAGCCTGCAAGAAGTATGGGAGTATGTAAAAAGACCAAATCTACGTCTGATTGGGGTGCCTGAAAGTGAGGGGGAAAATGGAAGCAAGTTGGAAAACACTCTTCAGGATATCATCCAGGAGAACTTCCCCAACCTAGTAGGGCAGGCCAACATTCAAATTCAGGAAATACAGAGAACGCCACAAAGATCCTCCTCGAGAAGAGCAACTCCAAGACACATAATTGCCAGATTCACCAAAGTTGAAATGAAGGAAAAAATCTTAAGGGCAGCCAGAGAGAAAGGTCGGGTTACCCACAAAGGGAAGCCCATCAGACTAACAGCAGATCTCTTGGCAGAAACTCTCCAAGCCAGAAGAGAGTGGCGGCCAATATTCAACATTCTTAAGGAAAAGAATTTTCAACCCAGAATTTCATATCCAGCCAAACTAAGTTTCATCAGTGAAGGAGAAATAAAATCCTTTACAGATAAGCAGAGGCTTAGAGATTTTGTCACCACCAGGCCTGCCTTACAAGAGACCCTGAAGGAAGCCCTAAACATGGAAAGGAACAACCGGTACCAGCCATTGCAAAAACATGCCAAAATGTAAAGACCATGGAGGCTAGGAAGAAATTGCATCAACTAACGAGCAAAATAACCAGTTAATATCATAATGGCAGGATCAAGTTCACACATAACAATATTAACCTTAAATGTTAATGGACTAAATGCTCCAATTAAAAGACACAGACTGGCAAACTGGATAAAGAGTCAAGACCCATCAGTCTGCTGTCTTCAGGAGACCCATCTCACATGCAGAGACATACATAGGCTCAAAATAAAGGGATGGAGGAAGATCTACCAAGCAAATGGAGAACAAAAAAAAGCAGGGGTTGCAATCCTAGTCTCTGATAAAACAGACTTTCAACCATCAAAGATCAAAGGAGACAAAGAAGGCCATTACATAATGGTAAAGGGATCAATTCAACAGGAAGAGCTAACTATTCTAAATATATATGCACCCAATACAGGAGCACCCAGATTCATAAAGCAAGTCCTTAGAGACTTGCAAAGAGACTTAGACTCCCATACAATAATAATGGGAGACTTCAACACTCCACTGTCAACATTAGACAGATCAACGAGACAGAAAGTTAACAAGGATATCCAGGAATTGAACTCATCTCTGCACCAAGCGGACCTAATAGACATCTATAGAACTCTCCACTCCAAATCAACAGAATATACATTCTTCTCGGCACCACATCGCACTTATTCCAAAATTGACCACATAATTGGAAGTAAAGCACCCCTCAGCAAATGTAAAAGAACAGAAATTATAACAAACTGTCTCTCAGACCACAGTGCAATCAAACTAGAACTCAGGACTAAGAAACTCAATCAAAACCGCTCAACTACATGGAAACTGAACAACCTGCTCCTGAATGACTACTGGGTACATAACGAAATGAAGGCAGAAATAAAGATGTTCTTTGAAACCAATGAGAACAAAGATACAACACACCAGAATCTCTGGGACACATTTAAAGCAGTGTGTAGAGGGAAATTTATAGCACTAAATGCCCACAAGAGAAAGCAAGAAAGATCTAAAATTGACACTCTAACATCACAATTAAAAGAACTAGAGAGGCAAGAGCAAACACATTCAAAAGCTAGCAGAAGGCAAGAAATAACTAAGATCAGAGCAGAAGTGAAGGAGATAGAGACACAAAAATCCCTCCAAAAAATCAATGAATCCAGGATTTGCTTTTTTGAAAATATCAACAAAATTGACAGACCGCTAGCAAGACTAATAAAGAAGAAAAGAGAGAGGAATCAAATAGACGCAATAAAAAATGATAAAGGGGATATCACCACCGACCCCACAGAAATACAAACTACCATCAGAGAGTACTATAAACACCTCTATGCAAATCAACTAGAAAATCTAGAAGAAGTGGATAATTTCCTGGACACTTACACTCTTCCAAGACTAAACCAGGAAGAAGTTGAATCCCCGAATAGACCAATAGTAGGCTCTGAAATTGAGGCAATAATTAATAGCCTACCCACCAAAAAAAGTCCAGGACCAGATGGATTCACAGCTGAATTCTACCAGAGGTACAAGGAGGAGCTGGTACCATTCCTTCTGAAACTATTCCAATCAATCGAAAAACAGGGAATCCTCCTTAACTCATTTTATGAGGCCAACATCATCGTGATACCAAAGCCTGGCAGAGACACAACAGAAAAAGAGAATTTTAGTCCAATCTCCCTGATGAACATAGATACAAAAATCCTCAATAAAATACTGGCAAACCGGATTCAGCAGCACATCAAAAAGCTCATCCACCATGATCCAGTGGGCTTCATCCCTGGGATGCAAGGCTGGTTCAACATTCGCAAATTAAAAAACGTAATCCAGCATATAAACAGAACCAAAGACAAGAACCACATGATTATCTCAATAGATGCAGAAAAGGCTTTTGACAAAATTCAACAGCCCTTCATGCTAAAAACGCTCAATAAATTTGGTATTGATGGAAGGTACATCAAAATAATAAGAGCTGTTTATGACAAACCCACAGCTAATATCATACTGAATGGGCAAAAACTGGAAAAATTCCCTTTGAAAACTGGCACAAGACAGGGATGCCCTCTCTCACCACTCCTATTCAACATAGTGTTGGAAGTTCTGGCTAGGGCAATCAGGCAAGAGAAAGAAATCAAGGGTATTCAGTTAGGAAAAGAAGACGTCAAATTTTCCCTGTTTGCAGATGACATGATTGTATATTTAGAAAACCCCATTGTCTCAGCCCAAAATCTCCTTAAGCTGATAAGCAACTTCAGCAAAGTCTCAGGATACAAAATGAATGTGCAAAAATCACAAGCATTCTTATACACCAGTAACAGACAAACAGAGAGCCAAATCATGAATGAACTTCCATTCACAATTGCTTCAGAGAGAATAAAATACCTAGGAATCCAACTTACAAGGGATGTAAAGGACCTCTTCAAGGAGAACTACAAACCACTGCTCAGTGAAATAAAAGAGGACACAAACAAATGGAAGAACATACCATGCTCACGGATAGGAAGAATCAATATCGTGAAAATGGCCATACTGCCCAAGGTTATTTATAGATTCAATGCCATCCCCATCAAGCTACCAATGAGTTACTTCACAGAATTGGAAAAAAATTGCTTTAAAGTTCATATGAAACCAAAAAAGAGCCCGCATTGCCAAGACAATCCTAAGTCAAAAGGACAAAGCTGGAGGCATCATGCTACCTGACTTCAAACTATACTACAAGGCTACAGTAACCAAAACAGCATGGTACTGGTGCCAAAACAGAGATATAGACCAATGGAACAGAACAGAGTCCTCAGAAATAATACCACACATCTACAGCCATCTGATCTTTGACAAACCTGAGAGAAACAAGAAATGGGGAAAGGATTCCCTATTTAATAAATGGTGCTGGGAAAATTGGCTAGCCATAAGTAGAAAGCTGAAACTGGATCCTTTCCTTACTCCTTATACAAAGATTAATTCAAGATGGATTAGAGACTTAAATGTTAGACCTATTACCATAAAAACCCTAGAAGAAAACCTATGTAGTACTATTCAGGACATAGGCATGGGCAAGGACTTCATGTCTAAAATACCAAAAGCAATGGCAGCAAAAGCCAAAATTGACAAATGGGATCTCATTAAACTAAAGAGCTTCTGCACAGCAAAAGAAACTACCATCAGAGTGAACAGGCAACCTACAGAATGGGAGAAAATTTTTGCAATCTACTCATCTGACAAAGGGCTAATATCCAGAATCTATAAAGAACTCAAACAAATATACAAGAATAAAACAAACAACCCCATCAAAAAGTGGGCAAAGGATATGAACAGACATTTCTCAAAAGAAGACATTCATACAGCCAACAGACACATGAAAAAATGCTCATCATCACTGGCCATCAGAGAAATGCAAATCAAAACCACAATGAGATACCATCTCACACCAGTTAGAATGGCAATCATTAAAAAGTCAGGAAGCAACAGGTGTTGGAGAGGATGTGGAGAAATAGGAACACTTTTACACTGTTGTTTGGATTGTAAACTAGTTCAACCATTATGGAAAACAGTATGGCAATTCCTCAAGGATCTAGAACTAGATGTACCATATGACCCAGCCATCCCACTACTGGGTATATACCCAAAGGATTATAAATCATGCTGCTATAAAGACACATGCACACGTATGTTTATTGTGGCACTATTCACAATAGCAAAGTCTTGGAATCAACCCAAATGTCCATCTGTGACAGACTGGATTAAGAAAATGTGGCATATATACACCATGGAATACTATGCAGCCATAAAAAAGGATGAGTTTGCGTCCTTTGTAGGGACATGGATGCAGCTGGAAACCATCATTCTTAGCAAACTATCACAAGAAGAGAAAACCAAACACCGCATGTTCTCACTCATAGGTGGGAACTGAACAATGAGATCACTTGGACTGGGGAAGGGCAACATCACACACCGGGGCCTATCATGGGGAGGGGGGAGGGGGGAGGTATTGCACTTGGAGTTATACCTGATATAAATGATGAATTGGTGGGTGCTGACGAGTTGATGGGTGCAGCACACCAACATGGCACAAGTATACATATGTAATAAACCTGCACGCTATGCACATGTACCCTAGTACTTAAAGTATAATAAAATAAATAAATAAATAAATAAATAAAAGAAACACCTGCCCATAGAAACAGAGCAACCCATGTAATTCTTTCTCCAGGATCTGTTATCAATTTCAAAAAAAAAATTCCTTTAAACATCAAATATTGATAAAATGCAAGTGATTTTTCCAGTAACAATAAAAATGATAATAAATACTCCACGTTTGCCATTATGTTATTGATCATACACCTTCTTGATGTTTTATTTTCTTTGACACAATAGCCCCAGGAGAAAAGTGAAGTAAGCATTAATTAGTTTGTCACAATGATTTTAATAAATATATCCATACATAGGTTCTGTAATATATTTGTTCTTTCTACTGTTTGCCACTGACTTTCTTTTTCTAGTGGATATTATATAAATACATTTCTCTAGTACTGACGTCTTATTTGCTCTTTAAAAGATCGGCTAAGGCACGCTGCATTTCCATGAAATTTGTTATTGTGTAGACTGAAACATTAATGAACCTGAATGATTTTATAAAGCACTTGATTTGCACTCTCAAGAAATTGTGTTATAATTAATATCACTATGGATAATTTATCTTCAAGATGATTTAGATTGGGATATTAAAGTTGTTGACTGAAAAGTCAGGGATTAATCATTTTGGCTGCAATTATTTATATAAAATGACTGGAAGGACTCTCAGACCTTCAGTGTATTTCTGCAAAGGAGACCTTTATATGAAGATGGGATAAATTTGATCTCACATGGTTACCCACTAGTTTAATTAAAGTTTATAGTCCTTTAAAAAGAAAATAATTGACATTCATAATTGCCAAAGAGGAAAACTGAGACATAAAAGAAGAAACTTCAGAGAAGGTCATACTTTGAGTAAATAATGGCACTGTGAGATTGCACCCTTTAGTCTGCCTCTGTCAGCTTTCTGAGGGTGATAACTATGCTGACCTCCTAAATGTACAGCACTTAATATATAGCCACACATACCCTAGACTCCTAATAAATGCCACTTGTCACCTGAATACTGCTTCCTTCATGGGAGCTGTGCTGCCTAATTAGTTCTGTTATACTCTCCTTAAGTGTCCTTAGCCCCTTTCCTCTTCTCTATCCTGCTCTCAGGTAACACTAAATGTGCCCAGTCATTGTACCACAAAGTGGGTTGTGTGGAGGCCCCAAGAAACATATGTCTACATGGTAATACCCAGCCCCTGTGAATGTTATTTTATTTGGAAAAAGTGTTCTTTGCAAATGTAACTTAATTAAGGATCTTCAGATGAGATCATCCTGGATTATTTGAGTAGGCCCTAAGTCCTGACACGTGCTCTTGTAACAGATGGAAGAGGAGAAGACACAGACACAGAGGCGAAGTCCATGTGAAAATGGAGAAAAAGATGAGACTTTCCCAGTCAGAAGCCAAAAAGTGCCTAGAGCTGCCAGAGGCAAGGATATGCAAGGAGGATCCTCCTCTAAAGCATGAGCAGAAAGTGTGGCCACCCACACCTTTGATTTTAGACTTCTGCTTCCAAAATTGTGAGATAATTAATTTCTTTTTTGTTGTAAGCCATCCAATTTGTGGTACATTGTTGCAGTGGCCCTACAATACTAATACAAGCAGCAATGATAGCTGATAGAGACATGGTTTTGAATAGGTAAAATAGGAAATATTCTAAGATTTATGTATTTAATTTAGGCAATAATCCAAGAAAAAAGCACACAGGTATATGTAATAAAGTAGAACAGAGCTACATTTTAATAAATTGATCTGAGACAGGATAGATTTGCTGCAGATGTTCAGCCCACTTTCACAATTGGTTAGTTTTTCTCCTTAGCAGCCACTAGTCTGCACTGAGAAATCAAGTAAACAAAACTTCTCTATTGCTCTAAATTAAATAATAAATGGATATTTAGTATCTTCAAATAATATTTCCTCCTGCTTCAGCTTTTTCTGGCTGTATGCATAAGGGATAGTGGTTACTATGATGATCAAAAGTTCTCTTTTTTTTTTACCGGACAAATAAACTTAAATTTGCTCTGCAGCAGAACGGTTTGAGGATTGTCTTGTATAAAAACAAAGCTAAGAAGTTGAATTATTTACCGTGTAAAAGGTATTTGTTTCCTAAGGTTGTGGTCACTTGATGTTATTCCTAGAAAAGGGCACAGTTGTCTGTATATTTTAGAATATAAAACTAAAAATAACATTTCTAAAAGTAAAGTGATTATTTTTCTATCTCTGAGATGCACTTTTTAAAACTGTAATCATGACATACGTTGATTTACAAAATAATAAACCCTCAACTGGCTACTCTAACGTGAACAAGTTACTATAAAGATAGAACATTGGCTAATCAAATAAGTCACTGGCAATTTTTTTTGAGAGGGTGGTGCATAATAGTGGTGTAGCTGAGAGACTAGAGAGCCCAGCTGTATCTGCCTAAGCGTGTTTAACATATCTCCATCAAGCGTGAACAGTTCAAGTGGAGTCCAGAGGCACTTCCCAAAGGGCTCTTTGTCTATGATTTTCTTGCTGTGGTCATTTGATCAGGAGACCCAATTTCCAACACTTTGGGCCTCCCCTGCTGAGAACTCCAGTGCTGAGAGTACAGCTGTGCAGGGTGCCTGCTAATCATGCCATTCATCAGTTATCTCCATGTTGTTGTCTTTGCCACCAGACTCTGAACTCACTTTTTATTCCTATATTGCTATGCTCTTGTAGCCCACTTTTGAAAATTATTACAACACTGTCACTTTAATTTTTTCTTTTTTTTGGGGGGGGGGGGCATGGAAATGCTTTAATTAGTCACATCATTTTGAATTTGTAGAAATAGCAGTAGTATTTCCAGTCTTCAAATTTATTGCCATTTGCAACAGTTTATTTTATTTTTATTTGGATTTTTTAGAAGGCACATAATGTTAAAATGGCAACAGGAGACTCATGAACAAAGGAGACGTACATAGAGACAGCCTATTCATTAAACCCTGGGAGTTGCATACATTTCCTCCCCACCTCCCTCTACTGGCCCTTCCAGGGCCCTGTGCAAGATTTCCCTTTTCTATTCCTAGTGAAGCCTTTGACATATAAATCAGCCCTTAAGGAAAGCTGACAACGTTGCTAAAGCAACAAATGAACCAGGCAATTCAGAAGAACCGGAGGCCAAATTTCCCCTCAGGATAACAAGTTCGGCTCCGGTGACAGTTCAACTGAAATTATTAGAAGGATATTAATTCCCTGTTGGTCTCTTTAAAATGAAATTAACAGTCTAAAATCAATAATTCCAAATCTATACAATGATAACCTACCACATGTGACAGAAATGTAGAGATTCCTCAGTTCTAAATATGGTAACTAATTATACATATTTCAAAGCCTCCAGCAAGACTCCAGGGTCCAGTGGACAATGAGTCTCTAAGTTATTGAAATCCTTCTTGCACTTGGCTGCAATCATGTTTTGCCCAAGTGGAAACAGATGGCTTATTTTGGGGTCTAGGGTGTCTCAATCTATTTTTCTTAATAAGATCAAAGGAGAAGACTTCTCGGACTGGGATTATGACTTATATAGATTTTAAAGAAAAAAAGTGGAGGTCATCCTGCACTGGGAAGTTTCTACAACATACAAAGGAGAGGAACTTCATCTGTCAACCAATATTTGATTAGATCTTAAACCCTTCCAAGAAAAGAATGATGTCCTCTTCCACAACATACAAAGAAGAGGAACTTCATTCGTCAGCCAAGACTTGATTAGATCTTACATCCTTCCAAGAAAAGAATGACATCCTCATTTTCTTTTCTTTTCTTTTTTTTTTTTTTTTTTTGAGACGGAGTCTCGCTCTGTCGCCCAAACTGGAGTGCAGTGGCCTGATCTCAGCTCACTGCAAGCTCCGCCTTTCCGGTTCACGCATTCTCCTGCCTCAGCCTCCTGAGTAGCTGGGACTACAGGCGCCCGCCACCTCGCCCAGCTAGTTTTTTGTATTTTTTAGTAGAGACGGGGTTTCACCGGGTTAGCCAGGATGGTCTCCATCTCCTGACCTTGTGATCTGCCCGTCTCGGCCTCCCAAAGTGCTGGGATTACAGGCTTGAGCCACCACGCCTGGCCGACATCCTCATTTTCAATAATAAACCTGTCTTTCAAAAAGAAATAATCTGACTGTATGATTCTCATTTTAGGAAGACTTTTTACATATCTTTTTTCATCTGAAACATAATTAGAAGATTTTCATGAGCAAGTTAAGCCCTTCTAAAGCATATCCAGAGCCAATATATAGGGTTTGACTGTATTTCTGAAACCCTAGGTTTTAATGTCAGATCTGCTATAGGTTATGTGTGATTTTTTAATATCAGATCTGTTGTAGGTTATGTGTGATGTTACATCACTACAGGATCACACATAACCTATAGCATATCTGACATTAAAACCTAGGGTTTCAGAAATACAGTCAACTGCAGCCACAATGTCCAATCTCTGGTAAGAAATTCTTTTTATGAGGATCTCTCTGAGGCTCCAATTGTATTTTTTTTTCTTTTTGAGTTGGAGTTTCACTCTGTTGCCCAGGCTAGAGTACAGTGAGGTGATCTTGGCTCACTGTAACCTCCACCTTCCACATTCAAGCTATTCTCCTGCCTCAGACTCCTGAATAGTTGGGACTACAGAAGTTTGGCTTTTTTATTTTTTATTTTTTATTTTTTTTTTATTTTCATATTTTTAGCAGAGATGGGGTTTCACCATGTTGGCCAGGCTGGTCTCAAACTCCTGCCCTCAAGTGATCCACCTGCCTCAGCCTCCCAAAGTGCTGAGATTACAGGTGTGACCCTCCAGTTGTATTTGAAAGATAATTTGACACAATAATATTCCAGGTCTTGGCCTTAGCATCATCTTCTTGGAAACCTCAGAGCCATGAGAGCCAACTGGAGGAAGAAGCAAATGCATGAAAGGAAGAAGTGCAAAAGAAGAAAAATAAGGCAGCAGTCCAGTAAATGGCTTAGCTTGTGTGCCCATGAAAACCACAGGAGCAGAAACATGGAATGCCAGAGGCTGGAGATGCTGTTACAAGTTGATGGGCTGCATGCTACTTGTTATAACTTGTCTCTTAATGGATCTAGAATGTCCATCACCATCTGGTTACTGAGACCACCTCTGAGAGAGACCATCTCTGAGAGATCCACCTTGCTCATACTCAAACAGTCCCTGTTAGTCCTTTGCCGTGGACCTGCAATATTCTGGACTGTTTCTGTGTTCAGTTGTGGCCAAGTGTAACAAGTATACAACAAATCACCTCTTTTGCTGTCTTAGCTGAAGAATCAAAAAAAAAAAAAAAAAAAAAAAAAGAAAAGAAAAAAACAAAAGATTCTTTTATTATTATTTCAATAGTTTTGGGAGAACAAGTGGTGTTTGGTTACATGGATAAGTTCTTTAGTGGTGATTTCTGAGATTTTGGTGAACCCACCACCTGAGCAATGTATGCTGCACCCAATGTGTAGTCTATTATCCCTCACCCCCCCTCACCTTTACCCCCAAGTCCCCAGAGTTCAGTATAGTTCAGTATATCATTCTTATGTCTTTGTGTCATCATAGCTTAGCTCCCACTTATAAGTGAGAACATACGATGTTTGGTTTTTCATTTCTAGGTTACTCCACTTAGAATAATGATCTCCAACTCCATGCAGATTGCTGCAAATGCTGTTATTTCATTCCTTTTTATGACTGAGATGTATATCTATCTATCTATCTATCTATCTATCTATCTATCTATCTATCTAT
>NC_045443.1:34334278-34385642 GCF_002776525.5 Piliocolobus tephrosceles | reverse complement strand
TATCTATCTATCTATCTATCTATCTATCTATCTATCTATCTATCTATCTATATCACATTTTCTTTATCGATTCATTGGTTGATGGGCATTTACACTGATTCCATATATTTGCAATTGTAAATTGTGCTGCTATAAACATGTGTGTGCAAACAGCTTTTTCACATAAAGACTTCTCTTTTTCTGGATAGATACCCAGTAGCAAGATTGCTGGATCAGGCGGTATATATTCCTTAAAGAACTTTTAGTTCTTTAAGGAATCTCCATACTAGTTGTACTGGTTTACATTCCCAACAGCAGTGTAAAAGTGTTCCCTAGAAAAAGAAGATTCTAGTTTAACAAAGATCTTGAGAAATGTGCTAGCATTTCATTTATTTAGCCAGAAATCCTTGGTATCTTAAGTATTTTATGTCTCTAACGTTTTTCTAAATCAAAGAAACCAATTTCTTTGTGAATCAAAGTGAGCAAAACTCACCTACTACACAAAATCACATAAGGTATTGTTAAAAAAGTTCTTGCAAGAGTTGAAAAGGAACTGACTGTGTGTTAAGGACTTAGTGTAGACCATCAAGTTATCCCATTACACCATTCAAAACACTGAGATGTGTTAGTCCTTATTAATTCTTAAGCATTGGTCATTTTTTGTGTTCATCTTGTTCTTGTTTTTCTACCAAGACTGTCAAGAGATTCATTTGTGAAGGTACTGAAACAATCACCTGAAACATAAAGCACTGGTGTTTTCCTTTTTAAAATGAGCCACCAGGGACATTTTCTTCACTCTCCTCTTAAAATAAGCAGTGATTTAGGGACAGCTGAGGAAGCCAGAATCTGGAAGTCTGCCTAACAGGTCATTTGTTTCCAGTTTTTGGAACATGAGACAATCGCAGTGATTGATGCTCTCATGTACGGGCTTTTTTGTTCTCGTGCAGTAACAGCGAGGGCATGATTAGCCATCTTCACCAGCTGATGTCTTGTTGGCACACCTGCCTTGTTACCACTCTAATTTAACAGGCCCATGTCAGCAGCTCCACTTCCTCCTGACAAGCTCCGAGCACAGAGAACATCCCGATCTGAAACTCTTACGGATACCAACAGCAACAAAAATGAAAGCGGTAATGGTGGGGCAAGCATTAATCTAAAAATTTTATTAAAAGGAAAGCTTTTTTATATTTGACTCCTTCTAATAATAAGGATTTGGTGGGGGCAGGGGGGAAGATAAAATAAATTTCAATAAGATTTTTCCTCAGGGGAAGCAAACTTAGTTGTTGAAGTTTAGATTTCCTATGTACTGAGAAATTAATATTTTAGTAACTTATATTTGATTGAGCCAGAGGGAACATCTTTTGAGAGAGCATTCTACTTTTTACTGATAAATACTGCTTTTTCTTTTGAGATGGAGTCTCACCCGGGCTGCCAGACTGGAGTGCAGTGGAGCAATCTCAGCTCACTGCAACCTCCACCTCACAGGTTCAAGCGATTCTTTTGCCTCAGTCTCCTGGGTAGCTGGGATTACAGGTGCCCACCATCATGCCCGACTAATTTTTGTATTTTTATTAGAGACTGGGCTTCACCATGTTGGCTGGGTTGGTCTCAAACTTTTGACCTAAAGTGATCCATTTGTCTCAGCCTCTCAAAGTGCTGGGATTACAGGTGTGAGTCGATGCCCCTGGCTCAGAAAAACATCTTTCAATTTTCATAATTTTATATAAGACTGTTAAACTCCAATTTTTATCTTCAGGAATTTAAGCTAAAGCTAAGTACTCTCCTAGCCAATGGATTTCTTTTTCTCCCTTTCCTCTCAGTAGTCATAGATTTTCTACTAATTTAACCATTTTATTTCTTTTTAATTTTATGTTTTTATTTCACTCTTATACAAATTGATCATCAACAAATAAATCAATCATGAAGTATTTATTGACAGACACTGAGACAAGGGAGAAAATATGGGCTCTGAAGTCAGAAGACCTGAGTGCAAGTCCTACTTTGTCATTATCTGCTTGTGTGATTTCAGGCACTTACTCTATTATCAAGTTCCTCATATGTACAATAGTGAAGAAAAGGAAGAAGTTCCACTTCTTATAGTTACTATGAAAACTAGATGGAGCAAAACTAGGTGTCTTAAGTATAAAATTAAATAAGATCTATGATGCATATTATGAATTATACAGTACACATAGTTGTTAATTTTCTGTATCAACTTGGTTAGGCTATGGTGCTCAGTTGTTTGGCCAGATACTAGTCTAGATATTGCTGTGAAGATATTTTGTAGATGTGATTACTATTTACAATCAGTTGATTTTAAATAAAGCATGTTACCCTCCATAACGTAAAGGGCTTTATCCAATCAGCTGAAGGCTTTAAGAACAAAAACTGAGGTTTTCTGGAGAAGAAGAAATTCTCCCTCAAGACTATAATGTGGAAATCCTGACTGAGTTTCTAGCCTCCTGGTCAGATATCTATAAATATCAGAGTCAAGACTGTAACATCAACACTCACCTGAATTTCTAGACTTTCTGTCAACCTGCCCTACATGTTTTAGACTTCCCAGACCCCACAGTCATGTGAGATATGAGCCAGTTCTTTATTTAAAATCTCTCTGTCTGTCTCTCTGGAGAATGCTAACTGATACAGTACTTTTTTCACAATTAGCAAAACCTTATTGAGTCCTTGATCTATGATAGACATTATATGAATATCATTTTTTTAAAGTCCTGCATGGTAACTACTAAGTAACAGAGCAACTTTATTTTTTTTTTTATTCGTAAGTGGTGGTTACACCAGATTTAACCATTGTCCCAAAACTCCAGATATTTTCCCTTAAATCATATTGAAAAATAACAGAACCAACTCCATGGTCTTGAGCACAATTTATCTCCAAGCCATGTGAAGAGAGATGGGACTTCAGAAGAATTAATTGAAGACATTGGAGGTGCACATAGGATGGAGACGTTGGAGGCTTTTGCAATTCAGCAACCTCAGTACTTGCTGCCTTCCATGTGGGGAGTGTGTGAAAGAGTTTAGAGTGTTTGTGAAAGCATGGAGCTTTTTTCTAAACACAAAGACTGATGTTTGCTTCTCATCTGGAAATTCCTGCAGTAAGCAGCTTATTGAAAAAGCCCCAGAACCAGAATAACAAAGTGCTGTAGTGTAGAATTCCCCGGGGGGCTAGAGGTGGTTGGGGAAGATTAGGGCACCTCTATCCCAGTTATCCACAGTCCTTGGAGAGGGTACAAAACCAATTTGTATGGCTTCGCATATAGGAGAAAGGGGAATACAAGGAGAAATGAATCCATACAGCTGTAATGTCGATCACAGATCATGTGAGAAGATAGCATACCCTGTAAGGATTTGGTGCTGTGGTCAAGATTAAACGCTAATATAAATCTCTAAGAAGAGCTTCTTTCATCAAGAGCACCAGGTCAATTTGAACACGGCCCTAAACAATCATACACATAACTGCAAAGGTCACTAGCACCACATAGAGCCAGAAAGAACTAGAGTAATGGTGACATTACTTACTATATACCACAAGGGCACATTAAGAATAATCAACACTTCTAATAATAACTTTTCATTAAACTCTGATGTTGAATGCTTTATATGAATTATCTCGTCTAACCACATTAACATACTAATGCCAAACCTGTGGATAGGTAGGTTTTTCCTTGATTTCACCTTCCTGCCTTCTTCCTGTCATCTACAATCAAACAACTTAGCTACATAATAGGAGATGAATATATGTGGTTTGAATATATTCATGAAGGATTAATGAAATAATAACTATAAAGTTGACAAGCAGCATATATTGACTTTCATGCTATCATTTAATCCCTCAAGTAAGCCTCTGCTTTTTGAGTACTCAGCAAATATTTGCTGAAATATATTACAAAAGAGTTATCATTACAAAGAGAAATCTATCCTATTTTAAGAATTACCCAGAAAAAATCTACATCATTTTCATTTTCAATATATTGAAAGCGTGTATATATATATATATATATATGTTTGAGACGGAGTCTCACTCTGTCGCTCAGGCTGGAGTGCAGTGGCCAGATCTCAGCTCACTGCAAGCTCCGCCTCCCGGGTTTATGCCATTCTCCTGCCTCAGCCTCCCGAGTAGCTGAGATTACAGGCGCCCGCCACCTCGCCCAGCTAGTTTTTTGTATTTTTTAGTAGAGACGGGGTTTCACCGGGTTAGCCAGGATGGTCTCGATCTCCTGACCTCGTGATCCGCCCGTCTCGGCCTCCTGAAATCGTATATTTTTAAGTTGGTGTCATCCCCTCTGCTATTCTCAGTAACTAAGATTTTAAGTTACCATAATTATCAAGGGCCCCATGACTTATCCTATGACTGTACATTCTTTCTCTGAGCAAGTGAACACACAGTTTATTGAAAAATAAAATAATATTATTATTCATGGATGAAATTCAACACATTCTTGTACCAGCTTCACTAATCAAATAGTTCTTTCTTATGCCTAACATAGTTTTTCTTCAAGTGATTTAAGATCTTTCTTGTTCCTCTTTGTTAATCAAATTAAAATGATCAAATAAAATCATTTTTATTTCTCAAATTCAAGCTAAAATGTTTTTTAGTTAGGCTAGGTTCAATTTCAAGCAAAAGAAATTTAACTCTGGCTTAAACAATGAGGAAATTCATTATTTCATTAAACAGAAAATCCAGAAGAAAGGCAGGCTTCAAACTTGGTTGCTCTAACAGCTCAGTCTTCCATCAAAGACCCAGGTTCTTTTTTGTTATCGTTTTTTGTCTCCCTGCTGTGCTGGCTACAGCCCCCAACTGAATCCTAAATCAAGATCTGGCAATTAAAATTAAAGCCGCAGTATGTAGGATGAATGCAACATCTTTGTGACACTTACCATCGCCTTGACTCTCTCACCTCGTCTCCCTCTGCTCCCTCTCCCCCTACTCTCTGTTCCCGGTTCAGTGATCTTCAGGCCACACTGTTGCTTGGGGCCTTTGCTCTATCTGTCTCCTGAGTTTAACACACGCTTCCCTCACATCGCATATTGATTTGCCCAATTCCATCATGTTCTTCAAGCCTTTGCACAAATCTCACAGCCTTATTCTGACCACTTAATTTAATTAACCTATCCCTGGGCACTTTCAATCCCCACTCTCCTTTTATTTTACACAGTACTTGTCACCTTCAGATTCATTACATAGTTTATCAATTTATTATGTTGACTGATTATTTTCTTACTCCTATGATAGAAAGTCAATCTCTCAAAGGTAAGGCTTCTTGGTTTATTCATTAGTATATCCCAAGTGCCTAGAACAGTCATTAGGAAATAATAAGTGCTCTATTCAATATTAGTTGAATATTGTTGAATGAATGTTTATAAAATGGCTATCTGTACTAATTAAGTCCATAGGCTTCCTTGTTTATTTACAGGAGGAAAAGAGAACTGGCTTCTTTTGTTCTGAAGAAAGCAAGAAAGCATTTTAGACTAAGGCTCTTTAGAACAAGAAAGCTTCTATTTCAGAAAGAACAAGCAGGACTCTGCTTAAATCTCATTGGTTAAAAATTAGATTACACACCCTTTCCTGAACCACTCCAGTGGAATAAATATAATTACCAATATGGTTTAAATTAATCAGAACCTACTTTCTAAGTTTGGTAATGGGTTGAAGTCATCTAAACTGAGTCACATGGCTTTTGTGAGGAAGAGACAAATACCTTTACAAAATTCAGCTTTTATAGGAAGAAGAGAATAGATCCCAGTTAGATAATCAACCATGCCCACTATATTTCCCACATGTGATGCTTAATTGTTCTTCTAATAGTTCTTATTTCTGTCATGGTCCCTCAGAAAATAAACCTCAGAATTATTATTTTTTTTCAGTCCTCAGTCCGGCTACATGTTTTAATCACCTGTGGAGTTTTCAAAACTCCCACTGCCTAAGCTGTACCCAATAACAATTAAGTTAGGATCTATTGTGGTGGTATAAGACATGAGACATTTTTTAAGTTCCCAAGTGATTCTGCAAAAGAAATTGAAATAGACCCAGTAAACAAACAAGGAAGACTTTATTTAAGGCTATTGAAATTAGGGAGAGATTGTATCGCAACAGAAGAGAGACACTGAACTCAACTTGCTCAAACAAAAGGCAAGGAGCATTACTAAGCACTGAGGTGAACTACTGGAGGGAGAAGTGGTACTGGAGGATATTAGGGGAGAGATTGGTCTGTGTGACGAGGCCCTCTTTGTTTGCTAGTTGGTGCTTATTAAAGTTAGGCTCCCACCCTCCTGCAGAGACGAGAGAGAGAGGGGAACTATCTTTCTTGATGATTATGTTTCAAAGGGATGGTTCCTCTGTCCTTAAGAAAGACATTCCTGGGTTGCAGAAGACTTACATCTCAAACAGACAGAAAAAAAATTCATTTGCAAGTTTTTTGAAATAAATCCTCTATCAAAAGGGAGGTCAGGGATCCATCTTCAGGAAAAACCCTGTTTAAAGTTTAATCAACCTAAGGGTGTGTGCTTTAATGTTGTTGTTTTCTTTTTTTTCCCGCCCATGGTGGTTTTGGCTGTTGTACAAGTGGTAAATTCTTAACACATTGTTAAAAGACCAAATTTACAATTCAGTTAATTATTTTTTTTTAATTTTGCAAATAATAAAAGCATTTCTTATGAATTAGTTTTTCTTTCTTTTATTTAGAATTATAAACATAATAAACCAATTTTGCAAATAATAAAATAATTTCTTATGAATTAGTTTTTCTTTCTTTTATTTAGAATTATAAACATAAGAAACCAATGAATCAAGCTAGGATTCTATCTTTTCTTTGCCTGGTTACACGGGTGTTTCCAATTTTAAGAAATTTCAGGGAAGCCTGCTTACCAAATGTCTGACTTCAGTGCTTCATAAATAGCTAATGGAATCACAACTATACATTTTTTTCACTGGGGAAACAGTTTTTTATATGTGGGAGTTTTGAAGTAATGTCAGAAAGTTCACACCTTTACTCTTGGATTGGCATTGAACTTGAAATTTTGCCTTCTCCAGACTCAAAGAAAAGCTGACCTGAGTCAGAGAGGCAGTTGCCATAGAATGTACTAAAAGAGAACAGCCTCTTCAGCTTTTATCTGTGCATTCACTGCTGCTGACTAATTTTGTTCTGCTAATTGCTGTCAGAAAGAAATGCCCATGTTCTTCTGCCAACCTGGAAAAGGCTGACATATTTCTTGGCTCAGATTCACAATAGCCTTTATAACAAAAGGTTTTGATCTCCCTTGAAGTGAATCTGACATAGAGCTATGTAGCTTGCAGTTAGATGCTTCATACTCCTACATATAGACAGATACTTCTCAAATACTACTAGCTTCATTGTAGCTAGTCTGTAGCAAAAATTCTTTTACCCTCTGTTGACATATGAAATCACCTATGGTATTCTACTTATGTACTTTCGTGACATCTTTCTTTTCAACAATAAACATTTATTTGGCTTAATTATTTTTGGTATGTGAAAATCTAGCACTCTCTACTTTTTTAAGTGCTTTTTATTTCTAGCAGAAACCTGCTTTGTAATTGAAGCCTATAACTACTGTCCATGCTCTGTCTCCCGGGCTGGAGTGCAGTGGCCGGATCTCAGCTCACTGCAAGCTCTGCCTCTCGGGTTTACGCCATTCTCCTGCCTCAGCCTCCCAAGTAGCTGGGACTACAGGCACCCGCCACCTCGCCCGGCTAGCTTTTTGTATTTTTTTAGTAGAGACGGGGTTTCACCGTGTTAGCCAGGATGGTCTCGAACTCCTGACCTCGTGATCCACCCGTCTCGGCCTCCCAAAGTGCTGGGATTACAGGCTTGAGCCACCGCGCCCGGCCCCAAAAAATATATTTTATGTTTTTTAAAATATTGCTGTGCTTGGCATTTGTCTGAGCTTGGTGTTTCTGCCCTGGCAGCTGGGAGAATATAATAATGGTTGAATACTCACTTTTCTTAAAAAGTTTTCACTGTGATCTTTTATTCTTTGATTTTTATGGGACTTAAATGATATGGTCCCACTCAGGGTTAAAAATAAGAACACAATTAATGTGAACTACAAATTAATGTTTGAAGTGACCATCATTGTGTATTATCGATATAACAGCTCTCTACTTGTTAAAATAATTTAAAGTGATTATGTGTAATATTGTTCCCAGAATTCCAGTGTCAATCAGTAAACAGAAGCTGTGCTGTAGAGAAAGTATGTTGAATTGAGACAGGTATAGGGAAAATAGCTACAACATTACAACGGAAGATACTGCTGTAGCAAATCATCTAGGCAGATAATTTTGGTTTGTGTTTTCATCAGAAGAAAATCTTGTATTATTAAGAAAGTTATGGAACCAGCGCAAGCTCTCCACTATCCAGCTCAGTAATTATGTGAACACAAACATCACGAAAATTGTCAGTCTTCCGTAAAACTTACAGGCTGGGTTAGACACAACTTTCCGTCTTCTACAGCCTGTTTCACTTGGAATGTTTTAAATCATGCGTTAATTTTTATTCTTGTTTGATTATACCTTATATTCTGTTTCTTAAAAAATAAAACTGCTATCTTTTCTATTGTCTTTTAGCCTCTAATTCTATGATCCTGCTCATTTTCAGTAGATCGTTTCTCCTTTCACTTTGTTTTTCCTTCTCATTTTAGATCCCGTCTTCTCAAAGTTTCTCATTTTGTTTTCTATTTTATTCTATTCACTGGACCTTTCTTCTTTCCTAAAACTGACTTCTCCCTTGGAACTCTTGACCCTATGCCCATCTGTCAGTTATATGATCATGCTGTGTTAGCTATCCCTCTGTTTCTTCATTCCCATTCATTCTTCAAAACCCATAGGACTTAATTTTCCTCCACCAATCCAATGAGACCATTCTTTGGAAAATCATCCATAGCCCCACCAGTACCCAACCCGGCAGCAGGGTGTCAGCATCTGACCTGTTCAAACCCTCAGCAGCATTTCATTTACATTCTCCTGTGTGTCATTTGATCAGTTAACCTGCCGAAACTTGGATTCCCATGAGTCTTCAGGATTATCTTAAGTTCATTTTACCAGTCTCTCATTTGAAAATATAATATGTATTAGGTTGCTTTAAGTGACTGCTCAGAGCCGCTCTGTTACCCTCTCCATTCCTCATGTTGGTGTGGAGCACATTCAGACAATTCTCTTTGTTTCAAATGCTGTCTTGTCTTCTCTTGCTCACACTATAGGGAGACACTATTGTAATATTCTTGAACGCAGCTATGATTATTTCTCTCCTCTTCGCAAAACACTCGATAGTTCTCGATTGAATAGAAAAGAAAATTTGAATTCCTAACTAATGTATGAAAATCTCTCAACAATTTGGGTCCAACTTTCCTGTACAGTCTTTTTATCTTACTATGCTTCAACCCACACAACATATATGATACCAATCACCCACCTCAAGGCATTTCCCAAATATGACTTACGCTTTTTAATTCTTTTCCTTTGCTCCATCTTCTCTCTTTCTTGAAATGTCCATTTTTATCTTTCATTAACTGATAATAATCTTTGAACCCATGGAGCATATAAAATGTCTTGTCCAAACTGAAGCCTTCCCTGATTAAGCCAATGAAAATTAATCTTGCTCTCCCATGGTCTGCTAACATTTTTCATCAATTATTTGTTGGATATTATACTATATTTGAAGAACTAGCAATACAATGATAAACAAAATGTCATGATTCATGAACATTGATTGCTGTTAGAAAATGTTATAGTTTGCTTTAGATTATAGTTATTTGTGTATAAGCCTGTCCATCTTACAAAATTATAAGGCATGGCTTCCTAAAGGATCATAATTTGCCTTTCACAATACAAAGCTCCTGTGTTAGATTAAATCCATTCAATAAATATTTGTTAAATCAGTTCTCTAATGTTCAATCATATGATTCATAACAAATCAGAAGACACTCAAGTAATCTGTATGAATGATTGACTTTAATTTGAAAATCTGAGAGACAAAACTAATAACTAAATAAAAAATGTTAATCATTAATTCATTCTGTACCAGCACAATACTAAAGATGTTTCATTTATTATCTTTCTTACTTTTACAAACAACTCTATGAGATCATCACTTTCATTTTCCTATTTTATAAATGCGAAATAGAGAGAGAAGGAAATACAGTAACCGTGTTCTCTGATTCTTAATCACTAACAGCCAATCACTACCTCTATTGCATAGACTGCCTATTAATATTTAATAGTAATAAATATTCAACTTAATTAAAGACACAATTTGTTTTTACATTCTGCCAGATCTCATCAATTTAATGTATCAGTCCAATTACAAATGAAACCTAGGTAAAGGTATTCTTAAAATTGTCTTTTTTCTGGGTCAGAACAAGTCATATGGCACCACTTAACCACAAGAGGCCCAGGAAACACATCATCCTGGTGCCTCTAAGGCAGAAATTTGGAAAAATTGGTGATCAGCATTCCCTAAGACTATCAAAGTTTATCCTCCTGGTCACCAAATATTAGACTACTGCCCTTCCTCCCCTAGGCAAAAAATACACTTATTCATCCCCAAAGGAAGACAACATTAAGCTCTCATCCAGTCTCAGAGTCAAACTGAATGTCCAAATATCTGAATGATGCACAGTACTATTTATATCAGATTCTAGTGGTGTAGGGACAGAAGAATACCCTCATTTGGAAAAGGGGGTGAATGAGGAACACAGAACTGTCACACATCCCTAGTAATTCTGAAACCCTGCTTGTCAGGTGGTGTAAGGACTCTTACCCAGAGGGTGGTTAATGTTCCTTAATTAGACTGTGAATCTGCTTCTTGACAGTAACTCCTTACCCATAGTTTGCCATGGCCTCTGAAAGCTCCTTTAAAAAAATTTCTTCTTTTTCATCGTTTTTCTTGGTCATATCTGAATTGGGCATTAGAGAAAAAAAAATCCTCCTTCATAAATTAATAGTTTTCTCTAAGCACCATTTTAAGATAGTGACAGATGCTTTCGATTCAGCCTATTGATATTTTTGATAGTACAACTCTCTCAAAAACATATTGAATGTTTCTGATTATTTAATAGTTTCTTTCACTATAAATATGTATTTTCTATAATATTTTCTGATCTATTATTGCCAGAGTTTAGGAAAACTAGGATTTTTTGTGTGTTCATCTTCTATTTAGTTATTTTTTAAACATTGTTATTAATTTGATTAAACTCTTAGTAGATTTCCTTGTTATCTGCAATTAACACTTAACTGCTTTCATTCTAATATTCTTTATTAGCTAATTTTCTTGTCTGATAACATATTTTTGATCTTCCAACATAATCTGGAATGTAACTATGACAGCACATATTTGTGTTTTATTACTGATTTTGTCAATATGTCTAATGTTTCACCATACATTTTTTAGTTTCCCACTAGATATTTTTTTACATGTAATAAATAAAAAATTTCTTTTATATCCTAGCTTTCTAGGAGTTTCAAATACGTAACAAATTACTTTTATCAGTTTATTTTGATTATGTATTTAGATTATAACATACATTTTCCCTTTAATTTGTAAATATACTAAATGACATGGATTTATTTCCATTATTGAAGCATTCCTTTATTACTGGAATTAAGCAAACTTGATAATTTTACATTTTTTTCTGGCTTTGACTATCTGCACAAGTGAGATTTTCTCTACATTTCTTGCATTGCCTTTATTCAGTTTGCTACTGCAATTAGGTTAGACTTGAAAGATAACTTTTTATATTATGGAAATAATCTAATTATTAGAATAAAATAGCCACATATTTGAATGATAGTGTAATTGAATGTGGAACTCTGGATTCTAAGCCATGGAAGATATTATTCCATAGTATTTTTGCCTCCCATGTGGCTGCTGAGATATCTGATAATAATCTGACTCTTGTTCCTTTACATTTAGTATCCCCCCTTTCTTTGGTACCTTTAAAGATTTTCATTATCATTGATATTTAAAAATTTTACTATGATCTGCTGAGAACCGAGATTTGTTATATGTTATTTTGTTTTTGTTTGCTTTTTAATTTATCCCTTTAGCACTTAATCTTTCTTCACCATACGCAAATTATTTGCCATCTTCTTTAAGTAATGATTTCCTTTTATTGTCTCCATTTTCTCTATCTGCAACATTTATAAGATACATTCTACAATTTTTGTGTATGTCTTGCATGCATCTTATACTTTTTACATATTACTTTCATTTCAGCTCAATAATTTGCTATTCAGCTATATCAAGTTTGCTATTCGACCATAAAAAATGTATGGATTTAAGTCCCCACCTCTAATTCATTCTTTTTATATGTAACAGTTTTTTGGCATGAATGGCATATTTTTCCTGTTCTTTCTAAAAATTCTACTGATTATACATTCTGTACTTATTTTTAATTAACTCTCCATCTTCAGATATATGTTCTTGTTTGAAATCTCTTTTATTCAATATGTTAATGCTACTCACATAGTTGGTGATATGGGTATCATTTTAGTTGCTGTAATTGTAGGCTGTCTGCTGCTGTGTTTTCAGAACTTGCTCTGAATAGGGCAGGAACTCTTGCCCAGCTTGTGCTCTATATCAAGATAGTGAATACTCACCATGAAATGATATTAGTGGTTCACTTCCATGGCTTATCTTCTGATTGTTGTTGCTTTTTGTTCTTTTGAGATATCATCAACCATTTGGATCCCTGTCCTCTCATTTATCCTCAGGTCCGCCATTTATTACTCCTGTGTGTAGACAGTTAACCATTATTGCCTGGTTCACTTGGAGTTGGGGGTGAGGCATGTGTCCAGGAGACACCCATAGCATTTGAAAGTCTTGCACGTTTCCAGGGCAGAATAGAAATGAATTCCCTGTGAGATCCCCCGGGTTTTCTCCTGCTCTTTTCTTCCACAACTTCTGTGGCAATATTTTTTTCCTGCAACTTCTGGCATTTTTTTCTTTAATAATGTCTGCTTTCAGTATTCCAGGAATTTTGCAGTTTCAAGTTCTAGCAAATTCTCCTCCTTGTGTTTGAACAGCTATGAAGCTTTTATGTAGAAAGGGGAATTACATCATGTGCTTGTTTTACCATCCTAAATATTTTTCCAGATTGCTATCAAAATTTAAAAATTTCTCATATATAACCTTCAGATTCCTGAGGTCAGGTCCTCAGATCTAAATTTTTTAAAACACTGCACTTTACCACATGACCTCTAAGTTAAAATAGCACAATGCTTTTCTTCTGCAATTGGATTTGTTTTAGCACTGTTTTGACAAGCATCTCAAAGCAATCTGGAAAATATTCCTGTTCATGAAAAATCTTCCTCACCTGCACATCAACTTCTGAAACAAAGCAGGTGTGAAAAGCACAAAGCAAGCCAATTTACACAGATGGTATGGAGGTCAAGTAAAAAAATGTTACATTCCCCAAAGTTGACAGTTGTGCATAGTGTTAAAAAGCCAGTTATAATGTCTTGCTAATAATCAGTTATTTAACAGGTTTGTGTACTCAGTGGCTCTCCAGTAACATTGTTCTTTAAAATTGAATAGTTGGAAATGGTATGTTAGACAATATTGGGAATTCTTATAATGAGATGGAATACCAACCAGGGATAGTTGTATACAGAGACTATTTAAAAGAATAGAAATATTGGACCTAATTTAGTGAGTTTTGTGAAAGCATCTTGTACATTTTTCATTATCAAACAGCATTCCATTAATCATTTAGCCAAGATTCTTGAGATAGCCGCCAAATTGATGTATTGAGTTGCCAATATAAAAATGAGCCATTTATAATTAATTATCCCTAAAGCAATCCTTTTTAACACCAACACATTTTCTTGGGTTTATTAACTTTATAATAAGCCTATCAATATTTTCACTTGGTAACAATCTGCAAGAACTGGACATAAGCACATTTTGCTAGAAATGTTAGTAAAAATTACACAGTGCCAAATTACCAAAATTTTAAAAAGTTAATTCTCATTTAAGAAATTGCATAAGAGATTTGCAGAATTATCTGCAATTTATATACTTTCATTAGATTCTTCCTACTTTGCTTTATGTACTTTTGGGTTACAGGCTCTGGGTACCACTGCCTTTTTGGCTCAACATCACATGGGTGCAGTGAAGCATCACAAAAGTTTCTTCACTTTTATGGCTATATTAAGCTCGTAAACCTACTTTGGGAAGCCACCTATGAATATTCTTGTTGGAACAAGCATTTCTCCCTTACCATAAAGTATTCACTATGAGAGATCAAAGGAAACATATCTCATCAAATTTTAGGGGAACATAAATTAGTATAAAATCATCTGGGGTATGAAAGTAATCTTGAAGTTCTGTATTGTATGGTAAGGGGCAACCACATCACAAAATCCAAGAACTAGAATTTACAGAGGAAGACTGAAGCACCAAATGGTTTTACCATCAAGCATGGATATATCTGCCGTTTGAAACTGGTGCTTATCTGGCTAGTTCATTCATCCATCTATACCCTTAAAGAAAATTTGTCATTTAACAACATCATGATGACTACTCATCCAACTGCATTTAGACCTAGAGATTTTTCAGTATGTTTACAAATTCTGATAAAAAGTAAAATGCATTTGATGCTAAAGGCTTACATGGTGGTATTTATGGTATCTGTTACTGCTTATTTAGCCTTTCTCACAAAGGTTTGTTAAAGGTTTATGACTGTAATAAAAGACAAATACTTTGACTTTTGTTCTGAGATGTTTACTAAGTAGTTCATCTTCTCAATTTTAAACCAGGTTTTAGTTCAGTGAGCAGATATTATGTCAGCTCATAAGTGCTTTAATGCCAGTTTCTTGAGAGAGAAACATTACTGGCTCCCCCAGGAGTTTTTTATTTGTTTGTTTTAGACTTGGGAAAGTTTCACAAGTATACAGAGTCTCAGATCCAAAATAATATTCTTAGAGTCAGGACAAATAGAAAACCTCTAAAATGGTCCCCGTCACTTGTTACTCTGCATTTAGACAGCCTCTGAGAGCACAACAAAATGGAATTAAAATAGATATTGTAACTGGAAAGTTTTTGTCTTAATTCCACATTTTGCTAGCTTTGTTATCTTGTGGAAACGGCTTGGTTTCTCTGTAACTGGACTGACTCAAGTTTTTGGCTTAATTACACATCTTACTACCTTTGTTATCTTGCAGAAACTGCTTGGTCTCTCTGGGTCAGTTTCTCATTCTGAAAAAATTAGTAGAATGTGTAATTTTCATGTCTGTCTGTATGTGTGTGTAGATATAGCAATAGCTTCAAGAATTGTGAGTACTTCATACAAAATCTTGTTTAATACTCACAACACTCCTGTAGGTAACTACTATTGTTGTATCCTATTTTACAAAGAAGGAAGCCAAGTTTGGAGACAATAAGGAACTTGCCATAAATCAGTGAGCAAATAATTGTTGACACTGGGGTCTATTTAGAGTGCCCTCATAATTTTCCTCTAGTTTATGGTGCCTATTTGGGCTTTCTAACTCCTAGGGCAAAGAAATTCAAATGACTTCTGCTTTCGACTGCTGTACATACAAAGATTGAGCCCATTGGATCTAAGTTCCAAGGGCCACAATATATCAAAACTGGCAGTCCTTGGAGCCAAGCAAGAGAACTGTATTTCCACCAAATGAAACTTTGTAGCAATATAGGGAGACATGTGGGAATGAGAATTACTTATGTCAGGATATGTCAATTATGCAAATGTGTAACTTAAAAACAAAGGAAAAGACTCAGTGGGGTACCACAGACAGTTACAGTCATTGCCAGTAGGAAAAAAAAACACTTGCATTATCGTTGTCTTTGGTCCTACCCCATCCTGCCTCTTTCCATAAAATCTTATTTTATCTTCAAAACAATCCTATGATCCAAATAAACTTATTCCACTTTTTAGATTATAAGTAGACTCAAAAGGTAACTTTCCCAAGGTCAGAGAATTGTCAATAATACACTTAAAACTCAACTTTGATGACCTCTGTGGTTCTGGCCATGGGTTTATCTAAATATTTTTGAACTTAGTGTTACTTACTTACATATATTCTGAATGGTAGCACGTTTGAGAATTTTACTGCCATTATGAGAAGATGTGCTTTTATCTTTGGTTCTGAAAATTATTTCAAGGTGCTGATATGGAGGTAGAGGTGGTAACTAGAACAAGAAGAAAATAATAGAATTAATGAGATATGGTGTTATGATCGGAATATTTATGTCTCCTCACAATTCATATATGAAACCTACCTCCAAGATAATTGTCTTAAGTTGTGGAACCGTTGAGAGGTGATTAGATCATGAGGCTTTACCTTTATGAATGAGATTAATGCCCTTATAAAAGTGCTTCAGGGAGCTTGTTTGCTTCTTCTACCAGGTGAGGACACAGCAAGAAGGTGCCATCTTGGAAGAAGAGCAGTCTTCACTAGACACTGAATCTGCTGGCACCTTGATCTTGGACTTCTTAGCCTTCAGAACTGTAAACAATAGATTTCTATTGCTTATAAATTACCCAGTCTAATCTAAAGTATTTTGTTTTAGCAGCTGGAACAGACTAGGACATAAGAGTTTTCTCTAAGTCTTCATTCCGTTAGGTATATACTGTTTTTATATATAGATATATACACACACAGATACATATATATGTGTATATATAGTTATATATATAAATATATAAAAATACATATTTATATATATTAGAAGAGAATTCAACTAGACCATTCAAAGTCCATGGAGATCTATTTGCCTGTGGAAGAGTCCTAGAAAGTTTGTAATCCTTCTGATAGAGGGAAAATTATATGTGTATTTAAATATCTGCAGTTGCTTTAGGGCGAGAAACCAAGTGTAAAACACATTTTTGTTAGATACCTAATGTGGGCTGTGAACTGTGTTTGTTCTAGGCTTATGGTGGTGACTTTTAAGAACTACAAAGAGTCTGAAATTTTACTCTACTTACAAGCTTACTTTTACTCTACTTACTTTTACTTTTACTTTTACTCTACTTACTTTTACTTTTACTCTACTTACTTTTACTCTACTTACAAGCTTAGCCTGCCACAGGTGCATGAATACTGCTATAACACATGAAACTCTGGTCAGAAACAAAGGGCAGTTCATTATTCACAATAATAACATTAGCTGAACTATAAGCATTTGTAGCAGCTCTTCAGGCCTAGATTGTCCTTGGGTGCTGTAAAGAGTGCCAGGTAGGTAGCATATGTACACACAGTGGAATGTGTTACAGGCAAGGACTCCTGCGCTTAGGAAATTCTAATCTTTTATAATGTGCAGTAAGCATGCCTGACCTTTGCATTATATATACTACACTGAACAGCAAGAATGACTGCTTGAGATACGCTATGTTACATATCTTAGCAACTATGCTTGAAAGATAGGAGAAAGGCAGTCGATGTTTCTGCTATTGACATGTGCAGAAACCTGAGACACTCATGGACACTTATTTCCTGATAATAGCCAAAAGACATTGGTTATTACTCATATAGTTCCTGCCTTCATGGACACTTTTTTGTCTTGTTTTGTAAACAAATACCAAACAAATATATAGGCCCTCATATCCATGAGTTCTACATCCATGGATTCAACCAACCGCAGATCGAAAATTTTTGAAAAATATTTCTGATAAAAAGTAAAATGCATTTGACGCTAAAGGCTTACATGGTGGTATTTATGGTATCTGTTACTGCTTATTTAGCCTTTCTCACAAAGTTCTGTTAAAGGTTTATGACTGTAATGAAAGACAAATACTTTGCCTTTTATTCTGAGATGTTTACTAAGTAGTTCATCTTCTCAATTTGTACTGTATATGTTCAGACATTTTTCCTTGTAATTATTCCCTCAACAAATGTACTGTATATGTGTAGACTTTTTTTGATAGGTTTATGCAAATACTTTGCCATTTTCTATAAGGAACTTCAACACCCATTGATTTTTGATATCCACAGGAGGTCCTAGAACCAATCCCCAACAGACACTGAGGAACAATTGTAATTATAAATTGTGATAATAATTCAGAAGAAACAAGAGCAGTATGCTATCAGAAATGCAGAAGGATGAGTTAGATTCAAGGAGCTTAGAAATGGCTTATCTGAGATAGAGACTTTTAACCTGAGGTGTGAAAAGAAATTAGGCAGGTAGAATTGAGAAGAGAGCATCTTAAAACAGCATATTTGAAGGTCCAGATTCCCTAGAATTCAGAGATTGTTAAAACAGCCAATATAGTCAGAATATTCAAGGGAGGAGATGAAGGAAGATGTGATTAAATGGGTAGGCAGAAACAGATTATTGTGTTCAAAGAGCAATGAGAAAGCCATGGAGTGTTTAATTGGGGAGACTTGTCATCTGATTTACATTTTAAAAGATATTTATACGATGTGTGGGATGCAGAGGAGGAAAAATTAGTGGAAGAGGAAAACCAGATAGGAAGCTGCTGGGCAATAGTTGTTTGGCAATGGTGACGGCAGTAAAGATGAAGATGAGTAATACTCAAGGCTGTCTTTTTTCCCTTAACCTTCTATTTTCTGGCTGTTAAAAAAATTGAATACATTTTGACTTTTCCATTTCCTTCCCAATTTTTCAGTTTACTACTGAATAGAAGTAGTAAACCACGAGGGAGGCTAAGCCACACTAAAATGTGGGATATGCAATGGCATGATGATCAGAATGTTATTATAAATCCAATTGTTAACAAATATTCCCAGGTTTGGGTCCAATTTGCATGTATGTTTTGTTTCCTAGTTGCTGCAACTAAATATTTTGTATCTTTATACCTCATTTCCTAGAATAATGTTTTGTTTAGTGACCTTAAATATTTGCAAAGTAAATGAATTAATTCATGAATCACGGATGAAAGCATAAAGGATCTGTGATCATCAGGATTTATTTTCCTGTTTTTATGAGCACTCTTAAGAAACAGGATGGATCTCCAACCCCAAATCTGGTTCAGATATCAAAACTGATGATACTACACTCATACCGTGAGGGTAAGAAAATGTTTATTAGTCACACAATGAGGCTTTCTGGATGGAGCAGGGCATGCCTAATAGCTGGTCCAAAAATGTCTTGAGAAAACAGGGGAAGGAGACTGGTGGGGTTTTTACGTAATTGGGGGTGGGACTGAGGTGAGGGTTCCATGCATAGTTTGAACTTCCTGCCTGCACAAAAGGAGGAAGCTGGTGGGGCTTTGCCAGCTGTAGGGCTTCCGGGAACAGGATAGAGTGAAACTTAGACACTATCAGTAGTCGAACATCAAAAAATGGGATTGGACTCTTGATTATACTTATTTAACCAGAATGAAACTTGAGAGACAAGTTTGTATATGATGTATATGTACTGGGATATGGCAATGTTCACTCTAAAGTATAATGTAGTTTTTTTCGCCATTAAACTTTTGGTCAACAAAAAGGACATTGAGTTCAAGTATCTCTCAATACTTCACAATAAGTAGCTATCTTGCAGAACAAAGTTGATCTTGCTAGCTAGATATTAGTTTGTTATTAATAAAATTACAGTCATTATATTCCTATCACAAAATTATATTTGTATTTAGTAGGGAGCCATTATTACGTATTGTTATCTTATTGTAGGCACTAAGGAAGATTGGCAGGACTTTCAACATAAACACCAGTGCATTATACTAGGAAATTCGGCTGGGGAACAAAAAGAAGCTCTAGTTGACATTTCTTTCCCAAAGCTTAATAATCAAAGCAGACACATTTAAATAGTTCACCTTTTCTGGGCAGTAAACAGGTTTGGCAGGACTGAAACAAATTGGATGTGCCCATCATAATCAACTTAGAAAAGAAAAGAATGGGAAAAATGCCTAGAAAGAAGACAATGTGTTAATATCAAATCTTGCAAAAAAATAAAAATATTTAGAAACAGAATGTGTGCTCAATTACAGCCCAAAAAGTGGAAACAAAATAATTGAATGGGACATTTCCTCAGCACATTTGCATATTTGAAAAAACACACCTCCATTTTTTTCTGGTATGAGGATGTGACAGTCATTCACATTCTTACAAAGATGAGACCATTTCAATCTATGATTATTCTGGAACTGAGTGTCAGTGTGGGGGTTCTCTACTCCCATTGCTTCTCTCTCCCTTCTCTTTTGCTTCCTGCCTTTTGGCTGCTTCTCTGACCGCTATCATATTCAGTAGTGAGTATCTGGAAATGAAGTAATAAAGGAAATGAAATTCAAGCGAGTCTGTTGGCTACCTACTAGCATCTTGGCTAACAGGATTAATGAAAGTAAAAATGGGTTTTTCTGTCTGCGAAAAGATTTTACTTTTCTATGCTGTTGTCCCTCAATCGTCATGGATGATTTAGGGCTGGCTGCATATAACTGAACAAAAATTTTTGTCTCTTCTGGCTGTGCAGACATTCTATGGGGTCATAGATACTGGTTTCAATGATTGTGTGATTTTGGAGAAAACAAGAAATCATAAGCACATACTTATAAAACCAATCAGGGATTAGATATAGATACCTGTCAAATAGCTACAATTATAGTAAATTAATGATTTGGTGGTTTTATAATTGGCATAAATAATAAAGGATACTTGTAAATATTTGTATGGAAAATCCTTTGGCAAGAATTAATACTATTTCTCTAATAGTATTTTATGCAAGACAATCAATACTTGACAGGTAAGATCAGATACTTCTCTCTCGACTTCTTCAACATTTAGTTTAATGGAATTTACCACCATTGAGATGCACTGAGAAGTAAAATTATAAAGAAAGACTGGAAAATGTCTTAAAAAGAATTGATTAATGTTATAAACTGTTGCTGTATGTTAAGATTTTGTATTGTAAATTTGATATTATTTAATATTTTTACTTTTAAAAATGCATAAGAGTAATAGAAATTACAAACAAAATATGTGTTTTACCCCTTTTGTCATTTTCTTGGTCCTCCTTAGCTGCATCTACCTATTTGAAAGAGGACATTCCTCTGCCTTTCTCTGAGCCTTTGGCTTCGGGCCATTCTTTGTCTTTACTGTGTTAATTATTAGCTACTTAACGTTTATACTGAAGATCTGACAGTTCCTAGGTCTCGAAATTTCTTGAGTTTTCAATTTCATGAACTTCCTCCCCATGTCATATCAAATCCTTATATACATTGTGGCACTTGGAAATCATCCACATGCAATCTTTAAGATCTTAAACGCTGACATCTCTTTTTCTGACTATACCATTTGTTACCCAGATATCTAATGTCCAGCTATGTTTATATTCGTTGTAAATTCCAGCTTCTAAGAAATAACAATGCTAAATTATTTTAAAAACATATACAATTTTTTTCTTTTGAGACAGGGTCACCCTGTCACCCAGGCTAGAGTGCAGTGGGGCAATCTCAGCTCATTGCAACCTCTGACTCCTGGGATACAGTGATCCTCCCATCTCAGCCTTCCAAGTAGCGAGAACCATAGGTGTGCACCACCACACCTGGCTAATTTTTGTCTTTTTTGTAGAGATGGCATTTCGCCATGTTGCCCAGACTGGCTGTGAACTCCTGGGCTCAAGCAACCCACCCACCTCTGCCTCCCAAAGCGCTGGGATTACAGGGGTGAGCCACTGCATCCAGCCAAAAAAGATATATTTGAAAGTAAAAAATGTCCATTAAAACCAACAAAATATATATTTATGGACAGGAATGAAATCTCATTCATTTTTACTCCTCCAATCCTGCTTCCAGTAGCAAAACATCTTTCTAAAACTTTGAGACACCTCGTTTTAAAATTTGGCTTGTACAGATTTTGGAATCAATTACAAATAATATCTAGATTCTTAATCTAATTTTATTTTTAACTCTTTTTGGGGTCGATTAACCTTCCTTGTTTGGCTTTATTAGCTTCTCTAATCTGCTTGGACAAAGCAGCTTATCATAAATGCTATAGATGAATAGTATAAGAATAATCTGGGAGTGTATTAAAAATGCAGAGTATCAGGTCCCATAACAGATGCATTGAATCAGAATCTGCATTTTTATAAGATCTCAGGGACTTTATTTGCATATTAAAATTTGATAAGCATTAATTTTTGCCATATTTCCCCCATGCTCCTAAAAAATGTAACCACAGTGGTGCCAAGCACAAAATGTGAATACAAATCAACACAATACAAATTCTGCCTTCACTACATACAAGCCTACCCCAGTTTATTGAGCTTTGCAGATACTGAACTTTTTACATGTTTCTAAAAGTTTTTGGCGACTTTGCCTCAGGCAAGTCTGTGGAAGCCATTTTCCAATAGCAAGTGCTCAGTTTGTTCACAATTTTTAGCGATAAAATATTTCTAAATTAAATTGCATACATTTTTTGGATATAATGCTACTGAACACCTAATAGACTACAGCATAGTGTAAACATAACTTTTACATGCACTGGAAAACCAAAAGATTGTGTGACTTGCTTTATTGTAATATTTGCTTTATTACAATATTTGGTTTGTTGCAGTGGTCTGGAACAAAATGTGCAATTTCTCTGAGTTACGCTTGTATTTATTTCATGACCCTGAAAAAGTTATTTCATCATTCTGTGACTCATTGTATGCATCTATAAATTGGATGAACAATTATGGATGGTATAAAGATTGAATGAGGTCATATGTATAAGTATACTAAACAGTACCTGGCACATAGTAAATATACAACAAATAATAACCACTATTATAATGTTTATATTCTCCTTCTGAATGATTCAATCTTATGTTCCCTTAATTGTATGTTACTCAAAAATTTCCCTTCAAATCACTGCAACAAGAGGGAATCTTTAATAAATGATGTTGGTACAACTATTTATGTGGAATGAGATAAAATTAGATCCTCCATACCTCAGACCACACACAAGAATAAACTCCAAGTGAATTAGGGAATTAAATGTTAAAAAAAATCATACTAGAAGAAAACATAGGTGAATTATTTTTAAATATCAATTTAGGGAAAACCTCGCTAACCATGACACAAAATCCAGAGACAATAAAAGAAAATGACAAATTTGACTACAAAAAATATCTCAAAATTGCAGGGACACAAAACTGTTAAAAAAGTAACACAACTGACAAGCTGGGAAAAAATACTTGCAACCTATATTACATAAAAATTGCTAATATTCCTAGTATGTAAAGAACTCTTTCAAGTTGAGGACAAAAAAAGACCAAAGCTTGTTTAAAAAAACGGGGACAGGGCATGAACAGATAATTATTAAAAGATATAAAAATGTCCCATAGCCGAGGCAGAGCTTGCAATGAGCCAAGATGGCACCACTGCACTCCAGCCTGGGTGACACAGCAAGACTCTGTCTCAAAAAAAAAAGTCCCATAGCCACATGAAGTATGTTCAAAGTCACTCAAAATTAGAAAAATACAAATGAAACAACACTGAAGTGTGACTTCTCATTAATAACTTGAAAATTAAGATGTATGACATGGCAACATATTCTGTTGCTTAGACCCTGGGGAAACAGGTACTCTCATGCATTGCTAGTGAGAATGCTCACTGGCACAAATCTTCTGGAGGGAAATCTGGCAACATCAAACAAAACTACATATGCAGTTAGCCTTGGACATAGCATCCTTATTTTTAAGAACATATCTCCAACAATATAAAGATATGTATGTACAAGAGTATTTGTTGATGCAACGTGTGTAATTTCAAAATAATGTAAACAACCTCCAACATACAAAAGTGATTCCAAAAATTGTGGTACATTCCAAATGGAATTTTATGCAGTTGTAAAAAAAAAAATGAGGAATATCTCTATGAATTCATGAGGAGTGATTTACATGCTTTATTTTTAAGTTGAAAAAGGAAAGTGCAAATTGTTATGCTACATTTATGTAAGAAACAAGAAATATAAATATACATGTATCTGCTAACCTGTACAGAAAGAAATACAGAAAAAACAAAACAAACAAACAAACAAAAAAACTAAGAACTATTGAGATTGGGGGGTAGGAACTAGGTGAAAAGAACAATAGTGTAAGAACAAGTTGAATGGGCTCAAGGAGATGTACTCTGCATACACCTTTTTGTATAGTTCTCAATTTTAGAATTATGATGATATTTCACTTATTCCCCAAAATAACAACCATCAGCATCATCATTGAAAATGTGGGAGCAAACCAAAATGAAATAAAAACAATAACGCATTGATATGGTTTGACTGTGTCACCACCAAAATCTCATCTTGAATTGTAGCTCCCATAATTCCCACACGTTGTGAGAGGGACCCACTGGGTGATAATTGAATCATGGGGGTGATTTTCCCCATACTGTTCTTGTGGTAGTGAATAAGTCTCACTAGATCTGATGGTTTTATAAGAGGAAACCCCTTTCACTTGGTTGTCATTCTCTCTTTGCCTGCTGCCATGTAAGATATGCCTTTCACCTTCCGCTGTGATTGTGAGTCTTCTTCAGCCACACGGAATGGAACTGTGAGTCCATTAATTCTTTTTCTTCTTTATAAATTACTCAGTCTTGGGTACATCTTTATCAGCAACATGGAAATAAACTAATACGGTAAATTGGTGCTGGTGGAGTCAGGTGCTGCTGTAAAGATACCCGAAAATCTGGAAGCAGTTTTGGAACTGGGTAACAGACAGCAGTTGGAACACTTTGGAGGACTCAGAAGAAGAAAGGGAAATGTGGGAAAGTTTGCAACTTCCTGGAGACTTGTTGAGTGACTTTGACTGAAATGCTGATAATAATATAGAAAATGAAATCTAGACTGAGGTGGTCTCAGATGGACATGAGAAATTTTTGGGAACTGGAGTAAAGGTTACTCTTGCTATGTTTTAGCAAAGATACTGGCCGCATTTTGCCTCTGCTCTGGAGATTTGTGGAACCTTGAACTTGAGGTGATTTA
Source organism: Piliocolobus tephrosceles (assembly GCF_002776525.5). Taxonomy (NCBI): domain Eukaryota; kingdom Metazoa; phylum Chordata; class Mammalia; order Primates; family Cercopithecidae; genus Piliocolobus; species Piliocolobus tephrosceles. The sequence continues at coordinate 34,360,753 of NC_045443.1, read as the reverse complement.
GGGTATCTGGCAGAAGAAATTTCTAAGCAGCACAGCATTAAAGAGGTGACTTGGATGCTGTTAAAAGCATCCAGTTTTAAAAGGGCAATAGAGTATAAAAATTTGGAAATTCTGCAGCCTGGTGATGTGATAGAAGAGAAAAACCCTTTTTATAAGGAGAAATTCAAGCCAGCTGCAGAAATTTACATAAGTAATGAGGAGCCAAATGTTAATCGCCAAGACAATGAGGAAAATGACTTCAGGGCATGTCAGAGACTTTGTGGCAGCCTCTCCCAGCACAGGCCCAGAGGAATAGGAGAAAAAAATGATTTCATGAGCTGGGGCACCAGTCCCTCATGCTGTCTGCAGCCTAGGGACTTGGTGCCCTGTGTCCCAGATGCTCTAGCCATGGCTAAAAGGGGACAAGGTACAGCTTGGCTGTGGTTTCAGGGGATGCAAGTGCCAAGTCTTTACAGCTGTCACATGGTATTGAATCTGCAGGTTCACAGAAGATAAGAATTGAGGTTTGGGAACTTCTGCCTACGTCTCAGATGATGTATGGAAATGCCTGGATGTCCAGGCAGAAGTTCGCTGCAGGGGCAGGGCCCTCATGGAGTACCTCTGCTGGGGCAGCGCAGAAGAAAAATGGAGAGTTGGAGCCCACACACAGCATTCCTACTGGGACAGCACCTAGTGGAGTTGTGGGAAAAGGGCCACCATACTCCAGTCCCCAGATGGCAGATCCACTGAAAGCTTGCACCATGTGCCTGGAAAAGCCACAGACATCAGCACCAGCCATTGAAGGCAGCCAGGAGGGAGGCTGTACCCAGCAGCTCTGCCATAGGGCAGAGTTGCCCAGGATGATGGGAACCCACCTCTTACATAAGTGTCACCTGGATGTGAAATGTGGTGTCAGAGGAGATCATTTTGGAGCTTTAAGATTTGACTGCCCCACTGGATTTCACACTTGCGTGGGGCCTTTAGCCTCCTGGTTTTGGCCCATGTCTCTGATTTGGGATGAGTGTATTTATCCAATGCCTGTATCTAGGAAGTAACTAACTTGCTTTTGATTTTACAGGCTTATAGGGGGAAGGGACTTGCCTTGTCTCAGATGAGACTTTGGACTGTGGACTTTTGAGTCAATGCTAAAATGAGTTAAGACTTTGGAGGACTGTTGGGAAGACATGATTGGTTTTGAAACGTGAGGAAATGAGATTTAGGAGGAACCAGGGTTAGAATGATATGGTTCAACTGTTTCCCCACCCAAATCTATCTTGAATTATAGCTCCCATAATTTCCATGTGTTGTGGAGGGACCTGGTGGGAGATAATTGAATCATGGAGATGGTTTTCCCCATACTGTTCTTGTGGTACTTAATAAGTCTAATGAGATCTGATGGTTTTATAGGAAGAAATCCCTTTCACTTGGTTCTCATTCTTTCTTTGCCTGCTGCTCTGTAAGATGTGCCTTTTTCCTTCCACCATGATTGTGAGGCCTCCCCAGCCACATGGAGCTGTGAGTCCTTTCAACCTCTCTCTTTTTTTAAATAAATTACCCAGTCTCAAGTATGCCTTTATCGGTAGCATGAAAATGGACTAATACACACATGAACTTAACTATACTAAAAATGAATAACATCAACACACAATAAGTTGTCCTGGAAAAACACTAACTTAAATACATTTGGAAAACTTTACTTTGACTATATACTGTAAGGCTAAAGACAAAGAGAACTGAACACAAATATTGCACTCCAGTTAGTACATTTGCTTTTCAAAGGGACATGAGTTAGCAATCTTAAAATACTTTTACATGTATTCTAGAATTGAGAAAAAGCATATTGTGAATAATATATAATAATTTTCTAAGTACTGGATATTGAAATTACAAAAGAGAAAGAAAAGCTAGAATTAATTCTGTGCTCTTAAATTGGAAATTGAGAGTTTAGTATAAGCTCATAGTTTTTGAAACTGATAGATAGATAGATAGATAGATAGATAGATAGATAGATAGATAGATGGATAGACAAATAGACATACGAATAGATACTAAGTGTATATATGTAGCAATTTTAAAATATGGCCACAAATTATTTGATATTCTTCCCTTGAAAAAGCAGAACATTTCTCTTCCCTTGAGTACAGACTGTACTTAATGACTCACTTCTAAATTTCTTTTTTTATTTTTATTTTTATTTTTTATTTATTTTTTATTATTATACTTTAAGTTCTAGGGTACATGTGCATAACGTGCAGGTTTGTTACATATGTATACTTGTGCCATGTTGGTGTGCTGCACCCATCAACTCGTCAGCACCCATCAATTCGTCATTTATATCAGGTATAACTCCCAATGCAATCCCTCCCTCCTCCCCCCCATGATAGGCCCCGATGTGTGATGTTCCGCTTCCCGAGTCCAAGTGATCTCAATGTTCAGTTCCCACCTATGAGTGAGAATATGCGGTATTTGGTTTTCTGTTCTTGTGATAGTTTGCTGAGAATGATGGTTTTCAGCTGCATCCATGTCCCGAAAAAGGACGCAAACTCATCCTTTTTTATGGCTGCATAATATTCCATGGTGTATATGTGCCACATTTTCTTAATCCAGTCTGTCACAGATGGACATTTGGGTTGATTCCAAGACTTTGCTATTGTGAATAGTGCCACAATAAACATACATGTGCATGTGTCTTTATAGCAGCATGATTTATAGTCCTTTGGGTATATACCCAGTAGTGGGATGGCTGGGTCATATGGTACGTCTAGATCTAGATCCCTGAGGAATCGCCATACTGTTTTCCATAATGGTTGAACTAGTTTACAATCCCACCAACAGTGTAAAAGTGTTCCTATTTCTCCACATCCTCTCCAGCACCTGTTGTTTCCTGACTTTTTAATGGTTGCCATTCTAACTGGTGTGAGATGGTATCTCATTGTGGTTTTGATTTGCATTTCTCTGATGGCCAGTGATGATGAGCATTTTTTCATGTGTCTGCTGGCTGTATGAATGTCTTCTTTTGAGAAATGTCTGTTCATATCCTTTGCCCACTTTTTGATGGGGTTGCTTGTTTTTTTTCTTGTAAATTTGTTTGAGTTCTTTGTAGATTCTGAATATTAGCCCTTTGTCAGATGAGTAGATTGCAAAAATTTTCTCCCATTCTGTAGGTTGCCTGTTCACTCTGATGGTAGTTTCTTTTGCTGTGCAGAAGCTCTTTAGTTTAATGAGATCCCATTTGTCAATTTTGGCTTTTGCTGCCATTGCTTTTGGTATTTTAGACATGAAGTCCTTGCCCATGCCTATGTCCTGAATGGTACCACCTAGGTTTTCTTCTAGGGTTTTTATGGTATTAGGTCTAACATTTAAGTCTCTAATCCATCTTGAATTAATTTTCGTATAAGGAGTAAGGAAAGGATCCAGTTTCAGCTTTCTACTTATGGCTAGTCAATTTTCCCAGCACCATTTATTAAATAGGGAGTCCTTTCCCCAAGAAAAAAGTCCTTTTTTGCTTCCATATGAACTTTAAAGCAGTTTTTTCCAATTCTGTGAAGAAACTCATTGGTAGCTTGATGGGGATGGCATTGAATCTGTAAATAACTTTGGGCAGTATGGCCATTTTCACGATATTGATTCTTCCTATCCATGAGCATGGTATGTTCTGCCATTTGTTTGTGTCCTCTTTTATTTCACTGAGCAGTGGTTTGTAGTTCTCCTTGAAGAGGTCCTTTATATCCCTTGTCAGTTGGATTCCTAGCTATTTTATTCTCTCTGAAGCAATTGTGAATGGAAGTTCATTCATGATTTGGCTCTCTGTTTGTCTGTTACTGGTGTATAAGAATGCTTGTGATTTTTGCACACTAATTTTGTATCCTGAGACTTTGCTGAAGTTGCTTATCAGCTTAAGGAGGTTTTGGGCTGAGACAATGGGGTTTTCTAAATATACAATCATGTCATCTGCAAACAGGGACAATTTGACTTCTTCTTTTCCTAATTGAATGCCCTTTATTGCTTTCTCTTGCCTGATTGCCCTAGCCAGAACTTCCAACACTATGTTGAATAGGAGTGGTGAGAGAGGGCATCCCTGTCTTGTGCCAGTTTTCAAAGGGAATTTTTCCAGTTTTTGCCCATTCAGTATGATATTAGCTGTGGGTCTGTCATATATAGCTCTTATTATTTTGAGGCACGTTCCATCAATACCAAATTTATTGAGCGTTTTTAGCATGAAGGGCTGTTGAATTTTGTCAAAAGCCTTTTCTGCATCTATTGAGATAATCATGTGGTTCTTGTCTTTGGTTCTGTTGATATGCTGGATTACGTTTATTGATTTGCGAATGTTGAACCAGCTTTGCATCCCAGGGATTAAGCCCACTCGATCATGGTGGATAAGCTTTTTGATGTGCTTCTGAATCCGTTTTGCCAGTATTTTATTGAGGATTTTTGCATCGATGTTCATCAGGGATATTGGTCTAAAATTTTCTTTTTTTGTTGTGTCTCTGCCAGGCTTTGGTATCAGGATGATGCTGGCCTCATAAAATGAGTTAGGGAGGATTCCCTCTTTTTCTATTGATTGGAATAGTTTCAGAAGGAATAGTGCCAGCTCCTCTTTGTACCTCTGGTAGAATTCAGCTGTGAATCCATCTGGTCCTGGACTTTTTTTCGTTGGTAGGCTATTAATTATTGCCTCAATTTCAGAGCCTGCTATGGGTCTATTCAGGGATTCAACTTCTTCCTGGTTTAGTCTTGGGAGAGTGTAAGTGTCCAGGAAATTATCCATTTCTTCTAGATTTTCTAGTTGATTTGCATAGAGGTGTTTATAGTATTCTCTGATGGTAGTTTATATTTGTGTGGGGTCGGTGGTGATATCCCCTTTATCATTTTTAATTGAGTCTATTTGATTCCTCTCTCTTTTCTTCTTTATTAGTCTTGCTAGCGGTCTGTCAATTTTGTTGATCTTTTCAAAAAACCAACTCCTGGATTCATTGATTTTTTGGAGGGTTTTTTGTGTCTCTATCTCCTTCAGTTCTGCTTCGATCTTAGTTATTTCTTGCCTTCTGCTAGCTTTTGAATGTGTTTGCTCTTGCTTCTCCAGTCCTTTTAATTGTGATGTTAGAGTGTCAATTTTACATCTTTCCTGCTTTCTCTTGTGGGCATTTAGTGCTATAAATTTCCCTCTACACACTGCTTTAAATGTGTCCCAGAGATTCTGGTATGTTGTATCTTTGTTCTCATTGGTTTCAAAGAACATCTTTATTTCTGCCTTCATTTCATTATGTACCCAGTAGTCATTCAGGAGCAGGTTGTTCAGTTTCCATGTATTTGAGCGGTTTTGATTGAGTTTCTTGGTCCTGAGTTCTAGTTTGATTGCATTGTGGTCTGAGAGACAGTTTGTTATAATTTCTGTTCTTGTACATTTGCTGAGGAGTGCTTTACTTCCAATTATGTGGTCAATTTTGGAATAAGTGTGATGTGGTGCTGAAAAGAATGTATATTCTGTTGATTTGGGGTGTAGAGTTCTATAGATGTCTATTAGGTCTGCTTGGTGCAGAGATGAGTTCAATTCCTGGATATCCTTGTTAACTTTTTGTCTCGTTGATCTGTCTAATGTTGACAGTGGAGTGTTGAAGTCTCCCATTATTATTGTATGGGAGTCTAAGTCCCTTTGTAAGCCTCTAAGGACTTGCTTTATGAAGTTGGGTGCTCCTGTATTGGGTGCATATATATTTAGGATAGTTAGCTCTTCCTGTTGAATTGATCCCTTTACCATTATGTAATGGCCTTCTTTGTCTCTTTTCATCTTTGATGGTTTAAAGTCTATTTTATCAGAGACTAGAATTGCAACCCCTGCTTTTTATTGTTCTCCATTTGCTTGGTAGAACTTCCTCCATCCCTTTATTTTGAGCCTATGTATGTCTCTGCATGTGAGATGGGTCTCCTGAATACAGCAGACTGATGGGTCTTGACTCTTTATCCAGTTTGCCAGTCTGTGTCTTTTAATTGGAGCATTTAGTCCATTTACATTTAAGGTTAATATTGTTATGTGTGAACTTGATCCTGCCATTATGATATTAACTGATTATTTTGCTCGTTAGTTGATGCAGTTTCTTCCTAGCCTAGATGGTCTTTACATTTTGGCATGTTTTTGCAATGGTTGGTACCGGTTGTCCCTTTCCATGTTTAGGGCTTCCTTCAGGGTCTCTTGTAAGGCAGGCCTGGTGGTGACAAAATCTCTAAGCCTCTGCTTATCTGTAAAGGATTTTATTTCTCCTTCACTGATGAAACTTAGTTTGGCTGGATATGAAACTCTGGGTTGAAAATACTTTACTTTAAGAATGTTGAATATTGGCCCCCACTCTCTTCTGGCTTGGAGAGTTTCTGCCGAGAGTTCTGCTGTCAGTCTGATGGGCTTCCCTTTGTGGGTAACCTGACCTTTATCTCTGGCTGCCCTTAAGATTTTTTCCTTCATTTCAACTTTGGTGATTCTGGCAATTATGTGGCTTGGAGTTGCTCTTCTCGAAGAGTATCTTTGTGGTGTTCTCTGTATTTCCTGAATTTGAATGTTGGCCTGCCCTACTAGGTTGGGGAAGTTCTCCTGGATGATATCCTGAAGAGTGTTTTCCAACCTGGTTCCGTTTTCCCCCTCACTTTCAGGCACCCCAATCAGACGTAGATTTGGTCTTTTTACATAATTCCATACTTCTTGTAGGCTTTGTTCATTTCTTTTTCTTCTTTTTTCTTTTGGTTTCTCTTCTCGCTTCATTTCATTCATTTGATCCTCAATCACTGATACTCTTTCTTCCCGTTGATCAAGTCAGTTACTGAAGCTTGTGCATTTGTCACGTATTTCTCGTGTCATGGTTTTCATCTCTGTCATTTCATTTATGACCTTCTCTGCATTAATTATTCTAGCTATCAATTCTTCCACTCTTTTTTCAAGATTTTTAGTTTCTTTGCGCTGGGTACGTAATTCCTCCTTTAGCTCTGAGAAGTTTGATGGACAGAAGCCTTCTTCTCTCATCTCATCAAAGTCATTCTCTGACCAGCTTTGATCCGTTGCTGGCGATGAGCTGCCCTCCTTTGCAGGGGGAGAAGCGCTCTTATTTTTTGAATTTCCAGCTTTTCTGCCCTGCTTCTTCCCCATCTTTGTGGTTTTATCTGCTTCTGGTCTTTGATGATGGTGACGTACTGATGGGGTTTTGGTATAGGTGTCCTTCCTGTTTGATAGTTTTCCTTCTAATAGTCAGGACCTTCAGCTGTAGGTCTGTTGGAGATTGCTTGAGGTCCACTCCAGACCCTGTTTTCCTGGGTATCAGCAGCAGAGGTTGCTTAAGATAGAATATTGCTGAACCTGTCTGATTCTTACTTTGGAAGCTTCCTCTCAGGGGTGTACTCCACCCTGCAACGTGTGGGGTGTCGGACTGCCCCTAGTGGGGGATGTCTCCTAGTTAGGCTACTCAGGGGTCAGGGACCCACTTGAGCAGGCACTCTGTCCGTTCTCAGATCTCAACCTCCATGTTGGGAGATCCACTGCTCTCTTCAAAGCTGTCAGACAGAGTCGTTCGCGTCTGCACAGGCCTCTGCTGCTTTAGCTGTGGCCTGTCCCCAGAGGTGGAGTCTACAGAGACAGGCAGGTTTCCTTGAGCTGCTGTGAGCTCCACCCAGTTCGAGCTTCCCAGCGGCTTTGTTTACCTACTTAAGCCTCAGCAATGGCAGGCGCCCCTCCCCCAGTCTCGCTGCTTCTTGTGGTTAGATCATAGACTGCTGTGCTAGCAATGAGGGAGGCTCCGTGGCCATGTGACCCTCCCGGCCAGGTGTGGGTATAGTCTCCTGGTGTGCCTGTTTCCTTAGAGCGCAGTATTGGGGTGGGAATTACCCGATTTTCCAGGTGTTGTGTGTCTTAGTTCGTCTGGCTAGGAAAAGGGTTTCCCTTCCCCCTTGCGCTTCCCAGGTGAGGCAATGCCTCGCCCTGCTTCAGCTCTCGCTGGTCGGGCTGCAGCAGCTGACCAGCACTGATTGTCCGGCACTCCCCAGTGAGATGACCCCAGTACCTCCATTGAAAATGCAGAAATCACCGGTCTTCTGTGTTGCTCAGGCCAGGAGTTGGAGACTGGAGCTGTTCGTATTCGACCATCTTGCTCCACCCCAAAAGTCTTAATGACTCACTTCTAATGAACTGAGAATGTCAGCAGGAGTGACAATGTGTGACTCTGAAGTTAGAACATAGAAAGCACGTGGTGTCTTCCATTTCTCTTCTCTTGAACATTTTCTCTGAGAAAAGCCTCTGCCATGTCATGAGAACACTCAAGCAGCCCTGTGGAGAGGTCCATGTGTCAAGGAACTAAGGCCTCTTGCCCTAGTCAGCAAGAAACTGAGGCTTTTTTGCTAAGCGTAATGTCACACGAGTAAACTATGTTGGAAACAGATCCTCCAGCACTGGATGAACTTTCAGTTGACTGCAGCTCAAATTGATATCTGTATTACAATCTTGTAAAAACGGAGTCAAAGCCACCAAACTAAGGCACTACTAGATTTCTAACCCACAAAAACTATGAGAAAATGTACTTTTTAAGCTGCTAAAGTTTGGGGGTAAGTGGTTATGCAGTAATAGCTAATTAATACCAATATTGACACTAGGAAAGGGTGCTGCCATAACAGAACCTACAATGTTGGAATGACTTTAGAATCCGGCAATAGGTATAAGCTAGAAGGACTTTGAGGAAAATGTTGGTGAAAATCTAAACACTATTTTAAAGATTGTGAGTAGAAATCTGATGGCTTTTGAGAAGGCTACCAATGAGGGATTAAAGAAAGTGAGAATATTACTGGAAAGATACTGTTAGAAAGGGAGTCCTGCTAAGCAGTGGTGGAAAGTTTTGTGACTTTTTTTTTTTTTTTTCCGGTGGTAATGTGGAAAGTAGAACATGTGCCTAAGTACTTTAGCTAAGGAGTATTTCCAAACAGAGAGGTGAAGATGTACCAGATTTCTTCTTGTTCTATACAGTAAATTTTAAAAGAAGAGAGACAAGGTAAAGTGTGGCTTGTTAACAAGGAACCAGAATTTGATAATTTTGAAGATTCTCCAGATGGCAAACAATATTACACATAGGAAATGGCTTCAAGATCAAATCAAGGGCATGACAGGGAATATTTGGTCTAGGGATAAATCTAGAAATAAAGGGTAGGACTCTATAATTCATGGGAAGACCTTAAAAAAAGGCAGTATCTCAGAAAACTGTTCCGTCAATAAGTCTTCTTAAAAGTCTAATAGTATTGGCCCTCAGAATTTTCAGCAAAAGGTCAAAGTAAAAGACTAACAAAACAGATTTTGGGGTTAGCTTTTGTTTAATAAATATCAGTATGATTTATAGAAGATCTACATGTTTTTAAGAGAATTGTATTGGTATAAATTGAGCTAAAAGGGAAAGAGGCAGACAATAATATATGTACAAGCCATTTAGACCTCAAAAACTTTATAAAAGCAGACATTGGCAACATTTTGTGGTATTTTTATTTACTATTTAATGTCACACTCCTTCAGGCACAAAGATACTCACAGGGCAAGTGTAGATCCTCACCGGTGCCTGGGGCATGAGGGGCACAATGTGTCCAGCTTCAACTCTCCTTATGCCAAGGCCAAGCCCACAGTGCAAGTGGAGGGCAGTAGTGGTTCCTAGGTAGGACATGGGAGTGGACAGCTGAGAACCTCTCCTAGGGAGGTGGGGTGGTGGCAGGAAGTGGGATTAAATGTGGGCCAGGGATGCAAGTGTATGCTTCATTGTCCTGTCAAACTTCATTTACAAAACAAAAAATTTAATAACAAATTTATTTTATTTTATTTTTGAGACAAGGTCTCACTGTCTGACCAGGCTGGAGTGTAGTGGCATGGTCATAGCCCACTGCAGCCTTCAGCCTTGACCTCTCAGTCCCAAGTGATCCTCCTGTCTCAGCTTCTGAGTAACTGGGACTATAAGAGTGCACCACCATGTGTGACTAATTATTTTTGTATTTATTTTTTTTTAAAGACAGGGTCTCACAATATTGCCCAGGATAGTCTCAAACTTCTGTGTTTGATCAATCCTCCCACCTTGGCCTCCCAAAGTACTGGAATTACGGGCATGAGCCATACTTCTGGATGACAAATTTATTAAGAATATAAAGATACTGACCACAGAACACTAAATCCAAAATGTGAGGCCCCTCACAAAGAGTGAATGATGACACATTTGTTTGTGTGTTGGAGAGAAGAGGACCAAGGAGAAAACCATGGGGCATACCACAGTTTATTGAGTAGAAATAAATATAACAAGAAGACTAAAAGGATTGGTCTGAGAGATTGAGGCAGAATCAAAAAAAGGGTAGAAGCACGAATAACAGTGAATTGAGATTTTCCAGGAAAAGATAGTGTTTACTGTTGCTTAATGCTGCAGAGTGGTTAAATAAAATGAGTACTGATTCTTGCCAGAAGAACTACCATAGAGTCATGATATAAAAGCCTAATTGAATGGATTTTATGGGTAAATGGGCATATCACAGAAGTGGAGATAGCTCATGGAAACTGTTCTTTTAAGACTGACTATGAAAGAGAAAGATATAATCCTAATCCGAGAGGGGCTTGAACATGTTGTTGACTGTAGGGAGGTGACCACTGGAGAGAGAGCCTAAAAATAAAGGTAAGAGAATAGTGGATGGAGAAAGAATCCAAAGCAAGGAAAATGTTGGATCCCACAGTGTAGTGTTTTTTTTTTTTTTTTGACAGGATCTTGCTCTGTCATCCAGGTTGGAGTGCAGTGGTGTGATCGTGGCTCACTGCAACCTCAACCTCTTGGGCTCAAGGGGTTATCGTGCCTCATCCTCCCCAGTAGCTGGTTATCGTGCCTCATCCTCCCCATACATTACAGGTGTATGGCACCATGCCTGGCTAATTTTTATATTTTTAGTAGAGATGGGGTTTCACCATGTTGGCCAGGCTGGTCTCAAACTTCTTACCTTAAGTCATCACTCCACCTTGGCCTCCCAAAGTGCTGGGATTCTAGGTGTGAATCACAGCACCCAGCCCACAGCATGATTTTTAACAAACAAAAAAGAGAGCACAGGTTTCCATCTGGTACAGATTCCTTTTTAAAGATGTGGTTAGGAATTTGAATGAATCTAACTCGTTAATGTTAATTTTCCTGAAGGACCAGAAGACAAAGTCATTTTCTAACTGTGAAATGGATGAGGATATGGTGGGGAGCTTTAAAGGGTTATAAACGTTTTGGAATAGCCATATTGAGGAATTGAGGAGGGTATTAGGATCTATTCAAAAATTGACAAATAGCACTGTGGCCCAGCTGATTTAGAAAACATGCTACTGGAGGTACCACTGTTTGAAGAAATGAGCTTGCACAAAAGACAAGTATTATAGGGCATTTAGTATTTGCAAAATACTGAAATATATGACACAGGTTAAAAACAAGCAGAAAAACAAAGTAAGGGAAAGCACCACAGCAAAAAAGCTTTCCTTAGATTATATTAAGTAGACACTTGGATGCCAAGTGACCCCATCTCTAGCATAATAATATAAAAGGGAAAAAATTATGGATTCTTTGTTCCCTGACCTGGAGGGTTCCTCAATTCTAGCAAGCTTCCTAACTTCAGATGCAACTCAGGAGGATTAAAAAATGTTCCCAGAAGCTGTGGCCATTCAGTCACCTTACATTCTTATCTGGTGAAGAGTCTGTTGTTTCTAGTCTACTTGAACTGAAGTGAATGTAATATTAAACTAAATCAGAATTGTCATTTTTACCAAATTCAAACACAGATGAGCCCCCTCTCATGTAGCCTAGCTTAGATGAATAGAAATGGAAGTCAAGACATGAAGAAGAGGTGGACAAGAAGACAGTGGGGTGACAAAGTGTTGGAGAATTTCATGAGGTAGAAAAATAGCTATGGACAGAATGAAGAAGGAAGATTTCCAGGGGAAGAGAAACAGGTGGCCAGAATCTGAATTATAGTTTAAGATTTTAGGAAGTGACACTTAATGATAACAACCATAGCGTTTGGCTGCTGAAATAAAAGAGACATAAAAAATTACTGAAATTCTAGAGGTCAAAAAGCAAAAATCAGAGTATTTCATATAAATTGACCACATGAATATTGACTCAGGGTGCTAAAACTTCCTTTGGTATTTGTATTTTTTTTTTCATTGTAGCCTAGGTTTTTCTTAAAACTAAGTAAATGAATAGACAAATACTGAAATGTTTTCTGTTAGTCTAATTTCCTCTATTTCCTTTTCAGGAGCAAAGCCAGGAAAAATTGTTATAATTTCTAAGTCAATGCAAAAATCCCTTATTCTTGGCCCATGGAAACAACATAGCACACATCTGGGACTCATGATCTTCATTATTCCATAAGGTACCCTCAACTTATTATTTCTTTTTCTGTCTTTCTTTTTCCTCTCTTTACTATTATCAGATATTTCCTCTGTATTATGCAAGCTTTACTTTTTCTAGTACTCCAAATCCCAAATTTAACCCTTTAGGAGTCATTTTCTAGATCAGATTTATGACTGCAATGCTTATATATTCATTATTTATACTTTGTTACCACTTACACTTTTTTGCAAAATTAAGAAAAATACCATTTTTATTTACACAAAATATGTGTTTTGATTTACTTTTTCTCTTACAATTGCACCCAAACTATTAAGATTTATAACCTCATGTTATTTTCTCATGCCATAGAACTGCTTAAACATATTTTTTCTCACATTCTCTGTAGGGAGGCTGAGGGCATATTTGTCACTGATATTTTCTGTCCTTTTCATTGTGTTTGCCATCTCCCTTGCTGTCATTTCAGCATTATTAATAGTGAACTACAGCACCAAAAGAGGTCAGGTCCAATACTTACAAATGTTTTGATTGCATTTCATTTTCATATGGATCTCTGTCAGAAAAGTCATCATTTTTCCAGGAGCTAGATCAAATTATCCCAACTAATTTAAGCCTTGCTCTTTCACACTATCCCACATATTCTCCTTTTTTCTGAATGGAACTCCTTATTTCAGTCTGGTTAATCACTGGACCATTTATTCAATAAACATTGACCACCTCCTACCTGCCAAACCCTTGCCAGCACTGGGAGTATAAAGGGAAAGATAACACAGATCCTCCCTCAAAGAGATCTCAGTTTACTAGGGAAGACCAATATGTAAACAAGTGTTTGCAATACAACTTAAATGCAGTTATTAAAAACATTGTTGTATCATGGTTATTCATATAATTATGTTCTTTCTCCCAAGAGATTATATGCTCCTGTGGGCAGCAATTTCTACCTATTCATCTTGGATCTGAGCGTGTTTAAGCATAGTCTCTGGCCAATGGTAGACACTCTCAGTAAGTGATGAGAATCCACAAACTCCTCCAATTCTACCCTTAATTAAACTGAAGTTATTAATATTTTAAATATAAATCAGCTTTCTAAACATGTTTCATTACCATAGAGGCATATATTTCTACCATTATGATTCAGCAACTATACTCCTAGTAGGAATAACTGCTGCAGTGGGTACACTGCCTTTATTTCTTCAGTGCACTTAGTCTGTATCCCATCACCTTCTGCCTCCCAGCCCAGGCTATATGTACCATTATGGGCTTCCTTTTCATCCAGGCCTCAGATTGTAGATGATTTTCAGGTTGGATATCTTACTCTACCCAAATCTTCCATTTACAGGTCATTAGACCTCTAGTTCTACAACAGCTCTAATGATGGGAAACACAATTGTTGCTTCTCTGCTTTCATTCTCAGAGTGGCCAGGGAGCCACTGCATCTTCAATAACTGAAGTCATTTGTGGCCTATAGTAGTTACATGAAAGAAGGAATTATAAGGCAGTCTCTTTCATTTCCAGACAGTTCTAATTTTTATTCAAGGTTTTAACATTTCAGAATAAGAATAGACTTTAAATAATATTCCACTACTTTATAATAAAAGTAAAATCTGCACTTGCTAAAAAATTAAAATGTTACAGACAGCTATCAAAAGACAGAGGTGATCTTTTCCTCACTTGGCTACATGAGGAGAGATTTTCCTCTAGGGGCAACACTGATTCTATTTTCTTCTTGACTCATTCTGCTCTTGAAAAGACAAAGTGAACTGTATTGATAAATATGGCTGGAATGAATGGCATGTTTGGCTCAATTCTACCCTCCTCTTTCCTCTTTGGGTCTTTCCATCTTCAAGGAACAGACTGTTCATTGGTTCTCAGGGTGGTTACTCCTGCAGGTGGAAAGGGGTTGGAATGGAAATGGGATTTACCTGAGTAAGCTGGTTCTGAGATCCATTTAGCAGACATATTTGAGCCTCATATTCAACAACTTCCCCCATATGGACCTTTATCTATGTGAAAGTGGGATTTTTTTCCCTTCATTATTATTTTGTTTCTCAAATTACTGATGGCTTTGTATAAAGAAGACATCTGTTATCTTCCAACAATGATAATAACTCACCCGATCTGAACAATAGTCCTCTTTCTACATTAAGGAATAATATGTATTCCCTTCTAAGAAAACAATACACACATATGTATTTATATTTATATCAATTTTTATATACAGGTAGGATCAGTAGGATTATATCATTGATTCCGTCCATCATTGTAAAATAATTCATTTTGCATGGCATATTATATCTTAGTGAGCTTTCCATAACACTCAATGTATATCTATAGCATTTTACTTTTTGTTGTTGTTGTTGAAATGCAATTCCAAACTTGGTTTTGTAAAACCGATTTGAGGGCAAGTAGTACTAAAAGCCCTTTCCTAGGCTGCTTCTCTTTTCTCATCCTATTGCATATGGCAATTTATCTTCTCTAATTACCTCTTCCAAACGCTTCTTTTTAATATCTCAAATGTCTTCCGAAGCTATAACAATATTATCACTATAAAGATTCCCTCTGCAAACTATTTTATGCCACTCTTCAAGCAATGTCAGAATAAAGGAAGAGTTCTTTAAGAGTAGGATCCAGATTTTATGCATCTTTGCATTTCTTATCACAAAGACAAGAACATGAAAGTATGCATTTCCTTCAGAAAAACCTTATAGATTGCTTAATGCAGCATTTTCTTGTCTCTTTGTACTTTCAAGACAACTTTAATGTAGACAATATTAAAATTGCTAAAAAGCATAAATGAACCAAATACAGTTGTACCTTAATCACAAGATCCATATTGCATTGGAAGAAACTGCACCCATCTGGGAGCGATACACAGCTTTATGCCTTACACTCACAGTCCTATGGGTAGGACTGGGTTTCAGATCCATGTTTTTTTTTTTTTTTCTTTCTTTCTTTTTTTTTTTATTATACTTTAAGTTCTAGGGTACATGTGCATAACGTGCAGGTTTGTTACATATGTGTATATGTGCCATGTTGGTGTGCTGCACCCATCAACTCATCAGCACCCATCAATTCATCATTTATATCAGGTATAACTCCCCAATGCAATCCCTCCCCCCTCCCCCCTCCCCATGATAGGCCCCATTGTGTGATGTTCCCCTTCCCGAGTCCAAGTGAGCTCATTGTTCGATCCATGTTATTTAACATGGACTATTTCAGATCCACGTTACCTTCAGAGGTGTTCCTGATCTAGGACTGGAAGTAGGGATTTAATAATTTTATTGTTCAGTCTAAATAACTTTTCAGTAACAAGGTTGAGTGAGGAGATTTCAGGGAGATAATTTGGAGACTATTTAGAAAGGCTCTGTGCAAATAATATCAATAGTAACATCAGCAGATATTTTTTAGTACCATTTAATAATTGTATTTAATTTTTACTCTCCTTTTTAGGTGTTTTATATTAATAACCCCCCTCTGGGACAGAATTTATTAGTTCTCTTTTTATGAAGGAGACAATAAATCTCAAAGACTTATTGCTGCATTAACAAGGGACATAGTCAAGATTTGCACTTAGGTTTACCTGGCTCTCCAAATTCATTCTGTTTGTATTGGAGAACAGAACAGTAAGCCGCAAGTTAAAAAAATTTTTAAGAAATTATGAAAGAGCTCCATGGATAAAAAAGAGAATCAGATAAAGTTAAAAGTTTCTATAATTTATGTGAAAATCCATTAGTTTAGGGCCCAGCAAAGCACTTCACACAACTTGACGTTTAATAAAGGTTTGAGACTTCCCCTTTTCATGCCTATATCATTATTAGCAGCAAATATTTAAATGCTATCAAATGTTTTTCCAAGAAGGGAATATCAAACAACAAATTTTAAAAACATTTTTGGAGTAATATGTAAGGCACTGAAAATACAATCCTGAACATGAAAACTATCCCTGTAGTTAAATAATTTAAAAACTCATAAAAAAGATTAGAGGCATATCGTTTTTAAAAAATCTCCATTTTACAACTGAGGTGACAGAGAAGCTCAGAAGAGGCTGTGACTGTAAGAGAGTATTTCACAGAAGAGATGGATTTTGAGTTGAACCTGGAAAGAAGAAGAGCATAGCAAAGGCATGGGGCAAGGTTGGGAGAACTAAGATGTGTTTGAAGGACAATTTGGATACAACAGAGGGAAAATTCATGTTGGGAGTAAGAGGTTGATGTCCATTTTTATCCCTTTTAGGATTCTCCCTGGTACCCAGAAGACATCTTCTGTTTCTTTCCTCTCTATTGTCTTTGGTATATGACCAAGAAATTTAAACCAATTTGTGTATCAGGATAAGCAAAATACCAGAAAGTTAGCTAAGCTATGAAAACTACATAACCCAGTTCTAAAGCTAACCACAAATGACTTTTGGATTTTATACTATACTCCATTATTCATTCACTCTCTCCCCTCTACTATGAAGATTTTGGAGAAGTGCCTGTGTATTACAAATGAAAAGGTTTCCAAAAAGAAAAAAAAAATGAAAACAACAAGTAGCTGCTTTCTAACACCACCACTGTATTCTCATACAAGTATCAAGCACCTTCTTTTTTTAAGCTTATCATTTTGTGAAACATTTGCTTATAGACTAGTTTCTTTGTGGCCTCACATGTTGTAGTAGTTAGGAACAGTAGTTTCCATTCAGGAGAGCATGAGGTAATAATGGCTTTTTGGAAGCAAACTCAGAAATAGTCACTGTGCCCAGCAGAACTCAAAACAGGCAGGAAAGAACTCAGGAACCACACAGGCAGATCTGTTAATGGGAGGTATGTGTGTGTGTGTTGGGTTGTGTGTGTAGGGATGAGAGTAGATTTCACTTACAAAAGCAAAACTACAATAAAAAAACCATTTTTCTTTGTGGAAGGAAAGTTTTACATCAGATTTCTGCTTATCCTGGCATAGGAGACTGAGAGAAATTTAGTAGAGAATCTTTCACAACACTGGCTTTATGCTCTCACCTGATCTCACAAAGTACATTTCAGAAACCCAGATGGGAGCTTTTAACCCCTGGTGTGCATAATCAGCAACATGTTTAAAGGGATATATGGCCCCTTGCCTGACATTCCTTTATTCTATTGACATTGATCGATTTAGGCTTTTGAACTGTCCTCAGTCTCCAGCCCCAAAATCAAAGACTCTTCTGTGTCTCAGTGTTGAAGCACATTTTTGAATTGAAGAATCATGAACTCCCAACCTTTTTTGCCTCTTTTCCATGTTAAAATTTTAAAATTTCCCCCCAGGAGGCATTCAACACTGTTGCTGTCAAAATCATTGTTGTATAATTCCTTTTCAGGATTATTTATTTAACTGACATTTCAGTATTTTCCTTCCTCTTTCAGAAATTGATAACAGTGTGTGACAGAGACTCAGATAATACATGGTGCACATTGAAATATACATTTATTGATCTAGTAGTACATTAAACGTTGAGAGGATGAATATACAAAAAGACAGTGGCCAGCCTATTTGACAATAGAATTTTGACCTACAAGTTTTAAATCAACTAGTCCAAAATAGTCAGGACTTGGTCAATAACTACCAGCTTTCCTCATGTTTGCTTCCTTTTCCAACTCAGAGCCAGAGAAAGCCAAATATGCTCCTCTAACCAGTCACAAAAGGTGCCCACTTCCACTGCACCTGCCTTCAGCTTGCCCAATG
The DNA here is from genome assembly GCF_002776525.5 of Piliocolobus tephrosceles. Taxonomy (NCBI): domain Eukaryota; kingdom Metazoa; phylum Chordata; class Mammalia; order Primates; family Cercopithecidae; genus Piliocolobus; species Piliocolobus tephrosceles. The sequence goes on along the minus strand of NC_045443.1, from coordinate 34,342,715 downwards.
TTAACTATCTCCAAACTGCATTCCTGAAGACTTCCTGTCTTTTATTATAAGGCTTCCCCACTCCCTGGCCTGACTTTGAATTTACATCAAATTCAAGTGATGTGGCTGACTGCCATAATATAGCAAACTCTGAATAGATAGTCTCTGTTTTTTCTCACTTGAGTTGTCTTTGTTTATGTCCATAATGTTGTTAACTTAAGGACTTGAACCTATAAGGTCAAACAGCCCTGTAGGTACCTTAGAACACATATTAGGTCTTGAAAATAACTTTCAGGCAGCAAACATGAATTGCTCTTGTGTATCTGCCTTAGAAACAATTAGACTAAAGGTAGTAAGAAATAGAAGCCAAGTTATATTGTTACTCTAACTTGTGTTGATTTCTACTTACATCTTTTTAAAAAATATTTTTTATTTTGATAAATGTTGGGGAAACAGGTGGTATTTGATTACATAAATAAGTTCTTTAGTAGTGATTTCTGAGATTTGGGTGTACCCATCACCCAAGCATTGTACACTGTATCCGATGTGTAGTCTTTTATCCCTCAGTTTTCTCCTGCCCTTTCTCCCAAGTCCCCAAAGTCCATTGTGCCGTTCTTATGCCTTTACATCCTCACAGCTTACACACTTAGCAGCTGGCAGAACACCCACATTGGCTCCCTGACTGGTAGGGTGAGAGCTTTCATGGTGGGAAAGGCCAAATGGAAGCCATTCAAGCTGTCTCTACCTAGAAAAATAGTAAAACAATATTGTATCCCTGTAGGGATTGTGAAGATTAGTGCCACCAGCAAGGACTTAAAAGACACAGGGGTGATGATTCCCATCATATCCCTGTTCAACTCTCCCATTTGGCCTGTGCAGAAGACAGATGCTTCTTGGAGAATGACACTGAATTATTGTAAGCTTAACCAAGTGGTGACTCCAATTGCAGCTGCTGGACCAGATGTGGTTTCATTGCTTGAGCAAATTAGCACATCTCCTGCTACCTGGTATGCAGCCATTGACTTGGCAAATACCTTTTTCTCCATTCCTGTCCATAAGGCCCACCAGAAGCAATTTACCTTCAGCTGGCAAGGCCAGCAATATACCTCTACTGTCCTACCTCAGGGGTGTATCGACTCTCCAGCTTTGTGTCATCATCTTATTTGGAGATTTTTTTTTGCTTCTGCAAAATATCACACTGGTTCGTTACAATGATAACATTATGCTGATTGGATCCAGTGAGCCTGAAATAGCAAACACACAGGATGTATTGGTGAGACATTCTCATGCCAGAGGATGGGAAATAAATCTGACTAAAATTCAGGGAACTTCTACCTCAGTAAAATTTCTAGGGGTCCACTGGTGTGGGGCCTGTGGAGATATTCCTTCTGAGGTAAAGGATAAGTTGCTACATTTGGTCCTCCTACAACCAAGAAAGAGGCGGGACCGGCTTTCTGCGATGGGGTCAGGTGCATACCAGAGATAAAAGATACCAAATGCATGGAGAGCTCCTGTGACTGTTTAATAGGGTGATAGACCCGTGATCCATCGAGATGTCTTATTTAAGGGGAACGTGTGAGAGATCTTAGTTCTATGGCCCTGAGGTAAGAACCAGATGTCGGATATAGTTCACTGTAGCTACCCCCAGGAGTTACGGGCCCAGAGCCAGGAGAGTAGCACTCTTGTGCGGGATATTGATTTCATGGAGGATGGTGAACAAGGGACACCTAACTGAGGGGGGTATCCGTGGTGACAGGAAATTATTTGACTTAAATGTGTTATGTCCAGTAAAGGATGTAATGTACTATGTACGATAAATGAAGTGCTAGGTCCGTTGATATTCTGGGGGTTGTAGTTGATCTTTGAGTCTTGAAGTTATGTGTTATAGTTGATTAATTCATTAGAGTTCTTGCTTGTAAGCATGTTATTAAGCATGATTAGTAGGTATGTAAAAATATGTGCTATGTACAGTCAAGCATATATAGTACTATATAATATTCATGTTGGCTAGCAGTAATGCACGAATTACATAGGAGCATGTTAAAATAAATTAGTACTTAAGTTGCACTTTAAAGTTTGCACACCATAGAATACAGAAAGTAGTTCAAATTAGAATGCCAGTTTTGGGTGTTGGCGGTGAAGTTAGGTGCTTTCTTTCTGAATTGCCCTAGGGAGAAGTTTCCATTTCCGGTTTACAAGACTGGTGTATTAATTTATATTACAAAGGCAGGTTCATTTGAGTAGGTTGTTTTCTGTTAGGGAGGCAAGTGGTATCAAGATTAGAATTGTGGTGAACTATATCATGGATGCTATTTGTCCAATAATAATAAAGGGTTGATTTACTAGTTGACCTCTGATTCAAGTAAGGGTTAGTAGAATTATGATTAGGAGCCATAATAGGAATTGGCTAAGTGGGCGGAACGCTATGCTTTGTTGTTTAGATTTGTGGAGTATAGGTATGATTGCTAGGATGAGGATTGATAGGAAGAGTGCTAATACTCCCCCTAGTTTGTTAGGGACGGACCATAGGATTGCATATGCGAATAGGAAGTATCACTCTAGTTTGATGTGTGGGGGAGTGCTTAGTGGGTTGGCTGGGGTGTAGTTATCTGGGTCATTTAAAATGTCAGGTGAGAATAATACTAGTATTATTAAAATAAGAAAGAGAAGGGCTAGGCCTAAGATATCTTTGATTGTGTAGTAGGGGTGAAAGGTGATTTTGTCGGAGTCGGAGGAGATTCCGCAGGGATTATTTGATCCTGTTTCGTGTAGAAATAGTAGATGTAGAGTTCTGAGGGTCGCGATAATAAAAGGTAGGATGAAGTGAAGGGTGAAGAATCGTGTGAGAGTAGGATTATCAATGGAGTACCCTCCTCAGACTCATTGAATAAGGTTAGTTCCGATGTATGGAATTGCTGATAATAAATTTGTAATTACTGTGGCACCTCAAAATGATATTTGACCCCATGGGAGTACGTAGCCTATGAAAGCTGTTGCTATAGTTATAAGTAGAAGTGCAACGCTGATGTTTCAGGTTTCTAGAAGAAGGAATGAGCCGTAATATAGGCCTCGGCCTATATGTAGAAAGAGGCAGATAAAGAATATAGAGGCACCGTAAGCATGGAGATAACGAATAGTTCAGCCGTAGTTTACATCTTGGGTAATATGTGCGATTGAGGAGAAGGCAGAGGAGGTATCTGGTGAGTAGTGTATTGCTAGGAATAGGCCTGTGATAATTTGTAGGATTAAACAGGTTGCAAGGAGTGAGCCGAAATTCCATCATACAGAAATGTTGGATGGGGTGAGTAAGTCAATGAGGGAGTGATTGATTATTTTTATGACTGGATTAGATTTGCGTGTTGGAGTCATTAATGTTTTTGTAGTTGAAGTACAACGATGATTTTTCATATCATTGATCATGGTTAGAGTCCATGTGGAAACGATGACATACATTTTATTTTTATTAAGTGTACTATTGGTTATGGGGTTTGTGGGGTTTTCTTCTAAGCCCTCTCCTATTTATGGGGGCTTAGCATTGATTGTTAGTGGTATGATTGGTTGTGTAATTATTTTAAATTATGGGGGTACTTATATGGGTTTAATGATGTTTTTAATTTATTTGGGAGGTATGATGGTTGTTTTTGGTTATACTACTGCGATGGCTATTGAATAGTACCCTGAAGCATGGGGTTCAGGATTTGAGATTTTGGGGGGTCTTCTGGTGGGATTAGTGATGGAGGTGGGATTGGTTTTATGAGTTTTAGGTTATGATGAATTAGTGGTGGTAGTTAACTTTAATAATATAGGGAGTTGGGTAATTTTTGAGGGAGAGGGACCGGGGCTGATTCGAGAGGATTCTATTGGTGCAGGTGCTTTGTATGATCATAATCATACAAAGAAGGAATTTTGTTGGCGTTGATTAGTGGTGGTTACTGGTTGGACATTATTTGTTGGTGTGTACATTGTGATTGAGACTACTCGAGGAAATAGGTTATGTTATTAGGAGTGGAATTAGGATGAGAAGGATAAGGAAGGAGGGAAAGTAGAATTTAATTATAGCTTTTTGGGTGGTTGTGGTGATGGAAGTGATAATGTGGATATGTGAAATCATTTTAGGTATAGACTTTTCTAGTCAGATTGAGTCTAGTAAAAGAGAAGCTAGATTTTGGCTTATGAGTAGGTCTTGGTAGGGGACTATTCGATGGATTGTAGTGGGAAAATATCCTAGTATGTTGGAGAATTTGAATATGTGTGATGGGGTGTATATTTTGAGATTATTGGTTATAAGGATGAGATCTAAAGCTACTAGGAAGCCCAGAGCAGTGACGTACAGGGCTAAGAGTTTTAGGTGGTGAGGTATTGTTGATTGGGGGAGTGCAGTGGGGGAGATGTTGCTGGTCATGAGAAATCCTGTGAGTAGACTGCCAATTGTGAGGCGTTTGATTGGGTTTAATACGGTTGGGTTATTTTCGTTAATGTTAATTGAGGTTGGGAAGCTAGGTTGTCCTATTAGGGTGAGGAGAATAGTTCGAGTACTATAGGCGCTTGTTAGGGAAGTGGCAATGAGAGTGATAGACGGGGCTCAGGTGTTGGTATATGACATGTTTGCGGTTTCGATGATAAGATCTTTGGAGTAGAAGCCTGTGAGAAAGGGCATGCCTGTGAGTGCCAGGGTACCAATGGTTAGGGAAGTTGAAGTGAGGGGTATTGTTTTAAATAACCCTCCTATTTTTCGGATGTCTTGTTCATTGTTTAGGTTGTGAATAATAGATCCGGAGCAAATGAACAGTATAGCTTTGAAGAAAGCATGAGTGCAGATGTGTAGGAATGCTAAGTATGGTTGGTTGATGCCGATGGTGACTAGTATTAGGCCTAGTTGGCTTGAGGTGGAGAAGGCTACGATTTTTTTAATGTCATTTTGTGTTAGGGCGCATATTGCTGTAAATATAGTAGTAATGGCCCCTAGGCATAGTGTAAGGCTTTGAATCAACGTATTGTTTTCTATTAGGGGGTGGAAGCGGATAAGTAGGAACACCCCGGCAACGACTATGGTGCTGGAATGCAGTAAAGCTGAGACTGGAGTTGGGCCTTCTATGGTGGAAGGTAGTCAAGGGTGGAGGCTAAGTTGAGCTGATTTTCCTGTTGCTACTAAGAGAAGGCCTATCAGTGGGAGGAGACTTGAATTGGAGCCTAGGATAAATACTTGTTGGAAGTCCCATGAGTTATAATATAGGAGAAATCATGTTATGGCCAGGATAAAGCCAATGTTGCCAATGCGGTTATATAAAATTGCTTGGATAGCTGCTGTGTTGGCGTCTGTTCGAGCGTGTCATCAGCTAATTAGTAGAAAGGATATAACTCCTATGCCTTCTCATCCAGTGAAAAGTTGGAAGAGGTTGTTGGCACTAACTAGAATTAGTATAGTGGTAAGGAAGATAAGGAGATATTTAAAGAATTGATTAATATTTAGGTCTGAGCTTATATATCATAGTGAGAATTCTATAATGCATCAAGTAATAAATAGTGCAATTGGGATAAATATTATAGAGAAGTAATCTAATTTGAAGCTTAGTGTTAGTTCTAGTGTTTGGATAGTTATCCAATGTCAGTTTGAAATGATTGTTTCTTGGTCCAGGAGAATGTATAGGGCTGTGGGAAGGAGGCTAATAGTAAAAGTAAATATTATAGCTGTTTTTACATAGTTAGGGTATAAGTGTTTTTTGTTGGGGTTAATAAGGGCAATAATTATTGGGAGGATTAGGGAGGTTAGGGTTATTATGGTAATGGAGGTGCGCGTGGTTATTATTTTTATTTGGAGTTGCACCAATGTTTTTGGTTCCTAAGACCAATGGATAACTGCTATCCTTTAAAAATTAAGAAAGCTGTTTTGTTAAATACGGAAGCATGGATTAGAAGTCCTTGCAAGCTTTCTCGGTAAATAAGAAGTAGTGGGCTTCTTTAATTAGATTCACAATCTAATGTTTTAGTTAAACTATATTTACAAGGGGTGAAACCTAGAATAATATTGGGGTTGAGGGATAGGAGGATAATAGGGGAAAGGTATATAAATATTATAATATTTTCTCGTGTAAAGGAAGGCTTTATGTTGATGATATGATAGGTAAGTATTCCTCGTTGTGTTGTGGTAAATATGTGGAGGGAATAAAGGGCTGTAATTAGTATATTGAGTCCTGTAAGTATGATGGTAACATGTGATCAAGAAAATGAAGTTATTATTACAAGGAGTTCTCCTGTTAGGTTGATAATAGGGGGTAAGGCGAGATTAGTGAGGTTTGCTGTAAACCATCAGAAGGCCATTAATGGGAGTAGGGTTTGAAGTCCTTGAGAAAGTATTATAATGAGGCTATGGGTTCGTTCATAATTTGAGTTTGCTAAGCAGAGTAGTATAGATGAAGTAAGTCCATGGGCAATTATAAGGATAATTGTGCCGGTGAAGCTTTAGGGGGTTTGAATGAGGGAAGCTATGCTTACCAGAGCTATGTGGCTTACGGAGGAGTATGCCATAAGTGATTTTAGGTCCGTTTGTCGAAGACAGGTTGAGCTTGTTATGATTATACCTCATAGAGATAGTATAAGAAATGGGTAGGCTATGTATTCTGTTAAGGGGTTGAGGATTGAGGTAAGTCGTATTATACCATAGCTGCCTAGCTTTAAGAGTACTGTGGCAAGGACTATTGATCCGGCAATGGGGGCTTCAACATGGGCTTTAGGGAACCATAAGTGTAGGTGGGTATTTTTACTATGAAGGCTATCATGCATGCTAGTCAAGTAAGGTTATGGGATCAGGTAGTTGTTAGTTTTTGAGCCGTAAGTGTTAGTAATGTAATGTTTAGTGAGCCTAGGTTATTATAGGTGTGGATTAACATGATAAGTAGGGGAAGAGAGCCGGCTAGTGTATAGAATAGGAAATGTGTGCTTGCGTTGAGGCGTTCTGCTTGGTTGCCTCATGGGGTGATGATGACTAGGGTGGGGATGAGGGTAGTTTCAAATAAAATATAGAATATAATTAATTCTGTGGCTATAAATGTTAGAATTAGGGAAATTTGTAGGAGAATTATTATGGAAAGATAGAGTTTTTTTTGTGGGGGGGATTCATTGTGTAAATGGTATTGACTTCCTATGATTATGAGAGGTAAGAGTCAGGCAGTTAGCATTAGGAGTGGCATTGTTAGTGGGTTGGAAGATAAATAGGTTGAATAGCTAAGGAGGTTGTTGTTAGTTTGGTTGAAGAATAGTAGGGGGATAAGGCTGATAATTAGACTGTGTGTGGTCAGATTGGTTCAGATTATGTTGTTTTTGGAAAATCATGTTGTTGGCACTAGTATAATTGTGGGGATAATTTTTTTAACCTTGAAGTAAGCTTGGGTTGTGGACATAATCTAGGCCATATGGGTTAGAGATCGAGATTAATAAGGCAAGGCCTACTGCTGCCTCACAAGCAGCGAATAGCAATAGGGCGATAGGTATGATATTAGCTAGGGAGAAATGCACGTTTGAAGCTATGAGGGTACTTATAATAAAGAGTGACAGTATTATTCCTTCTAGGCACAGTAGGGAGGATATTAGGTGTGAACGATAGATTAATATACGTAGGAGTGAAATGGTAAATGCTAACGCAATATTTATATAGATAAGGGGCATTTGGTTAGTATGGTTATCATAATCTAATGAGTCGAAATCATTTGTTTTGTTTAAACTACTTAGCAATTCAGTTCAATCTAGTCCTTTTTGAGTTCATTCGTAGGCCAGACTAAGAACTAGAATAATAATTAGTTATTATGGGGAGGTTTGTTGTTTGGAGGGCTAATGGTAGGGGTAGTAGTAAGGTAATTTCTAAATCAAATAATAGAAAGGTGATGGCAACTAGGAAAAATTTTATGGAGAAAGGAATACGAGCAGAGTCTAGTGGGTGAAAACCGCATTCGTAAGGATTTGATTTTTCTGTATAAGAATTGAGTTGAGGCAGTCAGAACATGATGATTATTAGTAGCAAGGTTAAAAGAGTGTTAATTGTTAAAGCTAATACCAGGTTAATTATTCTTTTTCAAATGCTATCGAAACTAATTGATTGGAAGTCAACTGTACTAATTGTATTAAAAGAATAGGACCGGCCGGGCGCGGTGGCTCAAGCCTGTAATCCCAGCACTTTGGGAGGCCGAGACGGGTGGATCACGAGGTCAGGAGATCGAGATCATCCTGGCTAACACGGTGAAACCCCGTCTCTACTAAAAAATACAAAAAACTAGCCGGGTGAGGTGGCAGGCGCCTGTAGTCCCAGCTACCCGGGAGGCTGAGGCAGGAGAATGGCGTAAACTCGGAAGGCGGAGCTTGCAGTGAGCTGAGATCCGGCCACTGCACTCCAGCCCGGGAGACAAAGCGAGACTCCGTCTCAAAAAAAAAAAAAAAAAAAAAAAAAAAAAAAAAAAAAAAAAAAAAA
>NC_045443.1:34315245-34334268 GCF_002776525.5 Piliocolobus tephrosceles | reverse complement strand
AAAAAAAAAAAAAAAAAAAAAAAAAAAAAAAAAAAAAAAAAAAAAAAGAATAGGACCTACATCAATAGATAGAAATATAGAGAAACAGTCAGACAACATCTACGAAGTGTCAGTACCAAGCAGCAGCTTCAAAGCCAAAATGATGGTTTGATGTGAAGTGATATAATAGTTGATGAATAAGGCAGATAGTCAGGAATGTAGATCCGATGATGACATGAAGTCCGTGGAAGCCAGTAGCAATAAAGAATGTTGAGCCGTAGATGCCGTCGGAAATAGTAAAAGGTGTTTCAAAATATTCTGAGATTTGTAATAAGATGAAGTAGATGCCTAGTAAAATTGTAACGAGTAGGGTTTGGATTGTTTGTTTTTCATTGCTTTCTATTAAGCTGTGATGGGCTCAGGTGATTGTAACTCCTGATGCAAGTAGTACAGAGGTATTTAAGAGGGGTACTTCTAGAGGGTTTAGAGGGGTAATGCCTGTTGGTGGTCAGTATCCTCCTAGGTGTGGGGTGGGAGCAAGGCTTGAGTGGTAGAATGCTCAGAAGAAGCTGGCGAAGAAGAAAATTTCTGAGATGATAAACAAGACTATTCCGTAACGAAGACTTTTTTGGACCGGTGTTGTATGGTGGCCTTGATAGGTACTTTCTTGGACAATATCATGCCACCACTGATGTATAGTTAGTATGTTGGTTAATAGTCCTAGTGTTAATAGAGTGGTGGAATAAAAGTGGAATCATATAATTAAACCAGATGTTATTAGGAGAGCTGAGAGGGCTCCTGTTAGTGGTCAGGGACTGGGTTTGATTATGTGGTAAGCATGAGATTGGTGAGTCATTAAATGTCATGTAGATAAAGATTGACTAAGAGTGTAAAAACATAGGCTTGGATAATAGCAACTGCGATCTCTAGAATTATTAATAATACCAGGAGTATGAAGGTTAGTGAGGTAGCAGGGAAGTTAATGGCTGATAATGCTAGTGCGGCGTTTCCAATCAGATGCATTAGTAAATGGCCTGCTGTGGTATTAGCGGTTAGGCGTACAGCTAGGGCTACTGGTTGAATAAATAAGCTGATAGTCTCAATGACTACTAATATGGGAATAAGAGGTGTGGGTGTACCCTGTGGCAGAAAGTGAGCTAAAGAGCTTTTAGTTTTAGAGTGGAGACCTGTAATTACTGCACCTGCTCACAGGGGGACTGCTATAGCTAGGTTCATAGATAGTTGGGTGGTAGGTGTAAATAAGTGGGGTAGAAGTCCGAGGAGGTTGGTTATGGTAATAAAAATAATTAGAGATATTAGTATTAGACACCAAGTTTGTCCGTTTTTACTGTGAGTTATTATTATTTGTTTTAGGATGAGTTGAATTAGATTTTGTTGAATAGTAATAAGTCGGTTGTTAATGAGGCATTTGGAAGTTGGAAGTAATAATATAGGAAATAGAATGACGGGTACTGCAGCAGGTTGATCTAGGATTGTTGGAGTTGTGAATGGGGTAAATAAATTTTCGTTCATTTTAATTGTCAGGGGTTATTGTGGGTTTTTGTATTAGGGTTCTTTTGTGATGGGGTAGATAGTAATTTGTGTTCAATAGTTTTGTGTGATAAGATATAGTGTGGGGAGTATGGTTGTGATGATTATGAACCATGTAGATGTATCTAGTTGAGGCATTTCACTGCAGAGAGGAATTGTTTCTCTCAATCTTTAACTTAAAAGGTTAATGCTGGAATAGCTGTACAGTGGGTCTGTAAGAGTATTTTAAGGAGTTATGGGGGGGTGGAAGTGTGAGGTAGGAGGTGATAAATCTATAGGGTAAACACGGGTCCTATTTCAAAAATTTTTAGTGGAATTAATTCTGCGACAATAGGCATAAAGCTGTGGTTGGCGCCGCAAATTTCTGAGCATTGTCCGTAATAGACGCTTGGTCGTATAGCATTAAATGTAGTTTGGTTTAGGCGCCCAGGAACTGCATCTGTTTTTAGGCCTAGTGTGGGGATAGTTCATGAGTGCAAGACGTCTTGAGATGTAATTATCATACGGACGGGAGCTTCAGTTGGAAGAACCACTCGGTTGTCAACTTCTAGAAGTCGAAGGTCTCCTGGGTTTAAGAATAATGGGGGGAGTATATATGAGTTAAAGATTAATCCTCCGTAATCTGTATACTCGTAGGTTCAGTATCATTGATGTCCAATTGACTTAATAGTAAAGGAGGGGTTGTTAATTTCATCTGTTAAGTAGAGGATGCGCAGGGATGGGAGGGTGATTAAGACTAAAATGATCACGGGTAAGATAGTTCAAATAGTTTCCATTTCTTGGGCATTTGTAATGTTAGTGTTGGTTAGTTTTGTTGTGAGTGTTGAGAATAGAACATATAAGACTAGAAAGCTAATTAAGGATACGATTATAAAAGCATGGTCATGAAAGGTGATTAGCTCCTCTATAATAGGGGATGTGGCATCTTGTAAACCTAGTTGGACTGGGTGAGCCATATAAGATATATAGAGTTTAATCTATAATTTAGCTTTGACAAAGCTATGAAATAATTTTTCTAATACCTTATTGAAAAAGTTATAGGGGCTATAGGATTGGCTTGAAACCAGTTTTAGGAGGTTCGATTCCTTCCTTTTTATCTAGTTTTGATATAGGTTGGTTCTTCAAATGTGTGGTAGGGTGGAGGGCAGCCATGCAACCACTCTAGGTTAGTAGAGGGTTGTTGGATTAATAGAACTTTGAGGCAAAGGCTTCTCAGGTTATGTTGATTATTAATATTAACCGCTACTAGGAAAATGAAGGAGCCCATAGATGATATAATATTTCATGTGGTATAGGCATCAGGGTAATCAGAATAGCGTCGAGGTACTCCGGACAAGCCGAGAAAGTGCTGTGGAAAGAAGGTTAAATTTAGCCTATGAATGTAATGGTAAAGTGGGTTTAGGCGCAAGCTTGGTCTAGTGTATGGCCTGAAAATAGGAGGAACCAGTGAATAAACCCCCCTATAATGGCGAACACAGCTCCTATTGACAAAACGTAGTGAAAGTGGGCTACAACATAGTCTGTGTCGTGTAGTGTGATATCTAGTGATGAGTTTGCTAATACAATACCAGTTAAGCCCCCCACTATAAAGAGAAAAATAAAACCTAAGGCTCAAAGTATTGCAGGGGATCATTTGATATTACCTCCGTGAAGTGTAGCAAGTCAGCTAAAGACTTTAACGCCAGTGGGAATTGCAATAATTATAGTGGCGGAGGTAAAGTAGGCCCGTGGGTCTACATCTATGCCTACCGTAAATAGGTGGTGAGCTCACACAATAAAGCCTAAAAATCCAATTGACATTATAGCTCAAACTATACCAATATACCCAAATGGTTCTTTTTTTCCAGAGTAATATGCCACAACATGAGAAATTATTCCAAACCCAGGCAGAATAAGAATATAAACCTCAGGGTGACCGAAAAATCAAAGTAAGTGTTGGTACAAGATGGGGTCTCCTCCTCCGGCAGGGTCAAAGAAAATAGTGTTAAGATTACAGTCTGTTAGTAGTATTGTGATGCGGGCAGCTAATACTGGTAGAGAGAGGAGTAGTAGGACTGCTGTGATTAAGACTGATCAAATAAATAGGGGGTTTGATATTGAGATATTGCAGGGGGGGTTTATATTAATGATAGTCGTGATGAAATTGATGACCCCCAAAATAGAGGAAATGCCTGCTAGGTGAAGTGAGAAAATAGTTAGGTCTACAGAAGCTCCTGGGTGAGAGACATTTCCTGCTAAAAGGGGATGAACTGTTCAGCCTGTCCCCGGCTTCTACTATGGTGGATGCGAGTAGAAGTAGGAAGGATGGAGGGAGAAGTCAGAAGCTTATATTATTCAAGCGGGGAAATGCTATATCCGGAGCGCCGATTATTAGGGGTACTAGTCAGTTTCCGAAGCCTCCAATTATGATGGGCATAACTATAAAGAAAATTATAATGAACGCATGCGCTGTAACAATAACGTTGTAAATATGGTCGTTGCCCAATAGGTTGCCGGGTTTACCTAGTTCAGCTCGAATAAGAAGGCTCAGAGCTATGCCTATGATTCCAGCTCATGCGCCGAATAGCAGATACAGGGTTCCAATATCCTTGTGGTTTGTCGAGAATAACCAACGGTTGACGAGCATAGGTGGGGAAAAAGACAAGGTAAAATGGCTAGTAAGCTTTAGGCTGTAAATCTAAGGACAGAGGTTAAGTCCTCTTTTTACCAGCCCTGAGGTGATTGTCATGTTGAATTGCAAGTTCAAAGGAGCAGCTTTAATTTCTGCCGGGGCTTCTCCTGCCTTTTTTTCCCTGCGGCGGGAGAAGTAGATTAAAGCCAGTTGACTAGGGTATTTAGTTGTTAACTAAATTTTTGTGGTTTTGAGTCCCATTGATCTAGCAAGGGCTTAGCTTAATTAAAGTAACTGATTTGCGTTCAGTTGATGCACAGTAGAATTTTGTAGTAGTTATATATTCCAGAAATTAAGTATGGTCTAACTTACTAAGGGCTTTGAAGGCTCTCGGTCTTATTTAACCTAAATTTCTAGAGAATAGCTAGGGTTAGTAGAGAGACTGGTAAGAGGAAAGTGGTAAGGATAATGAGTAGGGGGATAAGTGTAGGTTTTGTGTTTTCGAATTGTCATTTTATTTTTATATTATTGGATGTAGGAAATAGTGTTATGGAGGTGGTGTAGATTAGGCGTATGTAGAAATACAAGTTAAGTAGGGTTATAATAATTATGATGATAGGAATAGTGAAGTTGTTGTTTTTTGTAAGTTCTTGGATAAAAATTCATTTGAGTAGGAAGCCGGTTAATGGGGGTAAGCTTCCTATGGATAAGAGGGTAGATGAGGTTAATGGCATTAACCAAGTTAATTTGTTTCAAGTGCGAGATAGTATAAGATTTGTGGTGTTTGAGTTTAGGTTTAAGGCTAGGAACGCAGTGGTTGTTAGAAAAATATATACAGCTAGGTAGAAGATTGTAGTGTCCGGGTTGTATGCTAATGTTATCATTATTCAGCCTATGTGTGTAATTGAAGAGTATGCTAGAATTTTACATAGCTGTGTTTGCTTTAGGCCCCCTCAGCTGCCTACTATGATAGATAAAGTTGAGAGGGTTAGGAGAATACTTACATTAGTTGATGGGTGGATTTGATATATAATTGAGACAGGGACTAGTTTTTGTCATGTGAGGAGAAGTAGGCTGGAAATTAAGGGTGTTCCTTGGGTGACTTCTGGAATTCAAAAGTGGAAGGGGGCTATTCCTAGTTTTATAATGAGGGCTATTGTTATGATTAGAGATGAGAGTTGATTAGTGTTGCTTATTATGGTTCAATGTCCAGAGAATAGGTTGTTGGAAATGATTGCTATCATGAGAATTATAGATGCGATGGATTGTATAAGGAAGTATTTAGCAGCAGCTTCTATGGAGCAGGGGTTTGTTTTCTTAATTAGAATTGGAGTGAAGGCCAGTATATTTATTTCTAGGCCTGCTCAGGCGAGGAATCAGTGTGAGCTTAGTGATATAATGAGAGTGCCTATGATTATGGTAAGGTAAATAATAAGTTGGGCTAATGGATTAATTAGCACGGGAAGGGTGTAACCAACATTTTCAGGGTATGGGCCCGATAGCTTATTTAGCTGACCTTACTTTAGGATGGAGTGTGGTAGGTAGCACGGAGAAATTTGGGTTCTTAGGAGTAGGTTCAACACCTATAATCCTAGAAATAAGAGGGTTAGTAACTCTATTATTTACTCTATCAAAGTAACTCTTTTGTCAGACATATTTCTAGGTTTGAAGGGGAATGCCGGAGATTGTAATGGATGTTGAGATATATCATATGAGGAGCGCTAGTGTAAGTGGGAGGAAATTATTTCATAGTAAGTGTATGAGTTGATCATAACAGAATCGGGGATATGTTGCTCAAATTTATAGGAATAGAGAGGTCAAGAGGAGTGTTTTGGTAATAAAACATGTTGTGAATAGTTCTGGAGAATAAATGGAATACAATGTCCCTAGGAAAATTGTAGTTGTTAGGGCATTTATCATAATAATGTTTATGTACTCGGCTATAAAGAATAGGGCGAATGGACCTGAGGCATATTCAATGTTAAAGCCTGAGACTAGCTCTGATTCACCCTCTGTGAGGTCAAAGGGAGCTCAGTTGGTTTCTGCTAGTGTGGAAATAAATCATATTATGGCTAAGTGTCATGATGGTAGGAGGAGTCAGAGGTATTATTGTGTTGTGATAAGTGTATGAAGATTGAATGAGCCGCTTATTAGTGAGACCGACAATAGTAAATAGCGAGGGTAACTTCATATGAAATTGTCTGGGCGATGGCTGGTAGTGCTCTGATTAGTGCGTAGTTTGAATTTGATGCTCATCCTGATCATAAAATGGAGTAGACAGTTAGGCTAGATGTAGCTAGGACAAATTAACAGTCCTAGGTTAAAGTTGATTAGGGGGTTGGGTATGGGGAGGGGTGTTCATAGGAGGAGGGCAATGAAAAAGGCTAAGGCTGGTGCAATAATATAGAGAGTGGTAGTGGAGGTTAAAGGTTTTAAGGGTTCTTTGGTGAAGAGTTTTATTGCATCGGCAAAGGGTTGTAACAGTCCCTAAGGGCCTATGATATTAGGTCCTTTGCGTAGTTGTATATAGCCTAGTAATTTTCATTCAGTGAGTGTGAGAAATGCTATGGCAGCTAGTACAGGTATGATAATGAGTAGGAGGTTTGTTGTGGACATAGTGTTAAGAAGAGGAGTTGAACCTCTGGTTGTAAAGTTTTAAATTTTATGCAATTGCCGGGCTCTGCCATCTTAACAAACCCTGCTCTTGGGTTGTGTGTGTGATTTTTTGTTAAATTAACACTAGGTCATCTATGGAATGAGGGCACTTTATGAAGTGGGCCCTATTTCTCTTGTCCTTTCATACAGGGAGAAATATAGAATAGATAGAAACCGACCTGGATTGCTCCGGTCTGAACTCAGATCACGTAGGACTTTAATTGTTGAACAAACGAACCCTTGATAGCTGCTGCACCATTAGGATGTCCTGATCCAACATCGAGGTCGTAAACCCTGCTGTCGATATGGAGTCTAGAATAGGATTGCGCTGTTATCCCTAGGGTAACTTGTTCCGTTGGTCAAGTTATTGGATCAATTATAGATGTTGGCTCGCTTTGACTTGTGTAGTCTTGGCATAGGTTATTCAGAGGTTTAGTTATACTCCGAGGTCACCCCAACCAAAATTTTTAATGCGTGTGTAGTAGTTTAAGTCCATAGATTTATGTGGGTTTTTGGTTGCATTAATAAATTAAAGCTCCATAGGGTCTTCTCGTCTTATTATTTTATGCCCGCCTCTTCATGGGCAGGTCAATTTCACTGGTTGAAAGTAAGAGACAGCTGAACCCTTGTGTTGCCTTTCATGCCAGTCCCTATTTAAAGAACAAGTGATTATGCTACCTTTGCATGGTCAGGGTACCGCGGCAGTTAAACATGTGTCACTGGGCAGGCAGTGCCTCTAATACTAGTAATGCTAGAGGTGATGTTTTTGGTAAACAGGCGGGGTTAGGTTTGCTGAATTCCTTTTACTTTTTTTAACCTTTCCTTAAGGGCATGCCTGTGTTGGATTAAGAGTATAAGTAATACTGGCTTGTTTGTATTTATTAATATTGAGCTGTTAAGCATCGGTGAAGTTTTTTGGTCTGATTTAGGCTTATGCAGTGGAGAATATGTTCATGTTACTCATACTAGCATTATTGCTTCTATGGTGTAATAGATTAATTCAATGTGATGTGAGGAGTTCAGTAAGATGTTTGGAATTTTTTAGGCAATTGATGTTGAGCTTAAACGCTTTCTTAATTGATGGCTGCTTTTGGGCCAACTATGGGAGTTGGGTTTTTTACTCTCTATACAAGGTTTTTTCGTAATGTCTAAAGAGCTGTCCCTCTTTAGACTAATAATTAAGTTTACAGGGAGATTGTGTGGTTCTGTGGGTAAACTTAAGGTTGAACTAAGATTCTATCTTGGATAACCAGCTATCACCAGGCTCGGCAGGCTTGTCACCTCTACCCATAAATCTTCCCACTATTTTGCTACATAGATGGGTGTGCTCTTTTAGCTGTTTTTGGGTAGCTCGTCTGGTTTTGGGGAATTTGGCTTTAGTTCCCTTTGCGAAATTGTCTCTAGTTAATTTATTATGCAGAAGGTATAGGGGTGAGTCCTTGCTATTTTGTGCTTGGTTAATTTTTTTATCATCTTTCCCTTACGGTACTGTGTCTATAGCACCAAGGTAAAATTTCTATGTCCTATACTTTTGTATGGGTAAATGGTTTAGTATGTATTAATTTGGTAGTAGTGTTGCTTAAATTTGGGCTAGTGTTAGCTCAAGGCAATCAAATAATACTGGTATCTTCTGGGTGTAAGCCGGATGCTTGTGTTAAGCTATGCCTTGGTTTATCCAAGTGCACCTTCCAGTACCCTTACCATGTTATGACTCATCTCCTCTATATAAATGCTGGGGTGTTTAGTTAAGTTAGTCCTTAAATATATTTGAGGAGAGTGACGGGTGGTGTGTGCGTGCTTTATGGCCTAATTCAATTAAGCACTCTACTTTTAATTTACTACTAAATCCTCCTTGGACTCTTAGGTTTCATAAGAGCTGCCGTGGGATTTTCTGGGATAGAAAATGTAGCCCATTTTTTTCTCATCTCATAAGCTACACCTTGACCTAACGTTTTTGTGTGGGTGTTTGCACTTACTTTGTGACCTTTGTTAGGGTTTGCTGAGGATGGCAGTATATAGGCTGAGCAAGAGATGGTAGGGTGGATTGGGGTTTATCGATTATAGAACAGGCTCCTCTAGGGGGATGTGAAGCATCGCCAAGTCCTTTGAGTTTTAAGCTGTTGCTTGTAGTATTCTGGCGAGTAGTTTTGTTATTTTAACTATTGAAGTTTAAGGCTAAGCATAGTGGGGTATCTAATCCCAGTTTGAGTCTTAGCTATTGTGTGTTCAGAAGTTTTAAAGCCACTTTCGTAGTTTATTTTACATCAGCTAAGGTTTTACAATTTAGATGCAGTTTAGCTTTATTGGGCTAGATCTAAAACACTCTTTACGCCGGTATCTATTAGCTTGAGTTAATCGTATGGCTGCGGTGGCTGGCACGAAATTAACCAATCCTGAATATAGCATAGCTTAGTTAAACTTTCGTTTATTGCTAAAGGTTTGTCACTGCTGTCTCCCGTGGGGGTGTGGCTGAGCAAAGTGTTTTGAGCTGCATTGCGCATGCTTGATACTTACTCCTCTTAATCATGGTGATTTATAGGGTGTCTTCACCGGGGCGGGGATGCTTGCATGTGTAATCTTGCTAAGAGTTAACAGAAAGGCTAGGACCAAACCTATTTGTTTATGGGGTGTGCAAACCCATGTAGGCATTTTCAGTGTCTTGCTTTAGGCATATTAAGCTACATAAACGGGGTAAAAACAGGTAAATATGAAGTGCTGTCTTTAGGGTTGTGGTGACAAGGGTGTGAATTTGGTAGTGGGTGAGTATGTAGGGAAAAAGAGGGAGAATTGGGGTTAAGAGTGGTAGGGTGAAGTAGATTTATATTAGTTGAGGGGTAGCAGTTGAAGTTGTGCATAGCTAAAAGATGAGAATGCAAGCTCTGGCCAATGAAATATTTATATATATATATATATATATATATATATATATATAAATAAAATGTGATTTTCTTTATCCACTTTTTCTTTATTCACTCACTGATGGATGGGCATTTGGGCTGGTTCAGTATTTTTGTGATTGTAAATTGTGCTGCTATAAACATGCATGTGCCAGTATTTTTTTCATATAATGACTTCTTTTTCTCTAGGTAGATACCTTGTAATGGCACTGTGGGATCAAACAGTAGATCTATTTTTAGTTCTTTAAGGAATCTCCACACCATTTTCCATAAGGGTTGTACTAGTTTACATTCCCACCAAGAGTGTAAAAGTGTTCCCTTTCACCATATCCACGCCAATGTCTATTTATTTTTTTATTATTTTTTATTTTTTTGATTATGGCCATTCTTGTAGGAGTGAGGTGGTATCTCACTGTGGTTTTGATTTGCATTTCCCTGATAATTAGTGATGTTGAGCATTTTTCCATATGCTTGTTATCCATTTGTATATCTTTTGAGAATTGTGTATTCATGTCTTTAGGCTGCTTTTTGATGGGATTGTTTTTTTCTTGCTGATTTGTTTGAGTTCCTTGTAGAGTCTGGATATTAGTCCTTGGACAGATATATAGATTGTGAAAATTTTTTTTCCACGTCTGGTAACTCTACTGATTATTTTTTTTGCTGTGCAGAAGCTTTTTATTTTAATTAAGTCCAATATAATTTATCTTTGTTTTTGTTGCATTTGCTTTTGAGTTCTTGGTCATAAAGTCTTTACCTAAGCCAACGTCTAAAAGGGTTTTTCCAGTGTTATCTTCTAGAATTTTTATAGTTTCAGGTCTTTGATTTAGGTCTATTATTCATCTTGAGTTGATTTTTGTAATGGGTGAGAGATGAGGATCCAGCTTCATTCTTCTACATGTGGTTGCCAATGATCCCAGCACCATTTGTTGAATAGGATGTTCTTTTCCCACTTTATTTTGCTTTCTTGAAGATCAGTTGGCTCTAAGTATTTGGCTTTATTTCTGGGGTTCTCCATTGGTCTATGTGCCTATTTTTATACCATTACCATGCTGTTTTGGTGACTATGGACTCATAATATAATTTGAAGTTGGGTAATGTAATGCTTCCAGATTTGTTCTTTTTGCTTAGTCTTGCTTTGGCTATGTGGGCTCTTTTTTGGTTCCATATGAGTTTTAGGATTGTTTTTTCTGGTTTTGTAAAGGATGATGGTGGTATTTTGATGGGAATTGGATTGAATTTGTAGATCGCTTTTGGCAATATGATCGTTTTTGCAATATCGATTCTCCTCTTCCATGAGCATGGGATATGTTTGCATTTGTTTGTGTCATCTATGATTTCTTCCAGCAGTGTTTTTTACTTTTTCTTGTATAGATCTGTCAAGGAAAGGCCTTGGTTAGGTATATTTCTAAGTATTTTATTTTTATTTTTGCAGCTGTTGTAAAATTGGTTGAGTTCTTGATTTGATTCTTAGCTATGTTGCTGTTGGTGTATAATAGACTCACTAATTTCTGTGCATTAATTTTATATCCTGAAACTTTGCTGAACTTATTTACCAGTTCTAGGAGTTTTTCTTGATGATTCTTTATGGTTTTCTTGGTATACAATCATATCTCAGCAAACAGCAACAGTTTGAGTTCTTCTTTACCAATTTGGATACCTTTTATTTCTTTCTCTGGCCTGATTGCTCTGGCTAGGACTTCCAGTACTATGTTGATTAGAAGTGGTGAAAATGGGCATCCTTTTCTTGTTTCAGTTCTTGGGAAGAATGTTTTCAGCTTTTTCCCCTCAGTATAATGTTTTCTTTGGGTTTGTCATAGATGGCTTTTATTACCTTAAGGTATGTCCCTTCTGTGCCGATTTTGCTGAGGGTGTTAATCATAAAGGGATGATGGATTTTGTCAAATCCTTTTTCTGCATCTATTGAGATGATCGTGTGTTTTTGTTTTTAATTCTCTTTATGTGGTGTATCACATTTATTGGCTTGTGGATGTTGAAACATCCCTGTATCCCTAGTATGAAATCTACTTGATCACAGTGGCTTACCTTTTTTGATATGCTGTTGGATTTGGTTAGCTAGTTTTTTTTTTTGAGAATTTTTGCATCTATATTCATCAGGGATATTGGTCTGTAGTTTTCTTTCTTTTCCTTTTTATGTCCTCTTCTGGTTTTGGTATTAGGGTGATACTGGCTTCACAGAATGATTTAGAGAGGATTCCCTCTTTCTCTATCCTGTGGAACAGTGTCAATAGGATTAGTACCAATTCTTTTTGCATGTCTTATAGAATTCAGCTGTGAATCTGTCTTGTTCTGGTCTTTGTTGGCAATTTTTAAATTAGCATTTTAATTTCACTGCTTGTTATTTGTCTGTTCAGAGTTTCTCTATGTTCCTAGAGGAAGATATAGATCAACCCTTCTAGGAGGGTTGTATGTTTCCAGGAATTTATCCATCTCCTCTAGGTTTTCTAGTTAAAGGTATTCATAGAAGCTTTGAATTATCTTTTATATTTCTGTGGTATCAGTAGTAATATTTCCCATTTCATTTCTATAATAATTGAGCTTATTTGGATCTTCTCTCTTCTTGGTTGATCTTATTAATAGTCTATTAATTTTATTTATCTTTTCAAAGAACCAGCTTTTGTTTCATTTATTTTTGTCTTTTTGTTTGTTTGTTTCAATTTCATTTAGTTCTGCTCTGCTCTTTTTTATTTCTTTTCTTCTGCTGGGTTTGGGTTCGGATTTTTCTTGTTGCTTCAGTTCCATGTGGTGTGACCTTAGATTGTCTGTTTGTGCTCTTTCAGACTTTTTGATGTAGGTATTTAATGCTATGAACTTTCCTCTTAGCACTGCTTTTGTGGATCCCAGAGGATTTGATAGGCTGTGTTGCTATTATCATTCAGTTCAAAAAAATTTTAAGTTTCCATCTTAATTTCATTGTTGACCCTACAATCATTTAGGAGCAGGTTATTTAATTTCCATGTATTTGTATGGTTTTGAGAGTTGCTTTTGGATTTGATTTCCAATTTTATTTCATTGTGGTCTGAGAGAGTACTTGATATATATTCAATTTTCTTAAATGTACCAAGACTTGTTTTGTGGCCTTTCATATGGTCTCGGAGAATGTTCCATGTGCTAATGAAACAAATGTATATTCTGCAGTTGTTAGGTAGAATGTTCTGTAAATATCTTAAGTCCATTGGTTGTAGGGTATAGTTTAAGTCCGTTGTTTCTTTGTTGACTTACTGTCTTGATGACCTGTCTAGTGCTATCAGTGGAGTGTTGATCCCTTCATATTTATTATTGTGTTGCTGTCTATCTCATTTCTTAGGTCTAGTAGTAATCATTTTATAAATTTGGTAGCTCCAGTGTTAGGTGCATATATATTTAGGATCATGAGTTTTTTTGTTGGATAAGGCCTCTTATCATTATATAATGTCCCTCTTTGTCTTTTTAAACTGCTGCTGCTTTAAAATTTGTTTTGTCTAATATAAGAATAGCTATTCCTGTTCACTTTTGTTGTCCATTTGTATAGAATAACTTTTTCCACCCCTTTAGCTTAAGTTTATGTGAGTTCTTCTGTGTCAGGAGTTTCCTGAAGACAGCAGAGACTTGATTGGTGAATTCTTATCCATTCCGCCATTCTGTATCTTTTAAGTGGAGCATTTATGCTATTTACATTCAATGTTAGTATTGAGATGAGGTACTATTCTATTCATCCTGCTACTTGTTGCCTAAATAGCTTTTTTTTTTTTTCATTGTATTATTGTTAGATAGGTCCTGTGAGATTTATGCTTTAAGAAAGTTATATTTTTGTGTATTTCAAGGATTTATTTCAAAATTTAGAGCTTTTTTTGTTTATTTGTTTTTAACAGCCTTGTAGCACTGCTTGGTAGTGGTAAATTCTCTCAGCCTGTATTTGTCTGGAAAATACCATATCTTTCCTTCATTTATGAAGCTTGGTTTTGCTGCACACAAAATTCTTGGCTAAGTATTGTTTTGTTTAAGGAGGCTAAAAATAGAACCCCAATACCTTCTCACTTGTAGGGATGATAGGAGGAAATGTGAGCTCCTGAGAATAATAATTAGGAAAATTTAGGACCATGGTCTTATATTTGGAGAAACCATTCAAAGACTTTTTGTTTTTTTTAGTGAAGTGTGTAATAAAAAAATACTATTCCCATAATAAAGAAGATTTTGAGTTCCTTCAAAATGAATATTATGGAACTAACTAAACAATGATGTTAGACTTTCCATAGTGGTTACATTATAACATTGTTCCTTCTTCTACTACATTTCTCCCTAAGAAACCTAAAGTTTCCCCAAGGAAGTTATATCGAATGATTTTGTTGAGGAGGTAGACAAAGAAGGAAAAATGAAGCTAGAGATCAGTTTTTAATAAGTAGAAAAATTATTAATTCCTAACACTCTAGAATTAGATATATTTCTGGAGCAAGGAGAAGAGTTGCAGGGTAACACAGAAGGGGTAGTTTTTTTTTTTTTTTTTTTAATCTTAAAAAGACAAAACAGAATATCTGTTGAAAATCTAGTTTTTGAAAAATCTAACTTGGTTAATGTGCTATATATTTTTGTGTCATTATGATATTCTTCAAAATACTAAACTCAAATATAACAACTTGATAGGAAAAGAAGGTAACTAAACTGTACTTAAATTTAGAAGTAAAATTCAGAAGAGAAACAGAAGAATTAATGGAAGTTTATCAGGAATCACCAGAATACTGCTCAAAACTTGGCTGCTTTCAGTTCAGATAAATGAAACACTTTACCAGCTATCTATAATGAAAAAAAAAAAAAAAATCAACTGAGACGGTTTCTTTTATACTTCTGTGCACAAAATGAACTGCTTTTTAAAAAGTTTATTCTCCTATGAAGTAGCTATTTTTCTCTTCTCTTTTCTCACCATAGTCTAAAAATACCACCTTGGAGAAAAGAAAAATAATCAATTTGTTTGTGTGTGTGTGTGTGTTAGTACTCCGATGTGCTCAGATATATCAAAGAAGTGTTATTTTTAAAGGTTTACTGCCCAGGACTGGTGGATCTGAAACAAGAGATTGAGGTTAGATTGCCTTGATTTTCACTTCTTTGGTTGTACAGAATGATATAGGTGGATTAAAGGGGCCTGGTGGGAACCACATAGGAGACACTGGCATTATGTGTCATCCATCACTCAACCTGAGTGTCCATTGTTGCATAGCTGACTCTATGTGCACTGTCTTTGCCAAATGGTCCATGCAGCCATGAGAGATGCTATCACTTTTGATGGTGGGTAGATTAGATAAATTGGAAAATCCAGGTTAACACACCAGATAAACATGTTTAGTCTTTCATGAGCATTACTCTTTCCTGAGAAAGTTTCTTCATCCCTCTATGGTAAAATAAATAAATAAATAATAAAAATAAAAATACCTACAAGGTTATTTTCACCAATTGGCTTGCAAAAGTGTTTATATCCTTAGATTTATGGGTTCTCACCATTGTAAAAAATAATGACAGAAAATATATAAATTCAAAAATAGTTCAAAATTATTTTTACAGGTAGAAAAAAAGAATGCTTATCTAGATAAATATGTTATTATTTTCCTAAATTACATCTTTGAGTTCCTATAAAGAAGTTTATGGAAGAATACCAGCAGGTTACAGAAACATTTGATTCAAGTTCTATGTTAGAAATAAATTTTTGGTGCCGCAAAAGAAATAGCACTAGTAATTTTCTCCACAGCAGTTTCACTTCCATAGAACGGTGTGACTCATGGATGGAGCAATGGCGAGATGACACCTGAACAAGGGAGGGGAAGGGGTTTTTATTCTTGATGCAGATAGCCCCTACTGCTGTGTCATTCCCCTGTTGGCTAGGGTGGACCACACAGTCTATACTTATTCCGATTGGCTGTTTTAAAGACAGCAGGGGTATGAGTCGGAGTGGCGGGGTAAGTAATTTGGTGGGAAGGACGGTTACAGAACAGGTGACTCAGGATGACTCAGGATGGAGCAGATGACCGGGGGTGACACAGGACGGAGCAGGTGATCAGTGGTGACTCAGGACAGAGTAGGTGATAGAGGCTAGGAGGAGGTTGTTTACTAAAACTATGGTCAAGGAGATGAAGAGAACGAACGAGGAAGTTAAACTTTAATATGAAGAACAAAGAACAGGAGAGCTGAACATACTGATACATTGCTTCCTTGGAGAGCACCTCAGAACTCGTTGTACTTAACAATTTACAGGGTAAAACCTTTAAAGAGGAATTGATTATATCCTACATTCTATAATAGAAATATTGAATAAAAAGACATTTGGTTTACTGCAAAATATTCTAGGCAAAGAGAATACCATGTACAAAGACATAATAGAGAAAAATTGTAAGGTATGGTTAGAAAGCTATGAATTATAGGACAGGCATGGTGGCTCACACCTGTAATCCCAACTCTTGGGAAGGATGAGGTCACAGGATCCCTTGAGGTCACAAGTCTGAGACTAGCCTGAGCAACATAGTGAGATTCTATTCTCTATAAAAATAAAGAAATAAATAAAAATAAATTAGCTGGCCACACCTGTAGTCCCAGCTACTTGGGAGGCTAAGGTGGGAGGATGACTTGAATCCAGGAGATCGAGGTTTCAGTGAGCCATGTTTGTGCCACTGTACTCCAGCCTGGGCAAGAGACCAAGACACTGTGTCAAAGAAAAAAAATCTATGAATTATATTAATTACAGATGCTCCTCAACTTGCAGTAGGAATAAATCCTGATAAGCCAATTGTAAATTAAAAATATTGTAAGTTGAAAATGTATTAAATTGAAAATATATTTAACATACTCAAACTACTAAACATCATAGCTTAGCCTAACGTCCCTTAAACATGCTAAGAATACTCATATTAGCCTACATTTGAGCAAAATCATCATTCAATTTATTGAACTTGGTACTGAAAGTGAAAAGCAGAATGGCTGTATGGGCATTTATGTATAGCTTCTACTGAATGCATATTAAGAAATTGTAAGTCAAACTATTGTCATTTGAGGATTGTTTGTATTATAGAGAATGGCTTATACCAAGAGCCCCCAGTAACAGTGAAAACAGGATTTGATCCAACAGGACCTTAATATATCACGGTGATATGAATGAATTTTGTTCTGGACAGAAAAGAAAAGAAAAGTCTTTGAAGGTTTTTAAAAAGAGAAGCACTATGATTGATATAAATGTCAAAAAAATCATTTCAGTAGTAGAAGACATTAGAAGGAAAAGAGACTGAAAGTGACACATTAGTTGAGAGGGTTTTCAATAATATGTGTGTGAGATTATAAGGACTTTAAAAGAATAGTAGAGAGATAAAGAAAAGGTGACATTTAAAGGTGACATTTAAGTAATGATAAGATGGGATCCACTGATCTTTCTGATAAATTGGTTGTAAGAAGTAAAAAGAGAGTAAGAAAACTAGAATAACTCAAATAACTCAACTTTCTGCCTTGAGAAACTAGTTGAATGATCATACTGGGGAAAGATGCTGAGTTTCATTCTGAACACAAGAATCACAGTGCCTATGAAGAACTGAGTAGAAATATCTGGTGGATAGTCAGACATATATGAACCAAGGGGAGAAAACCGGTGCTGGAGATTGAGTGGGCAGTCATTAACATATCTGTGGTTAGGAAGAGTAATGGGAATGTATGAAATTATCCATCAAGAGGATGGAAAATGAAAAGGAGCCACATTCATGAAGGCAGATGAAGAGGCGGTAATGAAAGAAATTGATTGGCAAGCAATGAAGAACAGCTGGGAAAAAGTAATATGTCAATTGCTACACATAGGTCAAATAAGATAAAGTTAAGAAGTTTCCATTGGTTTTAAGAAGTTGAATTTGGTCACAGTACTTTCACTAGAGATTGTAGAGGGCTGAAGTGTTAAGTGAGGTAGTTGAGACATTGACTGAAGCTTTTCTACCAAACGTGGACTACAGTGTAAGCAGTTTAAAATATAGACATTGGATACAGATTGCTTATATTTGGATCTCAGCTCTGCATTTAACTGACTGACTTTGTGAAAGTTATATGACTGCACTGTATTTCAGTTTCCTCATCTGTAAAAAGTCATACTGTAGCACTTAATTAAGAGAATCAAACAGATTGATACATATGGAATGTTTAGAACAATGCCAGAGTACTAGTAAGTACTTAGTGAGCATTAGAGTTGTTATTAAGTAACTTGGCTAAAATGTATAAAAGAGTTTAGAGTGACAAATGGAATAAAGTTTAAAAAGTGGTTTTTTAATTTAATTTAATTTTATTTTATTTACCGTTTTGTTGTTGTCACTCTGGTATAAGTTGGAAGGGACTTGATGTGAAAGTCATCAGTAGGAAAAATAAAATAGGTAGAGACAGAAAAAAGATAGATGATAAAGAAGAAATTTAAGTTGGTTGAAGGGGATGGGATTTATTGCTGAGTTAAAACGATTATCTTGAAAAACTAGAATATCCTTCAATTGAGATGAGGAGGAGGGAGAGATGGACGGAAAGAGAAGGGAACATGTTGAAATATGGATATATAGGAAATTAAACTTCCACTCTTGTGGCGGGCTGTATTGTTTAGACAGTGTAATGGGTAAAACAAAGACAGAGAAGGGGCCACAGTAGTCAGAAGACTTAATTGTATATGCTAATGTTGGTGAACAAAAATTATCAAAGGTTTCTATAAATTTAAGAAATTTGAGGGAAAAAAAAGAGTAGGTTAAAGTTTACAGATGAAAAGGGTGACTTAGTTAGGAAGTAACGTGGTCCTCTTCTTCCCTCTGAGAGGACAGAGGGAGAAAGTGAAGTTGCTTATTTGTGTATTCATTAGGGAATATTATCTATCAAACATACAGACCCATATACATATGAGAGCTGTTTTCTGATGTATTCTAGCTGATGAAAGCCTCTTGCTAAATGCTGCTCTGTCTTGATTTCAGCAATTTTACATGTGATCCTAGGTTTTACTTAAACATCGTTATTGGCCAGGTGCGTTGGCTCACACCTGTAATCCCAACACTTTGGGAGGCCCAGGATGGTGGATCACCTGAGGTCAGGAGTTCGAGACCAGCCTGATCAACATGAAGAAACCTTGTCTTTACTAAAAATACAAAATTAGCTGGGCGTAGTGGCACATGCCTGTAATCCCAGGTACTTGGGAGGTTGAGGCAGGAGAGTTGCTTGAACCCAGGAGGCGGAGGTTGCGGTGAGCAGTGATCCTGCCATTGCACTCCAGCCTGGGCAAAAAGGGTGAAACTCTGTTTCAAAAAAAGAAAGAAAGAAAGAAAGAAAGAAAGAAAGAAAGAAAGAAAGAAA
>NC_045443.1:34279985-34315235 GCF_002776525.5 Piliocolobus tephrosceles | reverse complement strand
AAAGAAAGAAAGAAAGAAAGAAAGAAAGAAAGAAAGAAAGAAAGAAAGAGAGAAGAGAGAGAGAAAGAAAGAAAGAAAGAAAGAAAGAAAGAAAGAAAGAGAAAGAAATAAAGAAAGAAAAACATTGTTATACTCACTCCTAAACCCATCTAATTTTTGCTCTTTTTGTTTGTAATATCTCTTCCAGCAAAGACCATTAAATCTTGTTTTTCTTTTCCTAATGACTTGTGTCAGTTCTGGAGCATGTATTCTTTTCCTGCTGATTTGCTTATAGATACTTTTTTTGTAGTTAACCAGCAGATATTTTGTAACTATAACTGAAGGAGAAGACTGGCCTCTATTAATTATTCTGTATAAGCTTTGCTCTCTTCAGGACATGCATAAGGTTTGATTCTGAGGTTACATACATCTCTATGCCATTTCTACAGAAAGAGAGAAAAAGCTTGAGGCAGTACAAAGATTCTCATTTTATCAGACATATTAACAACATACAGAAATATTTGTATTCCCCTGGTATGTCTTACTGACTTATGCTATTCTTGGTAACTCAGCAAAATCTTTGAAACAGAGAACACTATTTTTCACCTTTGAGATGCCTTGAAAGAAATCTTAGGCAAATGTTTGAATACCAAAACAACTCTGTGAAGAGCTGCACATTCAAGGTGAGAAAACACATTTTAACAATATTCTTTGCTGGTAACATTATAGAGGCAGCTAAGAAACATACCGTTGTCATCACATAGCAATCTAGAAAAGAAAGAGGACAGACTATAACAACCCAATTGTTTATACAAGGACATATATTAACAGTACTTCAAATGCTTTGCAAACAAGTTTGCATGTGGGGGTGACAGTTGCGGAGGAGTTTCCCAAAGCAGCGATTAGAATTATTTCCTAAGGAGGTAAAGTTTGAATCAGGTAGCAACTGAAAAAAGAGAGGAGTATGAATTGATAGATAATGAGTGACAAAAAGACAAAGAAGCAAGAAAAATGAGTAAGAGAGAGGCAGAGTAGATTTGCTTTCTTGAATGCTATAGTAGGTGATATGATGGCTCAAGAAAATAAAGAAGTTTAAATAAGGGGCTTGATTATCTGTCTCAGATATATTCTTAGTTTTAGCATATAGGTGGGAGTGATCAAAATAGAATTTGCAGGAAATGATTCTCACTTTAAGAATAGGATGGATTGACACGAGGATAAGTTAGACACTAAGAAAGTGAAATACTAGGTGGTAGATATCAAATGGCTGAAAACTAATTAGGATTGAGCTAGCAAAATATCAAGAAAAAGAATGAAGAACATTGAATCTGATATTTGTTGATGGATAGACAACATTGGGTGATGAATGAAAAATGGTGATAAAACAAAAATAATGTATTAAATCATTTATTCCTTCCTTCAGTCTATCACTGATTTCTTCATTTTTCCAAGCATTCATTAAGACATTTTAGATTATTATAAAGAGAAAAAGAATTAGATTACTGATCCCTGACTACTTATAAGTTTCTTTCAAATAGCTTAATCTGAGGCACAGATTCTTCATCTACACTGTTTAAAATAAAATTTTCTCATCCATGAGGATCAAATTAGATATTCATAGTCATCAAAGCCCTTCCACATCTAACTGAAAGGTGCTCAGTCAACATGTGTAAACCCCAGTTTTCATGTAGATAACATAGGTAAAAATGTTATAAAAAGTATAAGGCCCCACATAAAGTTATTATGTATTATTCTTGTTATTTCATTACATACTTTGGGCACAGCATGACAGTAAGTTCTGAAGGGAAAGTAAAGGTAGGATAAAATGTGTTTGTTGCATTCCAAAAAAAATGTACCTGAAATAATTGATTTCTATAGTAGGTAATAATAGCGCACATCAATATCTGATAAAGAGGAGAATAGAGGCATAAAAACAACACATGATTAAAGCTTTGTCATCTAGGATCCTTGGAAAGACCATACGGAGAAGTTAGGATTTGAATTAGGGATTAAAATCTGAATAGAGTTTAGTTAGGTAGATACATTGTGAAATATGATGACCTTGCAGATTTTCCATTAATGCCTTCAGAGAAGGGCTTGCTTACCTTTTTAAAAAATTTCATTTTCAAGTCTAATCAAACACTGCATATCTAAACCATTCTAGTATGTTTCAAAGGTAACAAAAATTGATCATTGGGTGAGGTTCAACCTAATATAGCTGTAGCTAGTCAAAGACTTAAATCAAAGGTGGAAAAAGATCTTTGAGTCACCCAAGTTAAAGACAGAATCATAAAGGGAAGTCTTCATTTGAAATAGAATGCTAAATTTCCAACAGAACTGTCACAGTGAATGTTCTTAGCATGAGGTAAATTGCACTTTAAGTCATAAAACACAAATAGGGACATGGTATAACTATAAAATTTTCACTGTAAGAAAATCGGTGTTCAACTTTTAATTAAGAATGATTTCAAAAATGCATGCTGTCTGCGAAACCAAGTTTTCCGCTTGCCCCAATAGCATTGCTATGTGATGTACCATTCCGAGATTATGTAAGAACTTATCATGGGAGCTCAGTCTCATTGTGTTGCTAAGCAACAACTTTCCCCTTCATACATCTGACAACTTTGCAGGCAGGAAAACTTTGTTTAAACTTCACTGTTTTTCATTTAAAAAGAAATTGGGAGACCAATAAATTGTTCTCTGTTCTCTACTGAGTTATTGTTATAGTATGTAGTTAGCCATTTTCTCTCTGCTGATTCTACAAGGAGACTATTTCTTTTTATGAAATCATGACTAGAATTTAATTTTTTTTTTTTTCTTTGAGATGGAGTCTTGCTCTGTCACCTGGCGGGAGTACAGTGTTGTGATCTCAGCTCACTGCAAACTTGGCCTTGCGGGTTCATGCGATTCTCCTGCCTCAGCTTCCAAAGTAGCTGGAACTACAGTTGCTCACCACCACGCCCAGCTAATTTTTGTATTTTTAGTAGAGATGGGGTTTCACCATGTTGGCCAGGATGGTCTCTATCTCTTGACCTCATGATCTGCTTACCTCAGGCTCCCAAAGTGCTGGGATTACAGGCATGAGCCACCATGCCCAACCAGAATTTAGTATTTTTAAGTAACAGTATGTTTGGTTTGTTTAAAAATACAGGAAAATTTTCTTCTAAAGTAAGTCTATTATAATATAGTTCAAGTATGGCATGAATAACATGATTCTTCTTAGCTAATAATAAGCATTAAAGTGTATTTGGTACTTACTACATGCTGTGTATTGTGTTAGGCATATTATTTTCATTATTTTGGGTTTCTGCTTAAATGTCACCTTATCAGAGAACACTACTCTGTCCACCTTAACTATTTAAAATAGCACACTCCTCTACTCATAATTATTGGTCCTTGGTCCCTTTACTTGTCTTGCTTTCTTCATAGGACTCTTTTTTACCACCGGATATAGTATATGTTTAGCTGTTAAATTGCTTGTCATATGCTTACTCCATCTAGAACTATGCTGTCCCATACCATAACCACTGGACACATATGGATATCAAGCTTTTCTATAGAGTCTTTAGAATAACAAAAGCAATAGGTATATCATGCTGCTTCAATCAGTTTGGGATGCTATAATGAAAAATCCATAATCTAGGTGGACTAAAATGAGCAGAAATTTAATTTTCACAGTTTGGTAGAGTAGGAAGTACAAAAATCAAGGCAGCAGCAGACTCAATGTCTGGTAAGGGTATGCTTTCTGGCATCTAGATAGGCATTCTTCACTCTGACCTCACTTGACAGAAGAGGTAAACAACTTCCCTCAGGTCTCTTTCATAAGGGCACTCATGCCATTCATGAGGAAAAAGCCCTCATGACATAATCCCCTTGCAAAGGCCCCGCCTCCTAACACTATCACCTTTGACATTAAAAGTTTCAATACATGAAGTCTGGGGGTATACAAACATTCAGATAATACCACACACAGCATAATATTAGTGAAATGGATGCATGTTAGTTTAAAAGTTAGTTCCATTATATGAACATGGTTAATGATAATAAAGTTTATGATTTCAGTGTCTGAGTATGCCAGTTTTGTAACCCATGATAATTAAAAATGTATTCTTAACCTTAATGTTATATTATAAAATGTTATGAGTGACACAAGAACACAAGAGACAGCAATCTAACAATTTTATAAGTGGAAACCCTGATCTCTTTTTCCTACATGAAAAACTCCTCAAATGCACGTGCTTGCCAATGTGATAAAAAGAGCTTATTCATTATATTAATAATAGTAACATAGTCATGTATTAAGATGGGGATAGATTTTATTTGTTGCATAAATTCTCCTAAAAGATTTCTTATTTGGGAGTTGTAGGGCAACACCTAACTCCAGTAAGACTCACTTGAGGTAGTAATAATGAACTAGCTTTCAAAATCTTTGAAATTATTGCCTCATTTGTGTAAAGATATTAAGAGACTAGGAGTTGTTAGGAGGAATTCGTTTTCATCAATCCACAAGATCCACATCTTTAATAGTTAAGCCATTTCTACCGGTCTTTTCAAACTACATTTTGAATTTTATTTATCTATGTTCTCCTGAGAGGAATATAGAATATACTCTTTATATATTAATATTCAGACTATGAAAATAACAGATCACTTGAGCCTGGTAAACCCTCCCTGACAGCACATCCTGTTCCTACCCCTGCCCACCATCATTGTACATAAGATTCTTTAATCAGAACCGACAGCTATAGTCTTGTGAACAGTGACTCGCAAACACTCAGATAAGCAGAGAGAGGAAATGTCACCAGATATTTGGGTCCCAGGAAAAGAAACTAGCCACAAACTTAATAGACCAAAGAACTAATACTGCTGAGAGAGAAAAACAAACACAAAGTTAAATTAAGTATAATGTGTTTAATGAGGTTTTTTTTTTTTAACAAATTTAATTTTTTTTTTTTTTTTATACTTTAAGTTCTAGGGTACATGTGCATAACGTGCAGGTTTGTTACATATGTATACTTGTGCCATGTTGGTGTGCTGCACCCATCAACTCGTCAGCACCCATCAATTCCTCATTTATATCAGGTATAACTCCCCAGTGCAATCCCTCCCCCCTCCCCTCTCCCCATGATAGGCCCCAGTGTGTGATGTTCCCCTTCCCGAGTCCAAGTGATCTCATTGTTCAGTTCCCACCTATGAGTGAGAACATGTGGTGTTTGGTTTTCTCTTCTTGTGATAGTTTGCTAAGAATGATGGTTTCCAGCTGCATCCATGTCCCTACAAAGGATGCAAACTCATCCTTTTTTATGGCTGCATAGTATTCCATGGTGTATATGTGCCACATTTTCTTAATCCAGTCTGTCACAGATGGACATTTGGGTTGATTCCAAGTCTTTGCTATTGTGAATAGTGCCGCAATAAACATACGTGTGCATGTGTCTTTGTAGTAGAATAATTTATAATCCTTTGGGTATATACCCAGTAGTGGGATGGCTGGGTCATATGGTACATCTAGTTCTAGATCCTTGAGGAATTGCCATACTGTTTTCCATAATGGTTGAACTAGTTTACAATCCCACCAACAGTGTAAAAGTGTTCCTATTTCTCCACATCCTCTCCAACACCTGTTGTTTCCTGATTTTTTAATGATTGCCATTCTGACTGGTGTGAGATGGTATCTCATTGTGGTTTTGATTTGCATTTCTCTGATGGCGAGTGATGATGAGCATTTTTTCATGTGTCTGTTGGCTGTATGAATGTCTTCTTTTGAGAAATGTCTGTTCATATCCTTTCCCCACTTTTTGATGGGGTTGTTTGTTTTTTTCTTGTAAATTTGTTTGAGTTCTTTGTAGATTCTGGATATTAGCCCTTTGTCAGATGAGTAGATTGCAAAAATTTTCTCCCATTCTGTAGGTTGCCTGTTCACTCTGAGGTTTTGAGTAGATTTTAAATCCGTGAAAAAGAAACAACTAGAGACAAAGGAATTTAAAATACAATTTTTAAAGCCTCATTAGTTGTCTTCAATTATAAAAATAGATAGGGCTAAGAAAGAAGTTATAGCTGGAAATGTACATGAAAGGTTTCCACAGTATGAGGTGCAAATGTACAGACTGATAGTAAAAGGTTATATACATGAAGAAAAAATCAGAAGTTTTGAAATCTATCTGGAAGCATATACAGAATTCAAAGCAGAGAATTAACAAAGGCAAATAATAAAATGGAAAAAGTATTTAGTGGCTATGTGGTAATTTAGACAGAAATGCTTTTTAAATCTGTGAATAGGAGTTTAAAAAGATGCCAAAATATTTAGGATAAATGTCAAAGTAACAGGAATAAAACTGAAAATTTAAAAGCTGCTATGGGGGAATAAAAATATTGAAACCAATAATAAGTAAAATATGTCCACAAAGAAATAAAAAACACAGTGGCATGAAAAGCCTCAATGATCACATTTGCGATAGAAGATAATGGAGCAGCAACTTCAAATTCCAAGGTTGAAATTATTTTGACCATAAAATACATATTCAACTAAATTAGTGCAGTGACAAAATAAAGAAATTATTAAATATGCGAGGATCTATAAATTTTCCACAGATGTCTTTGAAGAAATTAATAGGACAAATAATGGAGAAAAATGGAAAATAAGAATGAGGAAGATATAGTAGACAATAAATGGTTGTAAGGAAATAAACCAATGTAATACATGTTAAAGCTTAATGAAATATTAAATTTAAAAAGAAACAACCTGATATTTACCACTCAGATGATCTAAAAAAGGACTGAGGAGTAAAGAAAATAACACTCTTTTATTAGGGGAGAATATAAATACTAATTATCCTTGGTGTGTTCATTTGTTAGGGCTGCCATGACAAAGTACCACAGACTGGGTGACTTAAACACAGAATATTTTACTTTCTCACAATTCTGGAGACTAAACATCCCAAACCGAGGTGTTGACAGTGTTGTTTCTTCTGAGGTCGCTCTACTTGGCTTGTAAATCACTGCCTTCTCCCAGAGTCTTCACAAGATCCCTCCATCTGATATGTGCTTGTATCTAAATGTCCTCTTGTTAAAATGGACACTGGCCATTGGATTAGAACCTACCTTAATAACTATATTTAACCTTAATTGCATTTTTAAAGACCCTACGTTCAAATAAATTCACATGCTGTAGTATTAGGAGTTTCCACAGTAAACTCCTATTAGGGGAACTTCAACATAAAAATTTTGAGGTGTGGCACAATTCAATTCCTAACAATTGGAATGGGTGAATTTATATTACATAGTAAACAAAGTAAACATGTATGATACAGTTATTGTTAGAGAATCAAATATATATAACTTTCAAACAACTAGAGGAAAACATTGAACAAACAACATTGAGTTAACAAAATAAGTAAGAAAAAAGAATTAAAAAAAAAAGAAGCAGCAAGTACAGCTGACCCTTGAACAATTCAGAGGTTATGAGTACCAACTGTCCTCACAGTTGAAAATCTGTATATAATATTTGATACCCCTGAAATGTAACCAATAGCCTACTACAGATTGGAAGCCTTACCAACACATAAACAGTTGATTAGCATATATTTTGTATGCTATCTGTATTATATACTGTATTCTTACAAACAAGTAAACTGGGAAAAGGAAAATTTACTAAGAAAGTTATAAGCAAGATAAACTATATTTACTGTTCATTAAGTGGAAGTGGACCAT
Source organism: Piliocolobus tephrosceles (assembly GCF_002776525.5). Taxonomy (NCBI): domain Eukaryota; kingdom Metazoa; phylum Chordata; class Mammalia; order Primates; family Cercopithecidae; genus Piliocolobus; species Piliocolobus tephrosceles. Next base: position 34,307,546 of record NC_045443.1, on the reverse strand, counting down.
CATAAGGTCTTTGTCCTCATTGTCTTCATGGTGAGCAGGCTGAGGACAGGGAGAAAGAGGAGGGTATACGTGTATAACTGGATCTGTGCAATTCAAACCCATGTTGTTTAAGGGCCACCTGTATTCTAATACAAAATATAAAGTATGATAGTATAAATTGATCCAGACACTAGCAATTCGGCTACAGTAGCCAAAATAGCATGGTACGGGTACAACAACAGGCACATAGAATAATGGAACAGAATAGAGAACTCAGAAAAAAAAAAAAGTACATCTATAACCATCTGATCATTGATAAATCTGAAAAAAATAAGCAATGGGGAAAGCATTCCCTATTTAACAAATGGTGCTGGGACAACAGGCTAGTCATATGCAGAAAGTCGAAACTGGACCCCTTCCTTACATCTTATACAAAAATTAACTCAAGATGGATTAAAGAATTAAATGTAAAACCCAAAACTATAAAAACCCTAGAACAAAATCTAGGCAATACCATTCAGGACATAGGCATGGGCAAATTTTTTTTTTATAAAATCGCAAAAAGCAATTGCAACAAAAACAAAAATTGACAAATGGGATCTAATTAAAATAAACAGCTTCTTCACAGCAAAATAAACTATCATCAGAGTGAACAGACAGTGTACACAATGGGAGAAAACTTTTGCAATCTATCCATCTGACAAAGGTTTAATATCCACAATCTACAAGGAACTTAAGCAAATTTACAAGAAAAAAACAACCCCATTAAAAAGTGGGCAAGGGACACGAATAGACAGTTCTCAAAAGAAGACATTTATGTGGCCAACAAACGTATGAAAAAATGCTCAACATCACTGATCATTAGAGAAATGCAAATCAAAACCATGATGAGCCATCTCATGCCAATCAGAATGGCAATTATTAAGAAGTCAAGAAACAACAGATGTTGGCAAGGTTGCAGAGAAATAGAAACACTTTTACAGTGTTGGTGGGAATGTAAATTAGTTCAACCATGGTTCTTAAAGAACCAGAAATACCATTTGACCCAGCAGTCCCATTACTGGGTATATATACCCAAAGGAATATAAATATATTATAAAGATACATGCATGTGTATGTTCATTGCAGCACTATTCACAATAGCAAAGACATGGAATTAACCAAAATGCCCATCTACAATAGACTGGATAAAGAAAATGTGATACATTTACACTATGGAATACTATGCAGCCATAAAAGAGAATGAAATCATGTCCTTTGCAGGAACATGGATGAAACTGGAAGCCATTATCCTCTGCAGACTAATACAGAAACAGAAAACCAAATACTGTATGTTCTTACTTATAAGTGGAAGCTGAGCAATGAGAACTCATGGACACAGGGAGGGGAACAACACACACCAGGGCTTGTTAAGAAAGAGCAGGGTGGATGAGAACATTAGGAAAAATAGTTAATGCATTCTGGGCTTAATACCTAGGTGGTAGTTTGACAGGTGCAGCAAACCACCTTGGCACACATTTACCTATGTAACAAACCTGCACATTTTGCACATGTATCCCAGAACTTAAATAAAATAAAAATAATTAACCTTCATATTAAGTATGTGTGTTTATTTCCCTGTTAAAAGACAAGAACTCTCAGAATTTGTTTAAAAATATTCTAGCTATATATTATATGAAAGACGAACACCTAAAATAAATTGAAAGAAAAAGGTTTTACATGGATAGCAGAAGAAATAACAGAAAAAAAGTTGATAAAAAGAGATTTAAGAATATTAATAAAACAACAACAACAAAGAATATTAGGATGAAACAAAAGGAATTTCAAGGTTAAAAAAAAAAAAGTCCCTAAGAAAAAGTGGTCTGTCTTCCTAAGATGGCTGAATAGGAACAGCTCCAGTCTGCAGCTCTCAACTAGATCAATGCCGAAGATGGGTGATTTCTGCATTTCCAATTTAGGTACATGGCTCATCTCTAGGATGAGATTGGGACTGGTTAGACAGTAAGTGTAGCCCACGGAGGGCAAGCTGAAGCAGGGAAGGGTGTTGCCTCACCTGGGAAGAGCAAGGGGTCAGGGAACACCCTCCCCAAGCCAAGGAAAGCCATGAGGGACTGTGCCATGAGGAATGGTGCACTCCAGCTCAGATATTATGCTTTTCCCATGGTTTTCACAACCCGCAGACCAGAAGATTCTCTCCTGTGCCTACACCACCAGGGCCCTGGGTTTCAAGCACAAAACTGGGTGACTGTTTGGGCAGACGCCAAGCTAGTTGCAGGAGTTTTTTTTTTTTTTTTTTTTTTTTCATAACCTAGTGATGCCTGGAATGCCAGCGAGACAAAAGTGTCCACATCCCTGGAAAGGGGGCTGAAGTCAGGGGGCCAAGTGGTCTAGCTCGGTGGATCCCACCCCCACAGAGCCCAGCAAGCTAAGATCCCCTGGCTTGAAATTCTTGCTGCCAATCCAGCAGTCTGAAGTCAACTTGGGACACTCAAGTGTGATGGGAAGAGGGGTATCCACTATTACGGAGGCTTGAGTAGGTGATTTTCCCCTCACAGTGTAAAAAATGGTGGAAATGGTGTTGGGAAAACTGGCTAGACATATGCAGAAAACTGAAACTGGACCCCTTCCTTACACCTTATACAAAAGTTAACTCAAGATAGATTAAAGACTTAAATGTAAAACTTAATACCATAAAAACCCTAGAAGAAAACCTAGGCAATACCATTCAGAACATAGGCATGGGCAAAGATTTCATGACTAAAATACCAAAAGCAATGGCAACAACAAAAGTCAAAATTGACAAATGGGATCTAATTAAATGAAAGAGCTTCTGTACAGCAAAAGAAACTATCATCAGAGTGAACAGGCAACCTACAGAATGGGACAAAAATTTTTGCAATCTCTCCATCTGACAAAGGGCTAATATCCAGAATCTACAAGGAACTTAAGCAAATTTAAAATAAAAAAACAACCCCATCCAAAAGTGGGCAAGGATATGAACAGACACTTCTCAAAAGAAGACATTTATGTGGCCAAAAAACATGAAGAAAAGCTCATCATCACTGGTCATTAGAGAAATGCAATTCAAAACTACGATGAAATACCATCTCATGCAAGTTAGAATAGTGATATTAAAAAATCAGGAAACAACAGGTGCTGGAGAGGATGTGGAGAAATAGGAATGCTTTTACACTGTGGGTGGGAGTGTAAATTAGTTCAACCATTGTGGAAGACAGTGTGGCGATTCCTCAAGGATCTAGAACTAGAAATATCATTTGACCCAGCAATTCCATTACTGGGTATCTACCCATAAGGATTATAAAGCATTCTACTATAAAGACACATACACACATATGTTTATTGCGGCACTGTTCACAATAGCAAAGACTTGAAACCAACCCAAATGCCCACCAGTGATAGACTAGATAAAGAAAATATGGCACATATACACCAAGGAATACTATAAAACCATAAAAAAGGATGAGGTCATGTCCTTTGCGGGGATGTGGATTAAGCTGGAAACCATCATTCTCAGCAAACTAATACAAGAACAGAAAACCAAATACTGCATGTTCTCACTCATAATTGGGAGTTGAACAATGAGAACACATGGACACTGGGAGGGGAACATAACACACCAGGGCCTGTCAGGAGGTTGGGGACTAGGGAAGGGTTAGCAGGAGAAATATTTAATGTAGATGACGGGTTGATGGGTGCAGCAAACCACTATGGCACGTGTATACCTATGTAACAAATCTGCACGTTCTGCCCATGTACTCCAGATCTTAAAGTATTTAAAAAAAAAAAAAAAAGTTACCAAAAACAACAACAACAAAAGGCCAAATGGATTCACAACTGATGTCTACCAGACATGCAAAAAAGAGTTGGTAACAATCCTGTTGACACTATTCCAAATGATAGAGAATGAGGGAATCCTCCCCAAACAATTTTATGAAGCCAATATAACCCCAGTACCAAAACGAAGTGTTTTACACCAGCCTGAGCAACATAGGAAGACCCCACCTCCACAAATAAATAAATAATAAATAAATAGCCAGGTATGGTGGTCCACGCTTGTGGTCCCAGGTACTCTGGAGGCTGAGGCAGGAGGATTGATTGAGGCTGAAGTGAGCCGTGATCAGGCCACTGCACTGTAGCCTGGGAGACAGGGTGAGATCGGGTAGCAAACAAATAAACAAACAAAGGAAAAAAAGAAAAGGTGCTCAGTATCATTGATCATCAGATAAATGCAAATGCAAACTAAAATGAAATATGATCTCACTCCAGTTAAAATGGCATTTTCCCCCAAAAAACAGGCAATAACAAATGCTGGTGAGAATGTGGAGAAAGGGGATCCTTGTAAACTGTTGGTGGAAATGTAAATTAGTACAACCACTATGGACAGCAGTTTGGAAGTTCCTCATAAAACCAGAAGTAGAGCTACCATATGATCCAGCAATCCTACTGCTGGGTATATATCCAAAAGAAGGGAAATTGACATATTGAAGTGATATCAGAACTCCCACATTTATTGCAGCACTGTTCACAATAGCCAAGATTTGGAAGCCACCTAAGTGTCCATCAACAGATAAATGGATTAAAAAATGGATATTGCATATAGACAATAAAGTACCATTCAGCCTTGAAAGAAAAAAAATGAGAGTCTGTCATTTGCAACAAAATGGATGGAACTGGAGACCATTATGTTAAGCAAAATAAGTCAGGCACAAAAAAGACAAGCTACACGTATTCTCACTTACTTGTGTGAAGTAAAAATTACAACAAATGAACTCATGGAGATAAGAGTGGCTGGGAAGGGTAGTGGGGGTTGGGAGGAAGTTGGAATGCTTAATGGGTACAAATAAATAGTTAGAAGAATGAATAAAACCTACCATTTGATAGTACAACAGGGTGATTATAGTAAATAATTTAATTACACATTTTTAAATAACTAAAAGTAAAAAAATTACATTAAATAAAATGACTAAAAGTATAATCGTATTGCCTGTAACATAAAGGATAAATACTTGAAGTGAGGGATACCTTACTTACCCTAAAGTGATTATTATGTATTGAATGTCTGTATCAAAATATCTCATATATTCCCAAAGTATATACACCTACTATATCTAAGATTAAAAATAATTAAAAAATAAAAGAAATAATCATGTAGTTGATATTTAATACAGTTGTCTTTTTAGAAAACTAAGGAGAACCAACTAAAGATAGCATTAAAATATTAATATGAGAATGTTAAGTGAAAACTTTCTAAAAATCAGTATTTGTATTACATGCTAACTGAAGCAAACTAAAAACCAAAACAGAAAACAAAATATTCCATTATTTGTAATCACAAAATATTAATTATCTAGGAATTGACTCATAACAAATATGTGGGACCTATTTTAATAAAGTAAAAATATTTACCTTTTTTTTTTGTAAAAACTTGATTTCCTGGATTCAAGAACTTACTACTGTAAATATTTTAATTCTTCTCAAACTAATTTGGTTGGTTTAATATAATTACAACCATGATCTCAACGACTTTATTTTTGCAACTTAATGTGTTGTAAGGTTTATCTGAAAAAACAAGTTTGTGATGATAACAAAATGATTTCTTTCTGGAAGAGAGATGTTAAGGGTCACTAAAACATAAAACATATTATACAATTGTAATATTTTAAATAGTATATTCCTGTGGTGATATTAGAAAATTGTATCAATGGGTCAAATTGGAAAGCCCTCCAAAATTCTAGACTGTAAGAGGTTTTACATTCTTATTTGGTTAACATGCCATTGCAAATGCATAAATGTAATTAAATAAATGGTAATAGTGAACTTAATTAATTTATTAAAACTGAGAACAACAAATCAACATTATAGTATGTACTATTATTTTATTAAATGCTAACTGAAAATGTTAATAGATAAACTAAAACAAAATGCTTTTTTATTACACAGACTTGTTACTACATACCAGGGAAAACTTGCGCCCACTGTCTGTTATTGTCAATGGAGTTTCACTGGACATAGCCACGTCCATTCATGTCTGTATCGTCCATGATCGCTCTTGCACTAGAATGGCAGCACTGAAGACTTGGGAAACTTGCCTGGCCCACAAAGTCTAAAAGACTTACTATCTGTTCCCTTACAGAAAAGCTTGTCAACTCTTTGTCTATGTTTTTTGAAAGAGCTATTTTAGACTTCCTTCGATATAAGACTTTTAATCTGTAAATTTTTTTCTGTAAATACGAAAATATAGTATAAATGTAATAAATTATTTATTACATGAATAAAACTTCTTGCCATTTAAAATATAGCTCTTTGACCAGGCACAGTGGCTCATGCCTGTAATCCCAGCACTTTGGGAGGCCAAGGCGAGTGGATCATTTGAGGTCAGGAGTTTGAGACCAGTCTGGCCAACATAGTGAAACCTGATCTCTACTAAAAATACAAAAACTTGCCAGGAATGGTGGTGGACACCTGTAATTCCAGCTACTAAGGAGGCTGAGGTGGGATAATCACTTGAACCCTTGGAGGGAGAGGTTGCAGTGAGTCGAGATGGTGCCACTGCACTCCAGCATGGGTAACAAAGCAGGACTCTTTCTCAAAAAACAAACAAACAAAAACAAAAAATGAGTAAAGTATAGCTCTTCAAGTTTCCTTTTTCACTCAGGGTTGTTGATATCTGTTTTTTTCTTCTTCTTCATAATAGTGTCCTCTGTTCATCTAGAACTTCAGTAATATGACATTTCTTAAAATATGTCCTATTTTTTCTGGTATCTTCTTCCAAGATTCTGATACCCACTCCCCAAGATTAAAGTTGACACTGTCTTGATCTTACCAGATAGAATCAGGTGAGGACTGTGCGCAACAGTGATGGTAAGACCCCTTTGGTTCTATGAGGAATTCTGCTTTCAGAGATATTAAAATGTGAAAAATGAATGTTTTAGCAATAATGAAATAATTTCATTATTCTTCACACTATTTGAGAGTAAATTCTAGGTGGAAAAAAAAGTTAAGCATAATAATGAAGTTCAAAAGAATCAGAGGAAACAAAAGTGAGTATGTACATAATCTGGTAGTGAGGGGAGACTTTTCTAAAAATAATAGCATTAGAAGAAACCGTAATGCAAAACATTGATATACTTACTTGTACTGTGATCTCCGGCAGGAACCTATCTCTGTGCCTCACTTTCCCTATCCTTAAGATGAGAACAACAATATAATATACCTCACAGGGCTACTATGAGTCTTAAGTGAGTTGATAAATCAAGCACTTAGAATAATGTTTGTTATAATATGTAGTAAGGGCTATATAAATTTGAGCTTTCATTGTTTGACAAAAAAAAAAAAAAGAAGATTGATGTCTATAAAAATATGACCATATACATTTCTGTTGTGTATAGATTTTCTCCCATAAGTATATAATGTTGACTTTGCCCCAAATGAAGATATCTTCACTCTTTGGGTATAATCGTGTTTTAAATACATGAATTAGATATTTCATAACTGAAAGAGACATTGACTGGTCAGCTTTTAACATGCCATATCAATCTTTATTAAGTTAAAATTCCAACCTCTTAGATATTCCTACATTTCTTTGCTGTTCACTTGAGGGCAACATTTTCTGCATCCCTATTTCTTACTCATATTGAGAGTGACTGACAGTTAAAAGGAGATGTGGAATCCTGTGTGGGTCTATGTTATATGCGTGTATGTGTACACATGTGGGTATATGCAGCAGCCTATAACTAAGCTGTTTCTCATGCAACTGGAGAGGCTGCCTTAATCCCTTTCTTAGACATTTCACAGAGTGGGAAGGCAGGGGTTGTGACTGATAATCCACTCACAGCTTTCACAGGGATTAGTTCCATTATATTATGCAAAGTTCCTATCTAGGCAATCCTATTAGAAGGTAAACAAATCCTCTCTCTAAACAAATCTTCTCTATAAATAGATCTAAATAACTGAATGGAATTTGCATATTTTACTCATGTTCTCTCAGTGCAAGCATGCAAATAAGTTAACATAGGGAAGAGTGCTTTCTGGCAAACCTTATCTAGAGACAATTATTGCAATATAATATTCTTTATTCCAATGAGTAAGGGAAAATGTTCATGTTCTGACATCAAGAGACTTTCAGTCCTCATAGGGGTTTCTGTAAGAATCTACTCTGGCACGATGCATTAATTTTTTAAAATACCCTATGTAAGATTAAAAGACAAATTATAAGTTGGGAAAAGTGTTTAAATATATGTGGTGGATAATACTTTGCTTTTCTTCATACAAAAAGATATAATAAAAGTGAAACAACGAACACCACATTTAGGACAAGATGAGCACATAAAACAAGAATGTTTGGGGAAAAAAAGAAAAACAAATTATCAATAAATTATTTGAAAATATGTGTAACCACCCTAGTGGTCAGATAAATGCAGTTTAAAATGTGGTACTATGTTTCCCCTGTCATACTTGTAAATATTAACAATAATAACGACTCCCAATATAGCAATGAATTCTTTTTTTTTTTATTATTATACTTTAAGTTCTAGGGTACATGTGCATAATGTGCAGGTTTGTTACATATGTATACTTGTGCCATGTTGGTGTGCTGCACCCATCAACTCGTCAGCACCCATCTTTAAAACATAATTTCATACACTGTTGTTGGTATAACTATTCTTTAAGGCTTCTTCTTGTATCTACCAAATGCTTTAAAATGTGAATATACTTTGATCAAATTATTCTATATATAAAATATACCTTTGAAAAATAACAGGAAAATTGAGCAATATACAGGAAAAATTTATTTCATCATTATCTAAACAGTTGAATTATTGGAGATAACCTAAATTATCTCAAATAAGAAACTGTTAAAATTTGTTACATATTCTGAGTGCTTTGTTTCTTTTTTTCTCAGGGGTCTGGGGATGGATTTGGGTAAGGTCAGAGTAATCAAGCATAACTGCCCATATACCTTAAATCACATTTATCACACCATTATAATTATATCTCTCAGTCTGGCCCAAGCTGTTAGACTTCTTTCTCAAGGTAATTTCTTTGACTTAGGGGTTGTCCCTTTCTCCAAGTTGCTTCCTTAAATTATTTATTTATTTATTTATTTATTTATTTATTTATGTCTATAAGGTCATACACAGAGCTGCACATAATCTCTTTGGCTAAACTTAAGTTTCTGTAAAGGCAGGAAGTGAATACTAATGCTGTAGCTGGGCATGAACATTGAGGGTGTACCCTAATAACCACACAGAATTATTTGGCAAGGAAAAGAAGACTAATTTGTTCAAAAAATTATGAAAACCACTCACCATGTAATGGCTGACCAATAAGCTAACTGAATAGAGACTTCATCATCATTGTCAAATTATCAAAATCCAAGGACAAAGTGAAAACTTTAAAGTACTGAGAGAACAATAATGTATCCCATACAAAAGATCCTCAAAAAGATTAACAGCTGACTTCTTATCAGGAACCAGAGTGCTCAGAAGGCAGTGGAATTTATTTAAAGTGTTGAAAGAAAAGAATTCAACTAAGAATTCTAAATCCAGCAAAACTATAATTGTAAAATGAAGGCAAAATTAAGACATTTCTGGATAAATAGAAACTGGAAAACTTATCACTAACAGATGTGCCCTAAAAGAAAGTAAAAGAGAGACACCAAGACTGAAATGAAGGGACATTAGACAGTAACTTGAATCCACAAAAAGAAATAAAGAGCATCAGTAATGGTAATTATCAACGTAAATATAAAGATACAATCAACATATTTTTTTCTTGTAGCTCTTCTGATTTAAAAGAAAACTGTACAAAGCAAAACATATAAAACTATGTGGTTAGACTTCTAATGTATAAAAGTCTAGTTTGTTTTGCAATAATCTCACAAAGGTGAAAAAAATGAAGCTATTGAACAAAACTTCTGTATGCTACTTAAATTAAGTGTTAATCATAATGAGGTTGATTGAAGAAAAGTAAAATGATACAGTAGAAAATTATCTATTTAACACAGAGGAAGGCAGTGTTGGAAGAATAGAGGGAAAAATTAGGACAGATAGAAACAAAAAGCAAAATGGTAGAAATCCTACCCTACTGCTGATTACATTTAATAAAATTTCAATAACAAGGTAAAGGTTGGCAGAATGAATTAACAAAACCCACAATCCAACTATATCGTGTATAGAAGAGACATGCTGAAAGGCAAATACTGAAATAGATTAAAAATAAAAAGATAAAAAAATATATATATATATACTACACAAACACTTACTAAAAGAGGAGTGGCTATTCTAACATAAGACAAAATAGAATTTAACACAAAAGTTAATAGAGACAAAGAGCATTTTATAATGATAAAGTACAAATACATCATGAAAGTATAACAACTATAAACACATATGCACTGAACAATGAAGCTCCAAAATTACATGAAACTAAAATGGACAGAATTTAAGCAGGGGAAAAGACAATCCAATAATAAGAGTTTGAGACTTCAATACTCCACTTTCAATAATGGCTATAAAAGTAAGCATAAGACCTACAGAAAAATATAATACTTGACCAACACTTAAGTCAACTAGATCTATAGAATACTACTCCCATAACAAAGAAATGCACATTTTTCTTAAGCAAACATAGAACATTCTCCAGGATAGATTATATGTTAGTCCATAAAGCAAGCCTTGATAATTTAAAAAGGCTGAAATCATACAACATATGTTATTTGATCACAATGTAATTACATTAGAAATCAACAATAAACATTTCTAAATAAGCAATGGATCAAAATATAATGAGGGAAGCTAGAAACTACTTTGAGATTAATGAAAACAAAATTACAACATACCAAAACATGGGGTGCAGGTAAAGCTGTGCTTAGAGGAAAATTTGTAGCTATAAGCACTGATATTTTAAACAAAGAATGCAAATCTCAAGTCAATAACCTAACTTAATACTTTATACAACTAATAACATAATATGTACATATCATAGATGCACATATATATGTGTGTGTATGACATGTACATATACTCTCTAACTTTCTGTCTTTCCTTTGCCCTTCTTTCCCATCTCTCTCTCTTTCTCTGCCTTCTATCTATCTGTCTATCTATGTATCTATCTTTTGTATCTATCTATCTATCTATCTATCTATCTATCTATCTATCTATCTATTAATATCTATCTATCAAGGCTTTGCTTGTGCTGGGAACTGTTCTAGGCACTATAGATGAAAAGAAATTCATGTGCAACTCCCAAGTAGCTTATGTTCCAGTGAGTAAAGTTCCACTAGGTATCTGGGACCTGAGCAAAACAAGGAATGTTACTTTTCATTTTTCAATGTCTCTAAATACTCTGTGACATGTAAGATAAACCTTGGACTTTGTAAAGTAGTTGGGTTGTTTGTGTCTATGTCCAGATGATACATAAAGACCATTACTTCATCCCAACCCTAGCAAATCTTCTCTGATTCAGTTAAGATTCTTAAATGTAAATAACAAATTGTTCTACAATAAAAGTAGGGTGTAAATAATTTGCTGAAATTTGGCAGGGGAAATTGAGGAAGAAGAATTTTAAGGCAGAAAAAGTCATAAAAACACAAAATCATATAACATATTCTGGAAATATCAAGTAGTCCAGTTTTGCTGGTACAAAGTAAAGGTGAAGGGGAGCACTATTGTTCAGGATTTAAAGTCTAATTGGAACAGGAAAATGATATTTTGTGAACATGGATGAAGAGAATGAACCTAGCCCCTTGCCTGCTGAATGTGTCGGAGCATGGAGTGATTAGCAGGATTATCATTTTTCAGCTCTTGCAATACTTCAAGCAGGTAAGGTAAGATGGGGAAGGGAACAAAGGTAAAGTCTAAGTGGAGAGAGAGGACCATTGAAAGGAAGAACACAAAGATGACTCTATGGTCACATTAATAGTACATTACAGAACTTTCTCTCACTCACAATCAAAAGAGTCTTCTTTGCTAGATTAGTAATAACTCCCTTGATTCAAAGGAATGATACTTATCTAAACTAACAAAAACTCTAAACAGAAATTTACTATCTAAGAACAAAGAGGTATTTCCTCATATAGTCCAAGGACAGTGATACAAAAATGGGTTGAACCCTGAACCTAGAACACCATGATGCCCCATTTTTTAAATTGCTTTAACTTTGCAATTCTGTAAGTTGGCTTTATTCTCTTTCCATTTCTCTCTCTGTAGAATATTTCTCTCTCTTTTTCTCATAAAACAACAACGTAATAAAAAATACAAAGGCCTTTGATAGATCCTGAATTTACAAGTTTAGGGGAGTTGAGTAATCCTAAACTCTGTTAATCCAATGTTTTCAAAGCCCACCACTAGACAAATCAAATTTCACAACAGGGCACTCTCAAGTTAGAAAGCATGATTCTCAGAAATTTCTCCAAAAAGAACCAAAGGAATTTATTCAAAGATCACTGTGATCTTGGGACACAATTCATGCTGTCTAATATTTTACTATAAACACAATCTGTGCTCTTTGAGTTACTCAAATATTTGTTTCCATGGTGTAATAAACACATCATGTTAACTTATGAAATCAAAATTTGTAGTAAAAAACCTCTCTTTACTTTTTCAATTTTAATTCTCTTAACATTTACTTCTGAATTCTCTTAGAGTGTGATAGATACTATAAGAATCTGATTAATGGTGAAATTAATACAATAATTACTTTCTGACTTTTGCATGTTTGCACACCTTATAGTATATCCAAGTTATATCTTTAACAATAGCATTACATTTTTCCTCACATTCAGTTGGTTATCATTTATTTTTGTAGTCATTTATCATCCCTTGGCCTTTTCTCATGTTTCAAATATCTTCCTTCAACTTGTGTTTATGGTTTTGTCTTGTTTTTGCCATGAAAATATTTTATTTAATTGAGACAGATCTATTTCCTAATATATTATACCAATAGGTTAATTTAAATTATGTTCTCATTTGCTTGGAGTCCATAATCATCAGCTACTTTGAAGATAATTTAAAAAGAAAGTATAAGAAGAAGAAAAAAGAGAGATTTGGCCCTGGACATGTTCCTTGTAGGAACCATTTTATTCTCCCTTAGTATCTATCATTATTATATTAATATTATTATTTAATGTTTATTTAGTGAAAGATTAATTTATACTTAGTTTTTCCATTTATTCATCTCCCATTTACTCCTCAAACTAGAGCCCATATATTTCTCACTCCTCCGTCAAAAACACGCAAAAAACTCAACCTATCAAAAAATAAACACTGGGTAATTTTCTCTCTCTTTCATGATCCTTCAGCAATATATGGCAGGTTGATTCTTTTCTTAACTAGCTTTCTTCATGCTTCTATAACAGTTTATTGTTGTTGATTATTTTGTAGGTTACCTATTATCTATCTACATTTTATTAATATTTCCCCAAAGCTTTTCCTGGCCCCATTCTTAAGCTCCTGGAGTGATTTCATGAACTCTTGTCACTTCTGTCATAAGAGTATAGAGTATTGAGACAATATAGAGTTATAGTTAAGAGTAAAATCTCTAGAGTAAGATTTGCTGGTTTCAAATCCCAACTCTAGGCAAGTTAATCTTGACATATATCAATTGCCTCTTCTGTGTAAGAGGAAACAAAATAGTAACAATCTCAGGTTTGTTGTGAAGACTAAATTAATATATGTAAATAGTTTTTAAAATTCCTGGTATATAATAAAATAACATAAATATTAGATCATACTGAAACTAGTACTTTTTATGTCGATAAATTTCATTTATCTTTCTGTATTAGTTCATTTTCATGCTGCTGATAAAGACATACCTAAAACTGGGAAGGAGAGGTTTAATGAACTTACAGTTCCATGTGGCTGGGGAGGCCTCACAATCATAGCAGGAGGCAAGGAGGAGCAAGTCACATCTTACATGGGTGGCGGCAGGCAAAAAGAGCAGGTGCAAGGGAACACCTCTTTTTAAAACCATCAGATCTCATGAGACTTATTCACTATCATGAGAACAGCACAGGAAAGACCTGCCCCCATGATTGAATTACCTCCCACTGGATCTTTCCCGCAACACATGGGAATTCAAGATGAGATTTGGGAGGGGACACAGCCAAACCATATCACTTTCTATCCCAAAATTTATCATCTCGGATTTTGTTCGTTTATGGTCATTCCATTTTTTAATGCACAAATATAGTCTATATTTTAAAACAATGTAACATATAAGAATTATCTGCCTCAGCCTTTAATATTCATTTAATATTTCTGTCAGCTATATGATGCATACTCCCAGTCAAAAATCAGAGATTCATAACTTTATTTTTAAATGAGTGAACAGTGTTCTCATATGTGATACACTGCACTTTAATCTTCTACAGTTGGACATGTGTATTGTAATCCAGTGTATTTCTATAATAATACATTATTAATTTTTAAAGTGTTTGTTGAATATTAATGGTTAGAAAATTGATAGACTAGAGAGCTATTCATTTTCTTACCATTCAAGTACATAGTTTGCAATGTAGACCTCAAAGACCAAGAATACTACTACAGGGGCAGTACACTTATGTAGATATTGGTTGGGAAGCCAGCACTGCTATTGAAGATGTGCTTAAATGTCAAGCCCCCAACTACCTTTGATCTTAGAATTACTTGTAGCCATTATTCCATTCCTGCAAGAATACAGTATAAAGTGAGATACAATAACAATTATTTTAGTTTGTTTTGTACAGCAAGGTACCTAGAAAGACAAAAATCACCATAAAGCATGAATGTTTCAAAGATCTGTTCAGACTTCTGGCAAGGACATTTCCTCTTTTCAAAGATGAACTGGTGAATCTGGTAAATAGAGAAATTCAAAGAAAATATTCAATACAACTTTCTAAATTAGGTTTTCGAGAGTTTCTAGGGCATGACAGAGGCTTGGAGTACTGGAGTAGCCGTGTTTCATAAAGCAGGCACTGTTATTTTTAAAGTAAGAATGCTAAGGTGACTCATTTTGTTGAGGCTGCAAGGCGGATATCTCAGCTAGAATGCCTTGGGTGACTGCAAAATCTCAACGGCAGTGGCAAGATACTGAACATGGCTGAACAGTTTCTAAAAATAAGTCATTAAGCTAATTCTTAAGTAATATAAGCTGAATATACAGTTAACAGATCAACCCCTCCCCTTTCTTCCCCATCCTCAGCTTACTCAATAGGAAGACAAAAAAGATGAAGACGCTTATGATAATCCACTTGCACTTAATAAATAGTAAATATATTCTCTCTTTCTTAAAATTTTCTTAGTAAATTTCGTAAAAATACAACATATAATACATATAACATGCAAAATATGTGTTAATCAAATGCTTATATTATCAGTGAGGCTTCCAGTCAACAGTAGGCTATTAGTAAAGTTTTTGAGGAATCAAAAGTTATAGGCAGATTTTCTACTGTGCAGGGCTCAACACACGTAACTCTAATTGTTCTAGGGTCAACTGCAATTATTTTTCTCCTTTAAAGATTATTACTTGCCAGGCAACATACTGGCTCTGAGGACTGAAATGTAAATAAGATATGGTTGTATTTCCATCATAATAAGTACAATTGAGTGTTTTTTATACATTTCTTTTTTCTTCTTTTACTAACGACCTGTTCATAACTCTTGCCCACTTTTCTATTGTTTTTTTCTCATTGACTTGAATGAACTTTTAAAATATACCATGGCTATCATTTGTTAGATGTGTTGTAAATGTTTTCTCTCAATTTGTTACTTTTTCACAACTTTGTCAAGATATCTTTTATTATGTAGGATGTATATTTCTTTCTCATAATTCTGAAAAGTTTTAAGAAAGTCATTTCTACCTACAAGACAGCCTAACATTTAGGCTAAAATTTTCTTTTTAGATTTATTACTGAATATTTTTAAAAATTTCATTACTCCTGGATGTTGAGTGAAAACAAGAAAGCCTATCTTATATTTGTTAATGGAGGAATTCACCTATATTTTTACAGTGCTTGATTAGATTTTCTTAGGATTTCAATATTTGGTTTTTCTTGGTAATTTATTTGTATGTCTGCAGTGAATAATGGATCAATTTAACCTTTATATGGTTATCCAGTGCCCTAACTTTATTTATTAAAAATCTGTCTCATTCACAGAAATGACAGTATCCACTTAATCATATGTGTATCTTTTGAGTCATATCATTTGTCACGTATCTATTTCCGAACCTTCTATTTCATTGGTTTGTCCACTCATGTGCCAGTGCACACTGTTTTAATTATAAAGGCTTTATATGTTTAACATATGATTGAGTGAATTCCTCTCCAATAGCCTTTCAATATTTTCCTAGTTATTTGTGCACATTTATTTTTCCAAATCAAATTTAATATTAATTCATCTAGCTTCAGAATGAATGCTAATTATTATTTAGTTGGGAACATATTACGTGCATAGATTAATTTAGGGAACATTAACTTATTTATGATTTTGAGATGTCCTGTATATACACAAGCAGTGTCTACTTGTTCAGTTCAATATATATATATATACATATTTTTGAGATACAATCTTACTCTGTTGCCCAGGCTGGAATGCAGTGGCATGATCTCCTCTCACTGCAACCTCCGCCTCCTGGGTTCAAGTGATTCTTGTGCCTCAGCCTCCCAAGTAGCTGGGACTATGGGCATGCACCACCACACCCAGCTAATTTTTGTACTTGCAGTAGAGATGGGGTTTTGCCATGTTGGCCAGACTGATCTCAAATTCCTGGCCTTGAGTTATCTTCCTGCTTTGGCCTCCCAAAGTGCTGGGTCAATTTAATTTTTGGGCTTTCTGGAAATATTTTATAGATTTTTATATAAGTTTTGAACATTTTAATCTATTTTTTTTCTGTAAAGGAAGTTTTCCCTTACATTATAACTTTAAACTGGTTATTATTTGTATACGTGATGCTATTGTTTTATCACTGATTCTTTAAGAGTTTTCAGATATACTATTGCATCATTAACATATATGTCAATATAATAAGATAAATTAGCCAATGCAGTTAGATAAAACAAATGAAACAGAGTAAAACTATAAGCATATTATAGTTTTATATATTACATCTATCTTTCACTTTAAGATGGGAGATTTTTGGAGATATACAAAAGTTGCAGAAGCAGAAATTTATTCTCTTTTCTTGAGAGTTTTTATTAGAAATGTAGAAATATTCAATTTTGTCAAGTGGTTTTTCACTGTCTATAGAAATAATGATACAATTTTTTTCTCATTCATCTTATATTATGATAATGCATAGTATTAAACTATGCTTAGATTCATGGTATAAATTCTACTTAGTCATACTATATTGTTTCCTTAATGTGATATTAAAGTCAAATAGATAAAATTTACTTAGGATTATTTCCTCAATACTCATAAGCAAAACTGTTCTGTAATTTTCTTTTGTTTTTGTGCTATCTTTGTCAGGTTTGGGTATCAACATCGTTCTAGCTTCATAAAAATAATTGTAAAGTTTTCTTTTTTTTAATACTCTGAAAAAATTTATTGAGCATTTGAAATGTCTGACCTCAAAAAGTTTAAATTTATCTTGACTCCAAATGGGCCTGCGCGTTTGTATTAGTTGGACCCTTGTTGAAATTTTCTGCTTCGTCTGTGAGAGTTGATCTTTTATATGCTTTCAATTTTGGTAACCTGTATTTTCCTAAGAAATTTTGTGTTTCATTTAGGCTTTCCAATTTACTTGCATGGGGGAGCTCAAAGTAATCATATATACATGATTACATATATATGATATGTACAGTGATAGTCTTCTTTCTTTATGTGTCAACTTGACTGGGTTACAGTCCTCAGTTATTTGATCAAACATTAATGTAGGTGCTTATCACTGTCCCCCCACTGTCAACTTGGCACCCTACACATTTCCTTAAATCTTAATCACGAAATAAGACCACAATAAAAGTCATACTTTAACATAGCACAACTATCTCGAAAACAACCTAAAACATGTTAATCCTTTCCCAAAGGGAGTGCAAAGTACGTGATATTCCTTCTTCTCCTTTGATATCCTTTAACTTAAATGCTGTGATATCAAGTAAATCATTATTACTATGTCTTATTTTAGATGATAAGAAAAGAAAAATACTTAATATACACAAACATATTTATAAAAAAATAAGAAAAAATGCGGATAAATATGAGAGTACTTATTTCTGTACATGGTCACATAGTCACGGTTGGTATTTCTAACTACCGCCTTCTGCTACTTATTCCATATTCCCTTTGCTCTCTGCAAGAACTTCAGTTGGTGTGATTCTATGCAGGACAGAAGGATCCACACATTCATTCCTGAAGGTGATGACCCATTAGTAATCGTACCTGAATTGTGGGTGCAGTGATTTGCCTGCCACCTCACTTCTCTTATGGATCCAAGCAGAGTTGATTTTTCAGATTTTTTTTTCCAACTTTTACTTGTTAAAACAGAGTGGCAACTTTCAGTTCCTTTCATATGGAAACAGAAATTGGAAGTCCCTTTATTATTCTTTTTATTGCCCGATAACATCCCATGGTATAGACACACCACATTTTATTTACCTATTTCTTTAATCAATTGATAGACATTTGTTTTTTCACTTTTTTTTTTTTTTTTGCGTAATGCTGCTATGAATATTCATGTACAAGTTTTTGTGTGGACATAGGTTTTCATTTCTCTTGTATAGATACTGAGAGATGGAAATACTGAGTCATATGATAATTCTATGTTTAACCTTTTGAGAAACTGTCAGATTGTTTTTTAAAGTAGTACCATTTTGCATTCTTACTAGTAGTGTATAATGGTTCCAACATCACCACATGCTTGCGAACTCGTATTACTTGTCTTTTTGACTGAAGGCATCGTAGTGGTGTGAAGCAATATTTTGTAGTTTTTATTTGCATTTTTCTGATAATAGTGTTGAACATCTTTTCCTGTGTTCATTGGACACTGGCATGCATTCTTCAGAGAAATTTTTATAGAGACCCTTTGCCCTTTTAAAATTTGGTTTGTATGTCTTTTTCTTCTTAAGTTGTAAGCATTCCTTGTGAGAGATAAGATTTGCCAAAATTTTCTTCTATCCTGTGGACAGCCATTTCATTTTCTTGATGTTATCCTTTGTAGCACAAAAATGTTAATTTTCATGGTGTCCAATTTAATTTTTTTATTGTGTTGCTTTCATGTTTGATGTCATATCTAAGCATGTCATAAGCATAAGCATAAGCATATCTAAGCATGTCATATCTAAACATGATGTCATATCATGTTTGATGTCATTGCCTAACCCAAGTTCATGGAGATTTATACCTATTTTTTTTTTTTTTTTTTTTTTTTTTTTTTTTTTTTTTTTTACCAATAGCTTAATAATTATAGCTCCCAAATTTTGGTCTTTGATTCATTTTGAATTAATTTTGTGTATGATATAAGCTATAATTCCATGATGGGAGGCTTGAAGGATCATGATGGAGGCAAGGCTAGACTGCAGCTCTGGACAGAGCAGCATGCAGAGGCTTGTATCGTGAATTTTAGCTCCAGATCGACTGCAAGAACAAACCAGCAATCTTGAGAGGACCCACAAACCCTCTGAAGGAAGCAGACTGCTCCTGCAGGACCTGAGAGACACTTCAAATACTATGAGTGCCCCAACTGCGAAAGTGGGAAAGGGAGACCCTCTTCTCACAAACAAACACCTCCACTGCAGAAGTTGAAGGTCTGTTTGTGGGAGAAGTTCTGGACTTTACCTGAAGCTCAGTCAAGTTACAGAGCCAAGCCAAGCAAAATACAGGGGTGGTGTGGAGGAGGCAGTGGAGGGGCCCTGGGAGCTCACTGGGTCCCTAAGCAACCCAATCCTGCCTGGCACCACAGGGATTCATCAGGAGGGTAGCCAGAGGAGCAGGGGATAAAACTCCACAGGGAGAAGGAATTCTCTAACTGAACTTGGTAACAATTTGAATGGGGCAAGAAGCCTCCTGGCTAGAAGTTGGGGGAAGGCGTAAATCTGGTGTGTACACTTCACAGACGGGGGAAGAACTGAAGCCCTTTCCTTTCACAGCTGGGAAGCGCAAAGCCTCAGGCAAGTTTTCAAGCCCGTCTCACCCTCCACCTGGAAACAGAATTGGGGCTGTTGGGGAGGCATGGTGGGAGTGAGACTGGCCCCTCAGTTTGCGTGGGAGCTGGGTGAGGCCTGTGACTGCAGGCTTTCCCCTACTTCCCTAATAACCTGTATAACTCAGCAGAGGCTGACATAATCCTGCTAGGTACACAACTCCAGTGATCTGGGAATCTCACCCCCATTCCCCACAGCAACCACAGACTCTCCACCCAAGGAGAGTGTGAGCTCATACAGGCCTAGCCCCATCCCCACCTGATGGTCCTTCCCTATCCACCCTGGTAGCATTTAATCTTGGGAGTTCTAGAGCCCCACCCACTGACAATCCCTCTCCACACCACTACAGCTGATACTTTCTGGAAAGTGCCACCTCCTGGCAGGAGGTCAACCAGCATAAAAATAGGGCATTCAAATAGGGAATGCTTCCAGCTTTTGCCCATTCAGTACGATATTGGCTGTGGGTTTGTCACAAACAGTTCTTATTATTTTGAGATATGTTGCATTAATTACTAGTTTATTGAGAGATGCTAGCATGAAGGAGTGTTGCATTTTATCAAAGGCCTTTTCTGCATCTATTGAGCTAACCATGTGGTTTTGTCATTGGTTCTGTTTATATGATGGATTATGTTTATTGATTTATGTATGTTGAACCAGCCTTGTATCCCAGGGATGAAGCTGACTTAATCATGGTGGATAAGCTTTTTGATGTGCTGCTGGATTCAGTTTGCCAGTATTTTACTGAGGATTTTCGCATTGATGGTCATCAGGGATCTTGGCCTAAAATTTTCTTTGTTGTGTCTCTACCAGGTTTTGGAATCAGGATGCTGCTGGACTCATAAGATGAGTTAGTGAGGATTCCCTTTTTTTCTATTGTTTGGAATAGTTTCAGAAAGAATGGTACCAGCTCCTCTTTGTACCTTTGATAGAATTCAGCTGTGAATCCGTCTGGTACTGGGTTTTTTTTGGTTGGTAAGCTACTAATTACTGCCTCAATTTCAAAACTTATTATTTGTCTATTCAGGGATTTGATTTCTTCCTGGTTTAGTCTTGTGGGAGTGTATGTGTCCAGGAATTTATTCATTTCTTGTAGATTTCCTAGTTTATTTGTATAGAGGTGTTTTTAGTATTCTCTGATTGTAGTGTATTTCTGTGGGATCAGTGGTAATATCCCCTTTATCATTTTGTATTGTGTCTGTTTGATTCTTCCTCTTTTCTTCTTTAGTAGTCAGGTTAGCAGTCTATCTATTTTGTTAATCTTTTCAAAAAAAATCAGCTTCTGGATTCATTGAATTTTTGAAGGAGTTTTTGTGTCTCTCGTTTTCAGTTCTGCTCTGATCTTAGTTATTTCTTGACTTCTGCTAGCTTTTGAATTTGTTTGTTCTTGCTTCTCTAGTTCTTTTAATCGTGATGGTAGGGTGTTGATTTTAGATCTTTGCCACTTTCTGATGTGGGTATTTAGTGCTATAAATTTTTCTCTAAACACTGATTTAGCTGTATCCCAGATATTCTGGTATGTTATTTCTTTATTCTCACTGGTTTCAAAAAATTCATTATTTCTGCCCTCTGTCACCACTCCTATTCAACATAATATTGGATGTTCTGGCCAGAGTAATCAGGCAAGAGAAGGAAAAAAGTGTATTCAAATAGGAAGAGAAAAAGTCAAATTATCTCTATTTGCAGATGTCATGATCGTATATGTAGAAAACTCCCTCATCTCAGCCCCAAAACTCTTTAAGCTGATAAACAACTTCAGCAAAGTTTCAGGATACAAAATCAATGTGCAAAAATCACAAATATTTCTATACATCAGGAATACACAAGCAGAGAGCCAAGTCATGAGTGAACTCCCATTTACAACTGCTACAAAGAAAATAAAATTCCTAGGAATACAACTTACAGGGGACACGAAGGACCTCTTCAAGGAGAACCATAAACCACTGCTCAAGGTAATAAGAGAGAATACAAACAAATGGAAAAACATTCCATGCTCATGGATAGGGAGAATCAATATCCTGAAAATGGTCATACTGCCCAAAGTAATTTATACATTTAATGCTATTCCCATCAAGCTACCCCTGACTTTCTTCACAGAACTAGAAAAAACTACTTTAAATTTCATATGCGACAAAAAAGAGCCTCCATAGCCAAGACAATCATAAGCAAAAAGAACAATATTGAGGCATCACACTAGCTGACTTAAAACTATACTACAAGACTACAGTAACCAAAACAGCATGGTACTGGTACCAAAACAGATATATAGACCAATGGAACTGAACAGAGACCTCAGAAGTAACACCACACATCTACAATCATCTGATCTTCGAAAATTATGACAAAAACAAGCAATGAGGAAAGGATTACCTATTTAATAAATGGTGTTGGGAAAACTGGCTAACCATATATAGAAAACAGAAACTAGATCCCTTCCTTACACCTTATACAAAAACTAACTCAAGATGGATTAAAGACTTAAATGTAAAACCTAAAACCATAAAAACCCTAGAAGAAAACTTACGCAATACCATTCAGGACATAGGCATAGACAAAGACTTCATGACTAAAAAACCAAAAGCAATTGCAACAAAATCCAAAATTGACAAGTGAGATTTAATTAAACTATAGAGCTTCTTCTCAGCAAAAGAAACTGTCATCAGAGTGAACAGGCAACCTACAGAATGGGAGAAAATTTTTGCAATCTGTCCATCTGACAAAGGTCTAATATCCAGAATCTACAAGGAACTTAAACAAATTAAAAAAAAAAAAAAAAAAAAAAAAAAAAAAAAAAAAAAAAAAAAAAAACATCAAAAAGTGGGCAAAGGATTTAAACAGACATTTCTCAAAAGAAGACATTTATGTGGTCAACAAACATGAAAAAAAGCTCATCATCACTGATCATTAGAGAAATGCAAATCAAAGCCACAATGAGATACCATTTCATAACAGTTAGAATGGTGATTATTAAAAAAATCAAGAAACAACAGATGCCTTGAGGATGGGGAGAAATAGGAATGCTTTTACATTGTTGGTGACAGTGTAAATTAGTTCAACCACTGTGGAAGACAGTGTGGCAATTCCTCAAGTATCTAGAACCAGAAATACCATTTGACCCAAGAATCTCATTACTAGGTATATATCCAAAGGATTATAAATCATTCTACTATAAAGACACATGCACATGTATGTTTATTGCAACACTATTCACAATAGCAAAGACTTGGAACTAACCTAAATGCCCATCAATGCAGACTGGATAAAGAAAATGTGGCACATCTACACCATGGAATACTATGTAGCCATAAAAGAGAATGAGTTCATGTCCTTTGTAGGGACATAAATGAAGCTGGAAACCATCATTCTCAGCAAACTATGACTGGAACAGAAAACCAAACACCACATGTTCTCACTCATAAGTGGGAGTTGAACAAGGAGAACGCATGGTCACAGGGAGGGAAACATACACACTGGGGCCTGTTGGGTGGTTGGGCGAAAGGGGAGGGAGCACATTAGAACAAATACCTAATGCACGCAGGACTTAAAACCTAGATGATGGGTCGATAGGTGTAGCAGACCACTTTGGCACATGTATACCTACGTAATAAACCTGCACGTTTAGCACATGTATCACAGAACTTAAAGTAATATATATTTTTAGAAATAGAGCATTAAACCACCAAAGCTAAGGACTCTCATGCCATGGCAACCTCTGCCACCTCCACTGGAACAGGCGCTGGTATCCATGGCTGAGAGACCCAGAAACAGTTCACAATAGAGGACTCTATGCAGGCAACCCCCAGTACCAGCTCAGAGCCAGGTAGATTTGCTTGGTGGCTAGAACCAGAAGAGAGACAACAATCACTGCAGGTTTCCTCACCAGAAGCCACATCCACAGGAAAAGGGGGAGAATTCTACATCAAAGGAGTGCCCCATGGGTCAAAAAAATCTGAACAACAGACTTCAGCCCTAGACCTCCCCACTGACAGAGGCTTCACAAATGAGAAGAAACTAGAAAATCAACTCTGGTAATATAACAAAACAAGGGTCTTCAACGCCCCGAAAAAATCACACTAATTCACCAGCAATGGATCCAAACCAAGAAGAAATCCTTAATTTACCTGAAAAATAATTCAGAAGGTTAGTTATTAAGCTAATCAGGGAGGCACCAGAGAAAGGCAAAGCCCAACACAATGAAATTAGAAAATAATACAAGAAGTGAAGGGAGTAATATTCCAGTAAATAGATAGTTTAAAGAAAAAAACAATAAAAATTTCAGAAACTTTGGACATACTTTTAGAGATGTAAAATGCTCTGGAAAGTCTCAGCATTAGAGTTGAACAAGTAGAAGAAAGAAAATCAGAGCTCAAACACAAGATCTTCAAATTAACCAACTCCAGTAAAGACAAAGAAAAAAAGATAAGAAAATATGAACAAAGAATCCAAGAAGTCTGGGATTATGTTAAATGATGAAACCTAAGAATAAACAGTGTTCCTGAGGAAGAAGACAATTCTAAAAGCCTGGAAAACATATTAGGGGGAATAATCAAGGAAAACTTCCCCAGCCTTGCTAGAAACCTAGACACACAAATACAAGAAGCACAAAGAACACCTGGTAAATTCATCACAAAAAGATCTTCACCTAGACACATTGTCATCAAGTTATCCAAAATTAAGATGATGGAAAGAATCTTAAGAGCTGTCAGAAGCACTAAGTAACCTATAAAGGAAAACCTATCAGATTAACAGCAGATTTCTCAGCAGAAACCCTACAAGATAGAAGGGACTGGCATCCTATCTTCAGCCTCCTCAAACAAAACAATTCCCAGCAAAAAATTATGTATCCAGTGAAACTAAGCATCATATATGAAGGAAAGATACAGTCGTTTTCAGACAAACGATTGCTGAGAGAATTTGCCATTACTAAGCTACCACTACAGTAACTGTTAAAGGAGTTCTAAATCTTGAAACAAATTCTGGAAACACATCAAAACAGCACCTCTTTAAAATATAAATCACACAGAACATATAAAACAAAAATACAAGTTAAAAAGCAAAACAGAAAACAAACAAACAAAAAAAACCCAAAGTACACAGGCAACAAAAAGCATGATGAATGGAATGGTACCTCACATTTCAATACTAACATTTAATGTAAATGGCCTAAATGCTGCACCTAAAAGATACAGAACCACAGAATGGATAAGAACTCACCAACCAATTATTTGCTGCCTTTAAGAGACTCACCTAACACATAAGGACTCACATAAACTTAAATGAAAAGGGTGGAAGAAGGCATTTCATGCAAATGGACACCAAAAGCAAGCTATTCTTATATCAGATGAAACCAACTTTAGAGCAATAGCAATTAAAAGAGACAAAAAGGGACATTATGTAATGGTAAAAGGCCTTTTCCAACAGGAAAATATCACAATCCTAAACATATATGTACGCAGCACTGGAGCTCCCAAATTTATAAAACAATTACTAATAGACATAAGAAATGAGATAGGCAGCAACACAATAATAGTGGGGGACTTCAATACTCCACTGACAGCACTAGACAGGTCATCAAGACAGAAAGTCAACAAAGAAACAGTGGCTTTAACCATACCTTGGAGCAAATGGACTTAAGGGATATATACAGAACATTTCCTCCAACAACTGCAGAATACATATTCAATTCAGCAATGCATGGAACTTTCTCTCTCCAAGATAGACCATGCGATAGGCCATAAAGTGAGCCTCAATAAATTTAAGAAAATTGAAATTATATAAAGCATTCTTTCAGACTACAGTGTAATAAAACTGGAAATCAACTGCAAAGGAACCTTCAAAACTACGCACATACGTGGAAATTGAATAACCTGCTCCTGAATGAGTATTGGGTCAAAAATGAGATCAACATGGAAATTAAAAAATTCTTTGAACTGAATGACAATAATGACACAACCTATCAAAACCACTGGGATACAGCTAAGGTGGTTCTAAGAGGAAAGTTCATAGTGTTAAATGCCTACGTCAAAAAGTCTGAAAGAGCACAGACAATCTAAGGACACCTCAAGGAACTAGAGAAATAAGAACTAACCAAACCCAAGCCCAGCAGAAGAAAGGAAATAACCAAGATCAGAGCAGAACGAAATGAAATTAAAACAAATAAAAAAATAAAAAAGATTAATGAAACAAAAAGCTAGTTCTTTGAAAAGATAAGTGAAATTGATAGAACATTAGCAAGATTAACCAAGAAAAGAGAGAGAAAATCCAAATAATCTCATTAAGAAAAAAAAAGGAGATATTACAACTGACAACCCTGAAATACAAAAGATTATTCAAGGCTACTATGAACACCTTTATGCACATAAACTAGAACACCTAGAAGAGATGGATAAATTTGTGGAAAAATACAACCTTTCTACCTTAAGTCAGGAAGAATTAGATACCCAGAACAGATGAATAACAAGAAGATAGATTGAAATGGTAATTAAAAAATTACAACAAGAAAAAGTCCAGGGCTAGATGGATTCACAGCAGAATTCTATCAGACATTCAAAGAAGAATTGATATCAATCCTTTTGACACTATTCCACAAGACACAGAAAGAGGGAAACCTCTCTAATTAATTCTATAAAGCCTGCATCATCCTAATATCAAAATCAGGAAAGGACACAACCGAAAAAGAAAACCACAGACCAATATCCTTGATGAACATAGATGCTAACATCCTTAACAAAATACTAGCTAACTGAATCCAGCAACATATCAAAAATATAATCCACCATGATCAAGCAGGTTTCATACCAG
The DNA here is from genome assembly GCF_002776525.5 of Piliocolobus tephrosceles. Classification (NCBI taxonomy): domain Eukaryota; kingdom Metazoa; phylum Chordata; class Mammalia; order Primates; family Cercopithecidae; genus Piliocolobus; species Piliocolobus tephrosceles. The sequence continues at coordinate 34,280,632 of NC_045443.1, read as the reverse complement.
AGATGCAGGGATGGTTTAACATACGCAACTCAATAAATGTGATACACCACATAAACAGAATTATAAACAAAAATCACATGATCATCTCAACAGATGCAGAAAAAGCATTCAACAAAATGCAGTATCCCTTTATGATTAAAACTTAGCAAAATCAGCATATAAGGGACATACCTCAATGTAAATAAAGCCATTTATGACAAACCCACAGCCAACATAATACTAAATGGGGAAAAGTTGAAAGGATTCCCTCTGAGAACTAGAACAAGACAAGTTGCCCACTCTCACCACTCTTCAACATAGTACTAGAAGTCCTAGCCAGAACAATCAGACAAGAGAAAGAAATAAAAGGCATCAAAATTGGTAAACAGGAAGTCAAACTGTCACTATTTGCTGACGACATGATTGTTTACCTTGAAAAGATGATATGATTGTTTACCTTGAAAACCCTAAGGACTCCTTCAATAAGCTCCTAGAACTGATAAAGTAATTCAGCAAAGTTTCTGCATATAAGATGTACCCAAATCACTAGCGCTTCTATACACCAGCAGCAACCAAGCAGAGAATCAAATCAAGAACTCAACCCCTTTTACAATAGCTGCAAAATAAATAAATAAATAAATAAATAAATAAATAAATAAATAAATAAA
>NC_045443.1:34243006-34279975 GCF_002776525.5 Piliocolobus tephrosceles | reverse complement strand
AAATAAATAAATAAATAAATAAATAAATAAATAAATAAATAAATAAATAAAATACTTAGAAATATTCCTAACAAAGGAGGTGAAAGACCTCTACAAGGAAAACTACAAAACACTGCTAAAAGAAATCATAGATGACACAAACAAATGAAAACACATCCCATGCTCATGGATGGGTAGACTCAATATTATGAGAATAACCTTAGTGCCAAAAGCAATCTACAAACACAACACAATCCCCATCAAAATACCACCATCATTCTTCACAGAGTCAAAAAAAAATTTTAAAATCCACATGGAACCAAAAGAAAAAAAGCCCACAGAATCAAAGCAAGACTAAGCAAAAAAGAACAAATCTGGAGGCATCACACTACCTGATTTCAAACTATACTACAAGGCCATAGTCACCAAAACAGCATGGCACTGGTATAAAAATAGCCACATAGAACAATGTAACAGAATAGCAAACCCAGAAATAAACCAAAATACTTACAGCCAATTGATCTTCAACAAAGCAAGCAAAAACAAAGTGGGGAAAAGACACTTTTTCAGCAAATGGTGCTGGGATAATTGGCTAGCCACATTTAGGAGAATGAAACTGGATCCTCATCTCTCACCTTTTACAACAATCAACTCAAGATGGATGAAAGAATTAAACCTAAGTCTTGAAGTTATAAAAATTCTAGAAGATAACTTTGGAAAAACTCTTCTAGACATTGTCTTAGGCAAAGATTTCATGACCAAGAACCACAAAGCAAATGCAATAAAAACAAAGATAAATAGCTGGGACCTAATTAAACTAAAGAGCTTTTGTACAGCAAAAGGAACAGTCAGCAAATAAACAGACAACCACATAGTGGGAGAAAATCTTCACAATCTATACATCTGACAAAGGACTAATATCCAGAATCTACCAGGAACTCAAACAAATCAGTGAGAACAAAACAAACAATTCCATCAAAAAGTGGGCTAAGGACGTGAATAGACAATTCTCAAAAGAAGATATACAAATGGCCAATAAACATATGAAAAAATGCTCAACATCACTAATGATCAGGGAAATGCGAATCAAAACCACAATGCAATCCCACCTCACTCCTGCAAGAATGGCCATAAACAAAAATTCAAAAACCAGTAGATGTTGGCATAGATGTGGTGAACAGGCAACACTTCTACGCTGCTGGTGGGAATGTAAACTAGTACAGCCACTATGGAAAACAGTGTGGAGATTCCTTAAATAATGAAAAGTAGAACTACCATTTGATCTAGCAATCTCACTCCTGGGTATCTACCCAGAAGAAAAGAAGTCATTACTCGAAAAAGATATTTGCACACACACACTTATAGCAGCACAATTTACAATTGCAAAATCATGGAACCAACCCAAATGCACATCAGTCAATGAGTGGATAAAGAATCTGTTATATATATTATATATATAACATTTATGTTATATATAACATTATATTATGTTATGTATGTAACATAATATATATAACATATGTTATTTATGTAACATAATATATAACATATATATAACATTTTACATATGTAATTGATTTGTTTTATTTCTTTATCATCTGCCTTTATTTCTCAGGTTCCATTTAAAAATAGTCTGTTATTTATTACCCAGGATCTCACCCCATTTTAGGTTTAAATGTAAAGGTGTTCGAGTCACTACAATGCCAAGTGAGGCCCACTGGTTATCCTTAAGAAGTTCCACAAAATTAGACTATATTTTCAAAAGCATACCAAGCCAGATTTTCAAACTCTCTCTCCCTCTCTCTCTCTCTCTCTCTATATATATATATATATATATATTTCCTGAAAAGTCTTCAAAAATATTTGCAAAAACCAGATACTTAAAAATACTTAGCTTGTAGAAAATTTTTAAACTAGAACATGCTGAAGTCTAGTTAATAAGATATTTTTGGTCTTCTTCAAAGTGGATGTACATATGGTGCTGGTGCTCTTGAGCTGCTTCTCCAGCCTGCTTCCACACTTTGGAGTGTACTTTCACTTCAATAAACCTGTGGTTTCATTGCTTCTTGTATTGTTCCTTTTGTTGTTCTGTTATTTTGTTGCTTTGTGCATCTTTATCTTTTACTATTGAAGTATCTATTGTCAATTTGATCAATTACTGTCAAATAAGGACATGACCAGTTAGTTTTACAATATATGTATGATATACTTGGGAATGCCATTCTCTGCTTTCTATCTCTATGCTATAAGTTTCACTTTGAGTACAAGGCTTGTTCGTAGCTGCTATTTTATTTTAGTCATTTAATCAGTCTTTGCTTTCTGGCCAACTTGGCTTAACCATGCCCCTCCTCACTAAAGTAAACAAAACAAAAAGACATGGAAGTACACATATTTTTTTTTTTTCAGGAGTTCACAGAAATTTTAGTAAATGAATATAAGCATAATTTAAAATGGTTTAAAAATAGAAGTATGCAGGTGGTTGAGTGTGGGTCATGATTCATGAACTATTCATAAACAGCGGGAAAATAATAGTTACTTTGTTCATGCCGTCTTTTTGGCTAATGAAGAAAAAAAAAGTTTCTATGTGTAGCAATTTTCCAGCCAAAAATAAATGGGTATCACTTTTAGGTTTTAATTGCCACATCTGTTTTTCCATGTAGTCATGGCATTAACACAATGGGACATGACTTAATGACTAGTAGACATAATATGCATTATTTTCAGCTCACAAAAAAATCTTACCAAGAGACTCCCATACATGGAATAAAGGTCCAGGGAGTTTTTCGAGCTGTAAACAGTGCTGATTCATCCATACCATGGTTAACAATGAATTACTTGACACATCTCTAATTAAAACCACCAGAGTGCTGTTTCTAGTCAACAGGAATCACACTGTGATCGGTGTGAACACATGCTTGCCAAGTTTCCGATTATTGTCTGGCAATACAGACCCAGCTGGTGTAGAGTTCTTCATATTTGATCCTCTGACACTTAAAATTGACACATGCCTGACTAGCTGTTCACTGTGGTAATGTATGCAATTCCCTGACTGTTTTATACTTGTATATTCTGAGCCACCTATTAAACATTATTTTTGTAAGTTAAGCAATTATTCTGATCTGCATAATTGCATGCTATCCAAGTCCATTATCTATAAATCACATTCTGTAGTTTTATATGAGTATGTCTTCAATTATTTACAAGTAAAAGATGATTTATAATGGAATAGATATGCCAACAGGTGTGGCTAAACACACAAACAATCCAACTCAATTTGTAACCAACATACATTAAATAGTTACTGCATACTTCTTGACTTCTTGACAGAGACAGACATTATGTTTATATCAATGTTCAGTATTCAGGCCATTTATTAGTATAGTCTAAACTCCTCACTGATTATTTCAATATCCTCTCAGCCAGCCCTAGCTTTGTGACACTTTGCAGTTTTCCTTCTTTTCTTATTATTTCTCTATTCTCCACTCAGACATGTTAGACTGCGTCATTCTACGGAAGTCTAGGGACTGGAGACAGGAAGTCTTCACATCAGCCAACAACTGGTCCTGGGTCAAGTCTTCATTTGCAAAGGGTGTAACCTTAGTTCAGCCTCCAATTGGTTGCAGACCATCTTCCTTTACATGGGGTGTAGCCAGTAGAAAACTCTAAAGGGTACGTAAACACCAGAAGACTTTGCAGCTGGTGCTCTTGAGCTGCTTGCTCCAGCCTGCTCCCACACTTTGGAGTGTACTTTCACTTTAATAAATCTGTGGTTTCATTGCTTCTTGTATTGTTTCTTTTGTTGTTCTGTTCTTTTGTTGCTTTGTGCATTTTGTCCAATTCTTTTTTCAAAATGCCAAGAACCTGGACAACTGGTAGTCAAGAACTTCCACTGGTAACAATTCCATCATTTTACTTAGGTGGTGTTGTAGTATGACATGCAATACAAAACCAGTGATACTATGATCCCTCCAGTTCGTGTGTGGCCTTAGGCAGATCAGAGAAATTTCACAGGGTGTCCAGTCTTTCCTCACTAAATTTAAAATGACATTAACTTACCTCACAAAGTTTTTCGATTTAAGTGAAATAATGTAATTATAAGCATTTTATATATGTAATTGATTCATTTTATTTCTTTATCATCTGCCTTTATTTCTCAGGTTCCATTAAAAAATAGTCTGTTATTTATTACCCAGGATCTCACCCCATTTTAGGTTTAAATGTAAAGGTTTTCGAGCCACTTCAATGCCAAGTGAGGCCCACTGGTTATCCTTAAGAAGTTCCACAAAATTATACTATATTTTCAAAAGCATACCAGGCCAGATTTTCAAACTCAAAATTTGGTTTTGTCTGTCTCTTAGACCAGTTTAAACTTGAAGATCTTTATTCACTCTTAAACAGCATACAATGGACTGGTGGAAAATGCTAGAGTTTTTATTCCATTTTCAGTGAGAGAAATAATTATCAAGTGGGACAGATACTCATTTCTCTGACCATCATATTCTTTCTCTGTAGGAAGCTGCATAGAATGTAAAATTGTAATCAGAGGATTGCTTGGTGATCCTGGAATCAGAGCAGAGGTTGCTGGAACTTTGATTGCAGGGCTTAATGGCCTCTTGTTTTGATAGGTGGATGTGCTGCATTTCCACAGATACACCTGTCTCCCAACTAGAGCAGGTTTGTTCCTGGGTCAAGCAGTGACAGGGCTGCCATAGAGCACAAATTAGTGGGCACCATTCACATGAGAGTTTGTTTTCATTTTACCACCTGAAATTGTGTAACATTGGTCATGGTAAAAAACCCTTTTCCCTAAATAATATTTTAATACACACTGCCAGTGTTTTGTTTCCTTGACACCCTTTTTCTTTCTTTTTCTTTTTTTTTTTTACTTCAGTGATTGCCAATTCTCTTCATAATTGGCTCTTCTCTTTTTTCAAGTTTTGCATTGCATTACCTGTTCTTAAATTGTATCTTATTACTGTCAGAAAAGCTACCTTTGCAAATCCTTTAAAATGACTTTATAGGAAAAACATTTTATTTAATGTGACATTTGGTTACATTTTAAAATTTTGATATGATTTGGAATGGAGCTTCCAAAATAAACAGTGGCCAAGGTTATAAGGGTCTTTAAACATCCTTGAACCTTACAATCTGAACCTCCCTTAGCCAAATCCTCTAAAATTGCTTGCCAGGAGAAGAAAGCACTTTTTGTTCTAAGGGAAATAGAAGGTGAGTTACCAGACTCTACAGCACACAAAAAAATTTCCCCTAACTTTGCAACTAATTCTCTAGTCAACAAAATATAAAAGCACTGTATTCTATCCGCTGCCATCTTACACTCTGGTGATGTATGTTAATGGTCTGAAAAAATTTCTGCAGTAATAAAATTTGTTTACCTTTGTTTAATGTAGGGTTTTCCTAAACTTCTGTGATTCTGATTTTTTTGGTAAGACTTATTAAAATTCTTTGCCACAGATTTTTAAAAACAGAGAGCTATTTTTTATTCCCTTCTGCAGTGAACATTATTGACACAAGGTAGAGAAAATACAAGGTAATAGTTTTGACAGAAAAATCATTATATCAGCTGTTTGTATGTTTTAAGGTTTAACTTAGAAAAAGAAGGAGGCCTCCCAGGTTCTATGTTGCACTTACCCCTTGCAGTGCCATGGGTCTGGCTTAATCTGGGCTAAGATGAACACTCAATGAACGGTCTGGCAGAGCTACAGATACTAGATGCTGAAAGCTTAAGGTTGCATCTTTTATCACTTCACAACAAAAATCAATCCACCAAGAATTAAATGCCTGTGGTGGTGGACATCTCCAGTTGACTTCTCTCTACTGTGGACCTCCTGTGTTTGGCACACAATAACCAAGAGCTGATGGATTTCTGCTTTTCCAAGCTCTCTCTGCTTCTCTCCTCCCAACCCCCTCCACACAAAGATGACAGACTTTTAAAATGGATTGAAAAGCATTATGACAAGAAAACTTTAATATATTCTTGTTATACATGTTCACAGATTTTTCTGTTACGAGAGTCTCATTTCCTAAGGAATTTTATGTCACTTTAAATAAAAATATCTCCAGAAGCTTTTATGACAAGATTTTTCTACATGAACACATCCACCCAAATGCTTCATTAATTTCTTTACCAAGACACATTGTGTAACTCTCAGGTTTTCAGTTTAACAATCCAAATATCTTATGGTATTGATTTACCTAATTAAGCAACTCAAATACTTTTTTTTCCTGAAAATACGATGCAATCCCTAGATCCTGCAGTACATGTGAGGGAAAAGATATATACTTTTTCTTATCAGTCCCTCTTTTTTAAAAATGAGGAAGATTGAAGAAAAGGAAGAAGCCTATAATCTAAGAAATAATGCTGGTTTAGAATACACAGAAAAATTTTAAAATGTCAGGACCTCCAGAAAAGAAGCCATGGCTCTCCTACCATTTAAATGACTCTCAGTGCTACACCTCTACATAACAATAACTTCCCTTAATACCATGTAGAGGTCAAAGTCTTTCAATATTCTCTCCTTTTCCTTTGGTTAGCATAAGATCCCTTTGCATTTTAATATAATAGTAATTAAAGCCATTTTTTTACCAGGTGCAATGGAGCCATGTATCTGTAAAGGGAACTTGTAAAAGTGTTATTATAATGTGGTCTCTAAACAGACCTCCTATAAGATAAAAATCAAATTTTTGATAATTAAAATAACAAAATTCTCTAAATTAGTACTCCCCAAACAGAGCTAAGTATCAAAACATCCTAAGAATATCCTTCACAAACTGGGACTTTGCTGAATGCCTTATTTTTTCAGGTGTAAAGTTATTGTGGTTCAACAAGGCACTCCATGCTTAGTGACTTCCAAGCAAAGAATATGCTATATCGGATAATGGCAGGAAGAGACAGGTGATTTATGTGCATGAAATTCATTCCAGGTTGGGCTACATATTCTCTTTACATGCCTGTGCCTGCAATATCCTATATTGAGCTTTATCACTCATCTAACCACACTACTTGGTAATGCTTGTTATTTGTTCATCTTCTGAGTAGACCATGAATTCCTTGTTAATCACATAATGGGCATCTTTGTATCCTAATGCCCAGTAAAATGTCCAATGAATGTTTTCTCAATTACTTAACTATGGCACTTAACCACTATCACCATCACCACCTCTACTAAAGCAAAAGAAGTGGCACACTCTTTCTCTTTTCTTGTATCTTCCAGGACATATCCTGATTGTTAATTCAAATCTGATTTAAGGTCATGGAGCTTACCAGGATTTTGATAGACTGAATATTTATTTTCCAAATAGCCATTGATTTTTATGTGTTATCCCCTTTAATCCTTCCACAATGTAATTAATCAATGTAAGGCTCATTTTATAGATGATGAAACAAGTTCAAGACAAGTTTGAGTAGGTAGCACTAGTAGAGTTCAGATTTGAACCAAATCTGTTGAACTCTAAAGGCTGGGATTTCCCCAGTATTCTGTGCTGCATCTTTTAGGAAAAAAGAAAAATCTCTCATTTTACAGACAAAAGAATTGAGGATTGAAAATACTTATGAATTGTCTGACTCTAGATGACTGAACAATGTTGTTCATTACTAAAATTGTAATTTCTGGATTGAAAATCCAATGGAATTTCTACTGAAAATAACTTAAGAATAATGTTTCCCATGGTTTCCACATACTGTGTCTCACATCCTATCACAGGCCTTATCATAAGGCCCAAAGACTAGAATTTTCAGCGTGATAATTTGGTATTTTATTTTTATTTTATTTATTTATTTATTTTTGTGGCAGAGGAGATAGTGATGGTAATAGTGATGATGCTGGTGATGGGAGGGTAGATGGTGGAAAATATTCATTCTCCCTGGTTCCTTTTAATGTAGCCCCATCTTTCCCAGGATTTAATATTTGCTCTGAAGGCAAAAGAATGATACAGTGGACGTTGGGGACTTGGGGGAAAGGGTGGGAGGGGGTGAGGGATAAAAGACTACCAATTGGGAATAGTGTATACTGCTCAGGTGATTGGTGCACCGAAATTTCAGAAATCACCATTAAAGAACTTACTCATGTAACCAAACACCACCTGTTCCCCCAAATCCTATGGAAATAAAAACATACAAATTAAAAAAAAATTGCATTTGCTCTGATTCTCATCTTAGTTAACAGAGTTCCAAATGGAACTTTGATATCCGTGGTCATTTCCAAGATGTACTGCTTGAGTTGTTTGTTTGTGAATGTATATGTGTCTTCTATGAGGGTATGTAAAAATAAGGGAAATCCTGAAAATAAGAAAGAGTTGTTGGGGAAAAGGGAGAGAGATTATATAAGGGAAAAAAAGCATAAGCATGGGAGTCACTATTTTAAGTTATATTGTTCTACAACAAAATTCTTTCTGGTAAGTCAAGGTATGAATTTAAATTCAGCTAACTCCTGTCATGTAAAGTTTCATGATTTGCAGTGTTTCGTTAAACAGAAATCACCAGATGGAAAGAACTTTGGCTAAATCTATTATTTGAAATGCTAATGATTTGATTTTCACTATTCAAAGGGACATCTTTAATCAACAGAGAAAATTAGTTCTGTTTCTGTAGATAGGAGGGAGAAGGCTTATTTTTAGTTCCTTTTATCATACAAAGATAAACTGAATTTATTCTTTTAAAATGGAGAGGTCTGCTCTTTCTCTCTAGCCTCAGTTTTCTAACAGTGAAATAAAGGGGTGAAGTTAGTCATTTCACCTCTGTGGTTAATTTTTGCCTTAAAAATTTCACAGATATAAGTACAATATTTAAAAAATGTGAGGAATATAACAATAGAGGTTAAGATTGTAGCTTTGGCATCAAACAAACCTGGATTCAAGTTCCAGTTCCACTCTCTCCTAGCTGAAGGAATTTGACAGGTTATGTAATCTCTGTAAGGCTCAGGTTAGCGGTGTCATAATCGCAATAGCATTTAGGCACTTGCTCGAAGTAGGAAACCAATTCTTAACATGTCTTTCTTAAACCCACCTCTCTTCAACACCAATCCAATCAAAACCCCTAGCAATTCTATATTTCAAATACATCTTGAATCTACCCTATGTTTGTTTTCTAAGGGTGCCATAACAAACTGCCTGAGTGAGTGGCTTAAGAAACAGAAATATATCCTCACAGCTTTGGAGGCTAGAAGTCTGAAGTCAAGGTATTAGTAGGTTTGGTTTCATTCTGCTGTCTTTCTTTGGCTCGCAGATAGCCACATTTTCCCTTTGTCTTCATGTGGTCTTCCTGCTGTGCCTCTGTGTCCTAATCTCCTGTTAAAACTAGACCAGTTATATTGAATTAAGACCCACTCCTATGACTTCATATGACTTCAGCACCTCTTGAGAGACCTTATCCCAATTATAACCACATTCTAAGAAACTGGGGGTTAGAACTTCAATATACAAATTTTGGCCTTGCTTTTGACCTCACTCTTTAACTGACTGACTTCTTTCTTCATATCTTGGTTAAAATTTTGTAAAAATGAATATTGGGCCAGGTGTTGTGGTTCATGCCTGTAATCCCAATCTTTTGGGGGACCAAGGTTGGTGGATTGCTTGAGCCCAGGAGTTTGAGACCAGCCTAGGCAACATAGTGAACCCATCTCTATCAAAAAAAAAAAAAAAGAAAAATGCCAGGTGCGGCGGTGCACACCTGCAGACCCAGCTACCCATAATGATGAGGCAGGAAGATAAAGGAGAAGGATTGCTTGAACCCAGGAGGTCAAGGCTACAATGAGCTTTGACTGTGCCACTGCATTCCAGCCTGGGCAACAGAGCAAGACCCACATTTTCAGACTCAGATCCTGATGCTGGTTGTTCACCTGGGTCATGACTAGAATTTGCCCTCCCCCTTGGACCTAGTGCTTGGCTGGTCCTGCCATAAGTTCCCCTCCTAGGCTCCTGCATTCCTTCCACTCCCAGTCAAGTTTCCAACTCAGACAAAACAGTGACATCTCTAGTCTGGTTGTGGTTCCAACATGAGTACTACTATGCTATTTTTAATAATATAGCCATTGTAAAACTGACTCACCAGTTTTTGTTACTTCCAAAAGATAAAACATCAAACAAATAATGAAACAAATCTCATGATCAAATGATTTCAGTTTTGCCTCAGTTCTAAATTAACCCTTCAAGGCATCAAAGATTTTTAAATTTAATAATTATTATCTGTAATAAAATATTTAGAGATCTAAATAGCAATTCTTTTATTCATAAAATCTTATAATGCATAATAAAAAGTCTCTATTTATTCTAAATAATTTGAGATGCAAAAAATGCCTTTTTATTTGTATAAATTTAGGAGGTACAAGTACAAGACTAAAAGTCTTGGCTTTTAGTGTGTATATCACTCCAATAATAATGTACATTATACTCATTAAGTAATTTCTCATTACCTCCGTCCCCCACTTTATTGAAGAATTGGGGCTTTAAAAAAATGAAGACATTCACTTTTAGTGTCAATAAAATTTATACAATGCACTTCACTATGAAAGCAGTTAATAATCTCATCCCAAAAAAACTAAAGAAAATTATGCACTATTACCTTATTCACCTTCTTGTTTTTCCTACTTTTATTCATTATCTTTCTGCTTTTATTGATAAGTGAGTGGCTTCCAAATTTCCCTTGCTGTCTTCCTATCTTTCCAGAGCTCCAACTTATAGCTTATAGTTTATTTATAGCTTCTCTCACATTACTGTCTTTCTTCTCATTCTAACCATAGTCTTCCTACTTCAAGTCTTTTTAACCTTATTCATCGTTAAAGCAATCTGCATCCAATCTTGTTCTATCCCAAATTTTTCAGGTTGACCTGTGCCACGGTCATATGTAGCACCTCTTTTTTAGCTCTTAAATTATTTGAGAAATAAATAAAAATAAAATCATAGTAGAAGAAATAAATAAATAATGCAAAAACACAGGGCAGAACCACATTCACTTGACCTCTCTAATGGGCATTAGTTCCTCAGTGGCTTTAGAGTTTACTTAGAGCGTTTTCCTTAAGAATGAGGCCAAATTATACAACTGATTTTTCTTCTTAGGTTAGGTAGTTTTCAATATGTAGGCAGTGCTTTGCACATAATAGTTGTGTTGAAGGAAAAGATATTAATCTGTTAGCATCCATAGGCTTTTGCTGCTATGCACTCCATAAGGAGGTTCTGTGTTGGCTATTAGGTTTTAATGAAAGTTTTAAATAAGAGAGAAACGAAGAGCCTTCAGAGGCTATTGGCATTCATCTGGCAAGGGGTGAATGTCACCATTTCTTTAGTACTCACTAAAGAAAGAGACAAAAATGGGTTGAAGAAGATAAAGAACATTTGTGAACTGAGATTGAGACAATTTTCAGAAACTTGAAGTATAGAAAGAATCTTTAGCTTTTGATAAAATGCCTATGAGACATTGGGGATAGAATGCAAGGAGGGGTGAAAAAGAGAAATTCAAGAAGTTTAGTTGCATGCTGTGAATATAACCACTGTGACCTTTTAAGAGGAAGCAATACAGATGTGAAATTGCTTTCAATTATTTTTTGATGCTGGATTAATAGTTCTTTGAATGTGATGCGAGGACAAGCTTGGGCATCAAATAGTCCTGGCATCATTTAGGTTTCACAATGATGACAATGTTCGAAAGCAGTTTGATTGCTATAGCAATAGTTAACACTCAGAAGCATGATTCCCAGCCTTTTCATGATTTTTATGAAATTTAAATGCATTCTATTTTCAGTTTTCCTAAAACACCATGATATATAATCTCAGATATATAATTATAATAATATATACATGAATTGCTTTTTGTAGGTAACAAAAACAGTGTGCATTCATAATTTTATTTATCCTTAAAATAATTAGGTAAAATACTTAGGGTAGATGTCATCTCCACTCTACAAATTAGAAAACATAAACTCATAAAAGTGAATTATGCTCGAATTTATGAAAATATATAGGTAGAAATTGCCAAAGTGAAAACTAAAATTATATCTGAAGATTTTTATTTCAGAGTTCCTTAATAAATGATAGACTCCAAAATTCTTTGCAAATGGAGAGAAATACATTTTTTCTGGTGTGTGTGTGTTTTTGTGTGTGTGTGTGTGTGTGTGTTTAGCTTATGCTTTTTCTTAAAGTTTTCTAATTTGATAGAGGACTCAGTAGGCTGTAAGCACTAACAAGCCACAAGACTTGAAAGGTAATTCCTATTGATAATCTCCTGTTGCTCACTTTTCTTCTGAAAGGAAACTGCTTTTTTAAAAAAAACTTTTGCTTAGCTGAATCGCAGCCTTGTCACTTGTAAATTGTGTGGTCTTGGGCAAATCATGTATGGTATTGATAACAGTGTTATCTTGCTGGATATTTGTAAGGATATAATGTAACAGCATAGGATGTTATCTATCAATATATAATCTTCGCCTTCTTTCTTTTCTTTCTCCAGTCATCCCATCCCAACCTGTCAATACCTGTCCATCCACCCTAGTCTTTTTTTTTTTTTTAGAGATGGAGTCATGCTCTGTTGCCCGAGCTGGAGGGCAGTGATGCGATCTTGGCTCACTGCAACCTCTGCCTCCCAGGTTCAAGGGATTCTTCTGCCTCAGCATCACCAGTAGCTGGGACTACAGGTGTGCACCAACATGCCCAGCTAATTTTTGCATTTTTAGTACAGATGGGGTTTCATCATATTGGCCAGGCTGGTCTCGAACTCCTGACCTCGTGATCCGCCCACCTTGGCCTCCCAAAGTGCTGGGAATATAGGTGTGAGCCACTGCACTCGTTTCATTTCAAACTCCAAAGGGCAAGCTACATTAAAATATCAACTTTTCCTTTCTTTTTAATTTCTTATGGTTAAACCAGTTAAATGTGACTCATTTTAAATAATAGTCCAAATTTCATACATACAGAACATTTGTGAAAAATATCAATTCAATATTACCAAAAATACCAGCTTAATATGATAAGACAAAAAAAAAAAACTCAGTGGTATAATCTAACTAGTTAATAGTGGTCTAAAATTCATAGTAATATGAAAAATGGAAGGTTTAGTTATGCTATTTTAAAGTTACCTTTACTTCAGTGAGTTTATATGATCTGAAAAATAAAAAGGGAAATATACAATTGTATTCTCACGTTGTACAAACTTTTTTTAAAAGTTTCATTGTTTTCTTCAACATTGTGAGTCATGATAAATTTCCCTGCAATTTCATTTTCTGAAAGAATATAGAGAAGAATGCATTTTATATATGGCAAAATACACAGTTAAATTCAATCATTTGATCAGAGATAATAACAAGGTTGTTAAGCATAAAGTAGCAGATATTATAATTATAAGTTATCAGGAGAACTTAATTTAAAAGTTTAAAGCAGCAAACAGTTTTTAGGTTATTCTGATTCCATGAAGCTTTAAAATATTTACTGATCACTCACGATGTGCAAAACTGATTAAGTGAGGCAGGTGGTGAAAAAAATAGTTAAACAAAATTTCTCCCATTGAAAGTTAGAATCAGAAAAGAGAGGATAGGATAAAATATATAGTACATTGTACATATGGCAGAAGATAATGCAATCCATAAAAAGGAGGCATGCAATAACTGTAAAGCAACTTAAAAAGGGAGAGACTATATTCTGGAACAGGGTGGGAGACAGTGGCCCAGGACAGTCTGATGGAGACTGGGACATTTGAATTGGGACTGGAAGGAAGTACAATTTCAACAGAGTGGTAGAAACTCTTCAAAGAAGAGTAGCATAAGACTAGAGGTAGATAAAGTCATGTTTAGACTAATAATGAAGTGTACTTTTGTTTAGTTTAAGGCAAGATTGGGTGAGAATATTTCTTGGAAGTAAAGTATGGAGACCTCTAAAGCCATATTAAAAATTTTAACTTCATTTCATAACCAATAAGGAGCTGCATGATTGAGGCTCTGCTTATGAAAACAAATCTGTCAATTGCAATTAGAAGTACTTGAAAGGGAGAAAAGAAGTACTTGAAAGGGAGAAAAAATTAACAATTGCTAAAATATTCTGGTCTGAGATAAACATGTGTACACTGGAGTGTTAAGGAGGTAATAAAGGTGAGAACTATTGAAGAGGAAAAATTTACAGAAATTTCAATAATTCTGAAGTATAATATGCATGCCCCTAAGAGCCCATATCTTAAGTGTACTCTGAAGTATACATAAACTCACTTAATTTTCAAAAACTAACACCTAGCTCAAGGAAACGAATATTACTAGTAGCCCCAAAAGACTCCTTCTTCTATTACTGCTTCCACCTATTATACTGACTTTTAGTAGCATAGACTATTTTCAATTGCTTTGATACTTTATATAAATAAAATTATCCATTATATTCATTTCGTCTGTCTTTCTTCACTCATCATCATCCTTGTGAATATTTGTGCACATTTTTGTGTGTTGGCAGTCTCACTGCTGTACAGTATTATATATAGGCAATCAATAATTAATTAACCCATTCAACTGTTTGTGGGCATTAGGGTAGTTTCCAGTTTGCAGTAATAACATACAATGCTGCTATGAGCTTTTGTGTTGATACATTTTGGTGAATATATCTAAAATTTCTACTGGATATATATCTCAGGATGGAATCAATGGGTCATGTACATATGCAGCTTTAGTAGGTAACGACAGTTGCCTAAAGTAGTTAATCTCATCAGACATAAATGAGAGTTTCAATTGATTTGTATCCTGACAAATATTTTGCATTTTCTATTTTTAACATTTTAGTCCATCTGGCAGGTGTATCGTAGCTTGTCTTGATGGGTTTCATTTGCATGTCTTAAATAATTTGTAAAATTACCATCTTTTTTGTTTTCTTTTTTTCCATTTGTATATCCTCTTTTGAGAAGTGGTAAGAGCTTCTCAAATATTCCAGATATGATTCCTTTGTCAGATATATACGTGGCAAATAACTTCTTTCACTCTACAAATTGCCATTTCACTCTTTTAATTTTGTCTTTTGATGAAGACAAGTCTTTAATTGTAATGTGGTTTAATGTATCAATTTTATCTTCTCTAATTCATGCAAAGGACATGCTTAGATGCCGTAAAGTAAGTACAAATACCTTCACCATGAATCTTTTGTTCAGCTGACTAGAATCTTCTTAACTTTTTAAAGGAGAACGCTAACTTCTTTTACATGACACACATTTATAGGATTTTACAAGTAAAGGAGAACATATAAAGGATTACTCGAAATTGCCTATCGTGGGTGAACTAGAGATACCATTGACAAAATCAGATTAGTCAGTGAAATTCTTTAGGGGCAATTATGGCTTTGATTTTAGACACACTGAGTTTGAGGTATTTATGAAACATCTAAGCAGAAATCTCTAGTAGGCCTCAGATTTTAGTAGGAGGGTGATGGTCGGAACTGGGGAATTGTTTGGAATTACTAAGGGGAAGACTACAGACACAAGAATGTGACCGAGAACAGAACCTTAATATATGCCTCTAGCTAGTGGTTGGATATTACAAATCCATATTTCAAATTGTCTGTTAGAAATTTTAACTAGAAGTGTCGTTGCCTCATACTAGAGGCATTTAAAACAAAACTTATTATCCTTTATCCCCTGCTGCTTCCACTGTACTTCACATGTTCACTCCCACTGCACTTCACATTTCTGGTATCAGCCTTGATTATTCCAGCTACTCAGATGCCAAACATGGGAGCCAACAGTGACTCCTTGTTCATTTTCATCCCTTTAGTTTGTCAGAAAGGTCTGTGAGTTCTTCCACTCATTTCTTAATTTTATTCTCATTGTCATTCCCTTGATTATTTTAATGATCTCTGACATGGGTATTTCAAATTCTGTGCTCCTCTCTACTTGAATTCTTTTATTGCAAAACATTTTTTTTGTTTGTTTGTTTTAGCTTCTGTTTACTGAGCCAGGCATTGCGCAAAGTGGTTACATAAATATGTCCTTTAATTTTCATAAAATCCTATTAGGAAATTGGGACTTAGGAGTTTAACTTTCTGATGGTCACACAGAGTCAGGATTCCAACTTAGATATATGGGAGTCTGAAGTCATCTAACTACTGTGCTGTCTTCTTTCACGCATTGACCACATCTGTAATCCTAAAACCCTTTCACATGTTGCCTCTTCTACACCCCTTTTTCCCATGCAATAAAGTAGGAAAGGCTTCTGGCTTGTATGCAAAGCCCTCCATAATATGATTTCCATCCATTTCCTCAAACTGTTATCAGTCATCTGGCAAAACTGGTATGATCACTCTCTCCTTAATATAATACACACTCTAGAGTCTCCATGCCTTATCTCATACCATATCCTTGGTTGTTGCTCCACCTCATCCCTTGCAGCTTAAAATAAATGTAGTGTACCTCTATAATGTAAACTGTAGTAACCTGAAACATTTATGTGTTTGTGTCTGTGTGCATGCTTTTCGAAAGTCTGTCATCCAAATTTTATTTTCTCCGTAAAGGATGAAATTATTTTCATGGCACATCAAATTAGTATTCTCTGCACACACAATACTATAAATTCTCAGATCCAGATGCGAAGATGGCCGAATAGGAACAGCTCCAGTCTCCAACTCCCAGTGCGAGCGACACAGAAGACCGGTGATTTCTGCATTTTCAACTGAGGTACTGGGTTCATCTCACTAGGGAGTGCCGGACAATCGGTGCTGGTCAGCTGCTGCAGCCCAACCAGCGAGAGCTGAAGCACGGCGAGGCATCGCCTCACCTGGGAAGCGCAAGGGGGAAGGGAATCCCTTTTCCTAGTGAGGGGAACTGAGACACACAACCCCTGGAAAATCGGGTAACTCCTACCCCAATATTGCACTTTAAGCAAATGGGCACACCAGGAGAATATATCCCACACTTGGCCGGGAGGGTCCCAAGCCCAGGGATCCTCCCTCATTGCTAACACAGCAGTCTGTGATCTAACTGAAAGGCAGCAGCGAGGCTGGGGGAGGGGCGCCCACCATTGCTGAGGCTTAAGTAGGTAAACAAAGACGCTGGGAAGCTTGAAATGGATGGAGCTCACAGCAGCTCAAGGAAACCTGCCTGTCTCTGTAGACTCCACCTCTGGGGACAGGGCACAGCTAAATAACAACAACAATAAAAGCAGCAGCAACTTGTGCAGACCCAAACGACTCTGACAGCTTTGAAGAGAGCAGTGGATCTCCCAATACGGAGGTTGAGATCTGAGAAGGGACAGACTGCCTGCTCAAGTGGGTCCCTGACCCCTGAGTAGCCTAACTGGGAGACATCCCCCACTAGGGGCAGTCTGACACCCCACACCTCACAGGGTGGAGTACACACCTGAGAGGAAGCTTCCAAAGTAAGAATCAGACAGGTACACTCGATGTCCAGCATTATTCTATCTTCTGCAACCTCTGCTGCTGATACCCAGGGAAACAGGGTTTGGAGTGGACCTCAAGCAATCTCCAACAGACCTACAGCTGAGGGTCCTGACTGTTAGAAGGAAAACTATCAAACAGGAAGGACACCTATACCAAAACCCCATCAGTACACCACCATCATCAAAGACCAGAGGCAGATAAAACCACAAAGATGGGGAAAAAGCAGGGCAGAAAAGCTGGAAATTTAAAAATTAAGAGCGCATCTCCTCCTTCAAAGGAGCACAGCCCATCGACAGCAACGGATCAAATCTGGTCAGAGAATGACTTTGACGAGATGAGAGAAGTCTTCAGTCCATCAAAATTCTCAGAGCTAAAGGAGGAATTACATACCCAGCACAAAGAAACTAAAAATCTTGAAAAAAGAGTGGAAGAATTGACAGCTAGACTAATTAATGCAGAGAAGGTCATAAACAAAATGACAGAGATGAAAACCATGACATGAGAAATACATGAGAAATGCACAAGCTTCAGTAACAGACTCGATCAATTGGAAGAAAGAGTATCAGCGATTGAGGATCAAATGAATGAAATGAAGTGAGAAGAGAAACCAAAAGAAAAAAGAAGAAAAAGAAATGAACAAAGCCTGCAAGAAGTATGGGATTATGTAAAAAGACCAAATCTACGTCTGATTGGGGTGCCTGAAAATGAGGGGGAAAATGGAACCAAGTTGGAAACCACTCTTCAGGATATCATCCAGGAGAACTTCCCCAACCTAGTAGGGCAGGCCAACATTCAAATTCAGGAAATACGGAGAACATCACAAAGATACTCCTCGAGAAGAGCAATTGCCAGATTCACCAAAGTTGAAATGAAGGAAAAAATCTTAAGGGCAGCCAGAGAGAAAGGTCAGGTTACCCACAAAGGGAAGCCCATCCAACTAAAAGTAGATCTCTTGGCAGAAACTCTACAAGCCAGAAGAGAGTGGGGGCCAATATTCAACATTCTTAAGGAAAAGTATTTTCAACACAGAATTTCATATCCAGCCAAACTAAGTTTCATAAGTGAAGGAGAAATAAAATCCTTTACAGATAAGCAGAGGCTTAGAGATTTTGTCACCACCAGGCCTGCCTTACAAGAGACCCTGAAGGAAGCCCTAAACATGGAAAGGAACAACTGGTACCAGCCATTGCAAAAACATGCCAAAATGTAAAGACCATCAAGGCTAGGAAGAAACTGCATCAACTAATGAGCAAAATAACCAGTTAATATCATAATGGCAGGATCAAGTTCACACATAACAATATTAACCTTAAATGTAAATGGACTAAATGCTCCAATTAAAAGACACAGACTGGCAAACTGGATAAAGAGTCAAGACCCATCAGTCTGCTGTATTCAGGAGACCCATCTCACATGCAGAGACATACATAGGCTCAAAATAAAGGGATGGAGGAAGATCTACCAAGCAAATGGAGAACAAAAAAAAGCAGGGGTTGCAATCCTAGTCTCTGATAAAATAGACTGTAAACCATCAAATTTCAAAAGAGACAAAGAAGGCCATTACATAATGGTAAAGGGATCAATCCAACAGGAAGAGCTAACTATCCTAAATATATATGCACCCAATACAGGAGCACCCAGATTCATAAAGCAAGTCCTTAGAGACTTACTAAGAGACTTAGACTCCCATACAATAATAATAGGAGACTTCAACACTCCACTGTCAGCATTAGACAGATCAACAAGACAGAAAGTTACCAAGGATATCCAGGAATTGAACTCATCTCTGCACCAAGCGGACCTAATAGACATCTACAGAACTCTCCACCCCAAATCAACAGAATATACATTCTTCTCAGCACCACATCACACTTATTCCAAAATTGACCACATAATTGGAAGTAAAGCACTCCTCAGCAAATGTAAAAGAACAGAAATTATAACAAACTGTCTCTCAGACCACAGTGAAATCAAACTAGAACTCAGGACTAAGAAACTCAATCAAAACCGCTCAACTATATGGAAACTGAACAACCTGCTCCTGAATGACTACTGGGTGCATAACAAAATGAAAGCAGAAATAAAGATGTTCTTTGAAACCAATGAGAACAAAGATACAACATACCAGAATCTCTGGGACACATTTAAAGCAGTGTGTAGAGGGAAATTTATAGTACTAAATGCCCACAAGAGAAAGCAGGAAAGATGTAAAATTGACACCCTAACATCACAATTAAAAGAACTAGAGAAGCAAGAGCAAACACATTCAAAAGCTAGCAGAAGGCAAGAAATAACTAAGATCAGAGCAGAACTGAAGGAGATAGAGACACTAAAAACCCTCCAAAAAATCAATGAATCCAGGAGTTGGTTTTTTGAAAAGATCAACAAAATTGACAGACCGCTAGCAAGACTAATAAAGAAGAAAAGAGAGAGGAATCAAATAGATGCAATAAAAAAATGATAAAGGGGATATCACCACCGACCCCACAGAAATACAAACTACCATCAGAGAATACTATAAACACTTCTATGCAAATCAACTAGAAAATCTAGAAGAAATGGATAATTTCCTGGACACTTACACTCTTCCAAGACTAAACCAGGAAGAAGTTGAATCCCTGAATAGACCAATAGCAGGCTCTGAAAGTGAGGCAATAGTTAATAGCCTACCAACCAAAAAAAGTCCAGGACCAGATGGATTCACAGCTGAATTCTACCAGAGGTACAAGGAGGAGCTGGTACCATTCCTTCTGAAACTATTCCAATCAATAGAAAAAGAGGGAATCCTCCCTAACTCATTTTATGAAGTCAACATCATCCTGATACCAAAGCCTGGCAGAGACACAAGAAAAAAAGAGAATTTTAGATCAATATCCCTGATGAACATCGATGCAAAAATCCTCAATAAAATACTGGCAAACCGGATTCAGCAGCACATCAAAAAGCTTATCCACCATGATGAAGTGGGCTTCAACCCTGGGATGCAAGGCTGGTTCAACATTCCCAAATCAATATACGTCATCCAGCATATAAACAGAACCAAAGACAAGAACCACATGATTATCTCAATAGATGCAGAAAAGGCTTTTGACAAAATTCAACAGCCCTTCATGCTAAAAATGCTCAATAAATTTGGTATTGATGGAATGTACCTCAAAATAATAAGAGCTATATATGACAAACCCACAGCTAATATCATACTGAATGGGCAAAAACTGGAAAAATTCCCTTTGAAAACTGGCACAAGACAGGGATGCCCTCTCTCACCATTCCTATTCAACATAGTGTTGGAAGTTCTGGCTAGGGCAATCAAGCAAGCGAAAGAAATAAAGGGTATTCAGTTAGGAAAAGAAGAAGTTAAATTGTCCCTGTTTGCAGATGACATGATTGTATATTTAGAAAACCCCATCGTCTCAGCCCAAAACCTTCTTAAGCTGATAAGCAACTTCAGCAAAGTCTCAGGATACAAAATTAATGTGCAAAAATCGCAAGCATTCTTATACACCAGTAACAGACAAACAGAGAGCCAAATCATGAATGAACTTCCATTCACAATTGCTTCAAAGAGAATAAAATGCCTAGGAATCCAACTTACAAGGGATGTAAAGGACCTCTTCAAGGAGAACTACAAACCACTGCTCAGTGAAATCAAAGAGGACACAAACAAATGGAAGAACATACCATGCTCATGGATAGGAAGAATCAATATCGTGAAAATGGCCATACTGCCCAAGGTTATTTATAGATTCAATGCCATCCCCATCAAGCTACCAATGAGTTTCTTCACAGAATTGGAAAAAACGGCTTTAAAGTTCATATGGAACCAAAAAAGAGCCCACATTGCCAAGACAATCCTAAGTCAAAAGGACAAAGCTGGAGGCGTCACGCTACCTGACTTCAAACTATACTACAAGGCTACAGTAACCAAAACAGCATGGTACTGGTACCAAAACAGAGATATAGACCAATGGAACAGAACAGAGTCCTCAGTAATAATACCACACATCTACAGCCACCTGATCTTTGACAAACCTGAGAGAAACAAGAAATGGGGAAAGGATTCCCTATTTAATAAATGGTGCTGGGAAAATTGGCTAGCTATAAGTAGAAAGCTGAAACTGGATCCTTTCCTTACTCCTTATACGAAGATTAATTCAAGATGGATTAGAGACTTAAATGATAGACCTAATACCATAAAAACCCTAGAAGGAAACCTAGGTAGTACAATTCAGGACATAGGCATGGGCAAGGACTTCATGTCTAAAACACCAAAAGCAACGGCAGCAAAAGCCAAAATCGACAAATGGGATCTAATTAAACTAAAGAGCTTCTGCACAGCAAAAGAAACTACCATCAGAGTGAACAGGCAACCTACAGAATGGGAGAATATTTTTGCAATCTACTTATCTGACAAAGGGCTAATATCCAGAACCTACAAAGAACTCACACAAATATACAAGAAAAAAACAAACAACCCCATCAAAAAGTGGGCAAAGGATATGAACAGACATTTTTAAAAGAAGACATTCATACAGCCAACAGACACATGAAAAAATGCTCATCATCACTCGCCATCAGAGAAATGCAAATCAAAACCACAATGAGATACCATCTCACACCAGTTAGAATGGCAATCATTAAAAAGTCAGGAAACAATAGGTGTTGGAGAGGATGTGGAGAAATAGGAACACTTTTACACTGTTGGTGGGATTGTAAACTAGTTCAACCATTATGGAAAACAGTATGGCAATTCCTCAAGGATCTAGAACTAGATGTACCATATGACCCAGCCATCCCACTACTGGGTATATACCCAAAGGATTATAAATCATGCTGCTATAAAGACACATGCACACATATGTTTATTGCGGCACTATTCACAATAGGAAAGACTTGGAATCAACCCAAATGTCCATCAGTGACAGACTGGATTAAGAAAATGTGGCACATATACACCATGGAATACTATGCAGCCATAAAAAAGGATGAGTTTGCGTCCTTTGTAGGGACATGGATGCAGCTGGAAACCATCATTCTTAGCAAACTATCACAAGAACAGAAAACCAAACACCGCATGTGCTCACTCATAGGTTGGAACTGAACAATGAGATCACTTTGACTTGGGAAGGGGAACATCACACACCGGGGCCTATCATGGGGAGCGGGGCGGGGGGAGGGATTGCATTGGGAGTTATACCTGATATAAATGATGAATTGGTCGGTGCTGATGAGTTGATGTGTGCAGCACACCAACATGGCACAGTATACATATGTAACAAACCTGCCCGCTATGCACATGTACCCTAGAACTTAAAGTATAATAAAAAAAAAAAAGAAAAGAAAAAAATACTATAAATTCTCAAAGTCCCTTTAATACATTTTTATTCTGTAGTGATGATTGTTAAGGCATGCTAACTCTTCAGTGGTTTCATTTTCACAATTTTATATCGTTAATGAAGACTGTTAAGGCCTTTGTGCCAGCTTAACTGCCTTTCTAAGTTAGATATATGTATTGTTTTGGGATACAAACATTTTCCAACTGACTTCAAGTCACTTGACAGTAATTTTATTCACCAGAAATCTTCAATTCTAATTTTATTTAAAAGAATGTTAAGTAAACTAATGCCTTATATCTGGTGTCTCTCTTTAGTCACTTACTTTCCAGCTCATTGAACAGATTTGTCAAAATATATCTGGCTGTACGTTTTCTTGGTAAAAACTTAGTTTATTGTTTACGATTTAATAACCTAAATATCAGTGAATCTGGTCTCCTAGCAGTTGTTCCTTTATTTAAATTACATTACAAAATTTGTCACGTTTTTAGAAAACCACATTTTCATTACCTTATTGTTCTTTTCTACTTAATCATTAAACTTCCTAGAACCTATAAGTTTTTTAAAAACCTTAAAAATCTGGTATTATTTCTTTAGAATTGTGTTTATTTCTTCCACTGTCATAAAATCATAGAGTGGAAGCTCCTTGAGCAATCATCTCTTCCAATCTTTCAGCTCATAAATGAGAAAATGAAGACCTAGGGTAGTGCTATACTTAAAGTCATATAACTTGTTAGTGCAAGTACTGAGGATTTCTAAATTTCTGTCTAATGCTTCTCCATTAAACACACTACTCTATTGTTTTTGTATGTATATTTAATAGGTTTTCTTAGAAATATGTAGTTTAAAACAGTCAACAACTACTTTAATACTGAGCCTTGATCCTCAGAAGCAACTGATTTAACTCCTCAAACTCTTTCTTTTGCTGTTTATATCTCTAATTCCAAACAAATATATTACTTTTTCATATTTTTCAATTCAACTGCATTGTCTGTAGAATTTTTCCTCACACTACATGCTCATTCCTCAAGTCCCTATCCTCCCAATATTTTTACATCACAAATTTTGGTAATAATATTTCCTGTCTATATATAATGACTGTTTTTTGAAAGCTGGAATTTATAATTGCCTCATTTTAATTTGCTTAATTTAGAACATATCTATTACTAATTCTTCCCCTAAACTGCTTTTGGTAGTCAAACAAATCAGGTAAATTCCCCCATGTACCTGTGTGATTCTGGGTACATAATTTTTAAATAAACTTTTTGGAATAGTTTTAATTTATAGAACAATTATGAAAATAGTATAAAGAGTTACCATACACCCATACTCATTTTTCCTATTATCAGTGTGATACATTTGTCACAGTTAATGAATCAATATTGATTCATTTTTTATTAAGTTCATACTTCATTCAGATTTCCTTTTTACATAATATCCTTTTTATTTTCCAGAACCCCACCCAGAATACAAATTACATTTAGTTTTTATAACTCCTTAAAGTACTCTTGGATGTGACAGTTTCACAGATATTTCTTGTTTTTGGTGAACCTGATAATAATGAGAAGTGTTGGGGAAATAATTTTAGAATGCCCCTGCTCTGGTCTGATGTTTCTCCCCTGCAATTCATATGTTGAGACCAAATCCTTAGTGCAATAATAGTAAGTGGTGGAGTCTCCAGGAGGTAATTAGGTCCTGAGGGCTCCACCCCATAAATGGGATTAGTGCCCTTGTAAAAGAGGCCTGAGGAAGCATGCTTGTGCCTTTGTCATGTGAAGATGAAGCAAGAAGGCTCCATCTATGAAGCAGAGCAAGCCCTCACCAGACACCTGATCTACTGCTGCCTTAGTCTTGGACTTCTTAGCCTCCAACATTGTTAGAAATAAATTTCTGTTACATATAAACCACCCAATCTAAGGTATTTTGTGATATCAGCCTGAATAGACTAATATAGACCCTCGTTTGGGATTTGATACTTTTCTCATGATTAGATAGGGGTTATGGATTTGGGGGAGGAAGACCACAGAATAAAACTCTCATAACAGCATATCAAGAACACACACCATCAACATGACAAATCACTGTTGGTGATTGCCTTGATCACTTAGCTGAGCTAGTGTTTGTCAATTTTCTCCACTCTAAGTTTATTCCATTTTTCCCCCTTTCTGTACTGTCTCTTTTTAAAAAGGAGCTAATATTGTTCAGCCCACTCTTAAGAGGCTGAGAGTTACCAGTTACTTCCTTGAGGGTAGATACCTACATAAATTATTTGGAATTCTTCTGGACAGGAGATTTATCTATTCTTCTCTATTTATGTATATATTCAGTCATTTATGTCACTATGGATTAATGGATACTTACTTTACATTTTTTGTTTGTACTTTAATGTTACTTTATTTTATTGATCTAATGATTCTAGCTTTGGTCACTGGGAACTCTTTCTGTTGACTCCTGTGACTCTTTTACATGGAGACATAATGTCCATCATTGTGAGATTTTTTTCTTTTACCATTTTCTTACTTTCTGGCACTAGCATGTGCTCCAAGGACATTTTGTGTATTTTCCATCCTAGTCTTAAGACCAGCCATTTCTGTAAGGAGTCTTTGTTCCCTTATTGGAGAATGGCATTAGAAATCAAGATTTGGACATGGGGCATGACTGTTGCTTCTGCAGCATCATTGCTTCCAGGCTTTCTCAGCTGATGGGGCAAGGAAATATGTGCATACTAATCTATTTATGCAAGTTATATTTTATATGTCACATGTGTTTACATTAAGCTAAAGATGAGTTCACATTGATATGTTCAGTATATTTCCAAGTCTAGCCCTTTATGACATGTATCATTCTAGCCTCCTTTCTTTGCTTATTTCTAACCTTCCATACCAAGAGTGAGAAACATGGCTCTCAATTAAGTAAATACATTCCCTGAGTATTTACTTAATTTCTCAATTCCAGTATATATCTTTAGTGGTTTCAGAATTGTTAACCCATAGCTCTGTGAGAAACAACCTTATCTACTAGAGTATAGTGCTTATGTTTTGTCTTTATTCCTACAGACCATATTCATTTCCAAATTCAGAACCGTTTTCCCTCACTGTAGTAATACAGTTAGATTCTTTTGTTGGTTCTGAGTTCCATTCTAAGATTCCTTGACCTCCTAAATGACTTTTAAACATTTTCATACAATGGAGTTAAATATTTGTACTGTAAAATTCTATGGGTTTTGACAAATGCATAGTGTCAGGCAGTCACCATTATAGTATCATACAACATCTTTTTCAACACCCTAAAAGCAATCCCTACATTTCACTATTCAGCTCTCCTCCTTCCAAACCCTTGGCAAACACTGATTGGTTTTCCAAGTCCAAATTTTGCCTTTTTCAAAATGTGACATAATTGTTAACCTATAGCACATAGCCTTTTCAGACTGGCTGTTTTCATTTGGCAGCATGCATTTAAGATATATCTGTATCTGTTTATACTTTGATAGCTCATTCCTGTTTTAGTGCTGAAAAGCATTA
This sequence comes from Piliocolobus tephrosceles, assembly GCF_002776525.5. NCBI lineage: Eukaryota > Metazoa > Chordata > Mammalia > Primates > Cercopithecidae > Piliocolobus > Piliocolobus tephrosceles. Next base: position 34,253,784 of record NC_045443.1, on the reverse strand, counting down.
CATTATATGAATGTACTTGAATTTGTCTATTTACCTATGTAAAGACATCTTGGTTGTTTTCAGTTTGAAGCCATTATGAATAAAGCTGCTACAAACATCTGTATGTAGGTTTTGTATGAACATAAGTTTTCAAAGCACTTGGGCAAATATCGAAGAGTGCAGTGGCTAGATTATATGGCAAGACAATGTTTAGCTTTGCAAGAAACCACCAGTCTTCCAAAATGGCGCCACCATTTTTTATTCCCACCAGGAATTAATGACAGTTTGAGTTGCTTTGCATACTTGCCATCATTTGATATTGTCAGTTTTTTCTGTATGCTAAACAGTCTAATAGGTGTATAATAGTATCTCATTATTGTTTTAATTTGCATTTTCCTACTGACACACGATGTTAAATGTCTATTTGTATGCTTACTTCCTGTCTGCATATCATCTCGATGACATGTTTGTTCAGAACTTTTGCTTCCTTTTTAATTGGGCTTTGTTGTTGCTGTTTTAAAAGGTCTTTCTGGTATATTTTAGATATAAGTCCTTTATCATATATGTGTGTTACACATATTTTCTCCCAGTCTATGAATTGTGTTATTGTTTTAACAGTGTCTTTTGCAGAGCAGAAATTTTTAATTTTAATAAGGTTCATTAGATTTTTATTTCATGGATCATTCTTTGGTGGTGTATCTAAAAACTCATCAACAAACCAGAGGTCAATAAGATTTTCTCCCATGTTTCATCCTCCAGAAAATTTATTGTTTTGCATTTTAAATTTAGGTCTCTGTCTTCATCCATCTGCACTGCTATAACAAAATACTTGAGGCAGGGTAATTTAGAAAGAGGACAAATTTATTTCTCACAGTTCTGGAAGGGAAGTCCAAGATCAAGGCACCATCAGGTTTGATGTCTGGTAAGGGTTCCATTTTGGTTTCCAAGAAGATGGTGAAATGTTGTGTCCTCAATGGGTGGCATGAATGGCAGGGCAAGAAAGGAGCAAATTCCCTCTGTCAAGCCCTTTTATAAGGGCACTTTATCCCATTTATGAAGGCAGAGACTTCATGACTCAGTTACCTCTTAAAAACTACACTTCTTAACTACTGTTGCTTTAGGAATTAAGTTTCAACATAAATTTTGATGAAAACATTCAAACTATAGCAGGCTCTGATCCCCTTTACATTTATTGTTGTGAAAGGCCTGTACATATCTGTTGTAGGAGTGTTTGCTTGTGTGGTTGGCTCATGTGGCAGCATTGAATCCTTCTCAATCTCTTTAAACAGTGAAAAAGCTCAGATGTAGACGTTCTACTTTCTGTAATTTAAACTTTAGCACAGAAACATTTACTTGGGTATAACTCTAGACTGTTTTCAGTGCTCATGTCTGTGCTAAAATTTAGAGGCATTGGACACTTAAAAAGTTTCTCTATAACTTTACAGAAAATTTCTGGCTTTCCCATACTAAGATTAGATATCTTGCAGAAAATGAAACAGAAAATTTGAAATATTCTACATTTTATTTAAAATTTTTCATTTTCCTTGAGCCATGTAAAATTATAAACCAATGTTTATAATTATTTGGGGTTTCATTAAAAAAGTTTATTAACAATTATTTTATAGTTAGTATTCTTAATGATAAAGTGAGATCTTTCTAGATTTATTTAAGATTCTATTTTCAATCTTTTTTAAAGCATTTCCAATTCCAGTTAACTTATGCAATATTTTAAGTAGAAAAAAAGTTTTACTGAATACAGTTAAGATAGTTGGAAGCTGCGGTCATAATTTCCTCCCCAATTTAGAAAATGAAAGAGATATTGAGGATACATTTAAGAATGAGCCAGAAAAAAAACTCAGACTCTCACTTCTACCATAGCATTTTCAGGTAAGAAATCACACAGAAAACTGCTATAATATTGGCAACATGGAGTGAGATTATCAGTGAGGGAGGAAAACAGTATTTTTTTTTAATCAATCAAGGGTAAGTCCCACATGTTCCCAAGTAACACTTTTCATCATACTCCTTTTAATAGCCAGAGGATGTACCTTTTAGTGCTGTGTACCGACTCAGCCCTTGAGTAAGTGTGGAGCCTATGAATGTCAAGTAAAGAAAGCTGTCAGAATGGAATCAGAATCCTTTGAAAATACTCACCTTTGCAGTGATATCATTTTAACTCTGTGCAATGCTTTTAACTTTTTAACGTGTTTCTAAATATTAAGCATGCCAAGCTTTGAATTCTAAGATACAATATCTCAATAGATTCAAATCTTAGTGATTTGGACCTTGACCTGGATATAAAGCTTTCCCTTTTACTAAAACTGAATTTAGACATAAAAGCTTTTTTTCTCTTTCACTATGGAATAGGAAACTTGACTTACGTACTGTCTAGCGTCAGCTACAACTTTAGGAAACATTTTCTTGCCAGGATTTTGACACCTTTTATTAGTGTCTGCTGACTGGTAGAGAATATATATGAGGGAGAAATGCTCGGAAGATTCTAGCTTGTGGCAAATCTGACAGGAAACAAGTCAAATATAAATCATAGCATTGACAAGGAAGACAACTCTAACATTTCTATTTATGCTTAATTTTTCAGCATGTTAAGAGAGGGAATATGAAGATGAAACTGTAACTGCTTGGTGGCAAAAAAAAATCTGTTTTCTGGCAATTTTTGAAAGCATCAACTAAAATAAGAAATTATTAAATATAGATATGTTATTCTATATCATACTTATGTAAGTATCAAATTTTGATTAAGGTCACCTTTAAATCCATAAAAGAAAAAAACGAATATGAATGGGTCAAGAAGAATAAGAAAATGATAGGGGAGACTCAGGAAAACAGTGGTTGTTATTATATAAGAGTAAGAGAAAAATCACTGAGTTAGGATTCAGGAGGACTGAATGTTTGTCTTAGCTCGGCTGCTACATGGCTATTTGATTTTAGGCAAAGCAGTCACTTCATCTCTTGGATTCAATTTCTTCATCTGTTACATGGGGGTCACAGAATCTGAGATCTTTTCCATCTTTCAGTTTCTCTAATTACAGAAGAAGAAATAACACAGGTGAAAACATTTTGAAAAAATATAAAACTACACAAGAGCAAGGTGTTAGTGTGATTGGTGAAATTTCTTGCCTAAAAACAACAAGGGCAGATTTCACAGCTGTTACTGACAAGTGCGGAGATTCTGCAGGTGGATCATGTAGACAGGTTGCTTCAGGCTGAGCCTTGCAGGAGTGAGGAACTTCACACCCAAATAACTGCTAAGAGGAACAGGGCCAGTGGTGGCCTCCATGCCTGGGAGCCCTTACAGCAATGTACACAGGACTAGGAGGGCAATGTTGCAAAACCTCATAATCTTGTAGCCCCTTCTTGAAAGCAGGAATATAATAGGACAATTTCCATAGCAGAATTTTACTTCTTTTAGCCTCCAAAAAGATCAAAGAACTCCCAGGCATCTCTACAGATTGGCCTTCTTCAACTGGCCTTTCTAGCCCTTTAAGAATTAGCATTCTCATGAACATAGGCTTTTTTATTCCTTAAGAAAAAAAGATGAACAAAATGTAATTAGTTGTTATTTACTAATGTTTACACATATACACATCATCTGAGAAGTCTCAGCTCCAAATGCAGTCGATAAGGGCTGGAGAAGTGACAAAATGAAGACTTGCTTCAAGTATCCCTAGGTCCTTCCTCCCTACTATCTGCACCCCCTTGCCCCCCACAGTTATTTAAAGGATGCCATTTTTATTTATTTATATACTCATTAAATAGGTAATAATTTAAATGATCATCAAAATGATATAAAAAATCTCCTATTAAAAAGTTTGCCCTGTCTGAGGCAGAGCTTGCAGTGAGCTGAGATCATGCCGCTGCACTCCAGACTGAGCCACAGAGCGAGACTCTGTCTCAAAAAAAAAAAAAAAAAAAACAGTTTGCTCTGTCTATCCAATTTATCTCCTGCCCTTTGCAATCAGCCTTTTTAGTTGCTTCTGTATCTATTCAGTGTTTCCTTATGTATATCAACACAACTGTTTGCATGTCTTATTTCTCTTTATCACACAAAAAAAGTTGTGTGCCAAATACATTCTCATGCTCCTTGTCCCCAAACGTTTCTAATATAGCCTGCCATTTATGCACTTTGTAATGTAATGGTCACATGGTTCCATTTATAGTAAGCTGAAAAAGCCGAGTCTGATTTTGTGAAAGGTTATTGCCCTTCTGAGGAGGAAATTAAGACTATGTAGCAATTTTAATTTTAAAGTAAATTGTGGTGCTGTGGCATAGCTGTGACCCTAAGCAACAATCTCATCTCACAGTCTTAGAACATTCTGTTGGCTTTTGATGTCCTTAGTAGCCCAAAGAAACCACATAAAAGTGCTTAAAAAAAGACTTGTTGAATCCAATTACATTTAGAAGAAACTTGGCTGTTTTGCTTTTGTTTCACTTTTGCTTTAAAAACTGTGAGGGTGAGGAAAGTAGCTTAGATTTTAAAACTTAGGTAATAAACAGATGGGGAGAAAACAGAAGTGTGAAAAACTGTCAATCTATCCATCCATTCACGTATGCAGCAAGAACTACTGAGCTCCTGCTCTACTCCAGAAATGATTCCACACCCTGGGGATACAGAGGTAAAAGTGCCAAGCTCATAACAGCTTGATGCCTATATTCTAGGCTCTAGAATATTCTATTACCCTATACAAAGGCACTATGATCTGCTACCAAAATTATTGCTCTGCCTTCTATCTTATCTCCTCGTTTCTGTCTATCCACCCTTTGGTCTACACTCATAACAGCAGCCAGACATGTTCTGTTAAAAACAAAGGCCAGATGATGGTATCCCTACTCAAAATTCCCCGATAGTTTCTCATCCCTTTTGAGTAAAAGCCAACGTTCTTATAAGGCCTACAAGATCTTGCTCTCTTACTGATCAGTGAAACTACATAATAATACATTTCGATGTAAAACATTATAAAGACTATGAAAAACGTAGAGTAATATATAGCAGGATTTCTCTTTCCACTGAGCAATAGTAAGTACTTAGTGTGTGCAGATTACTGATGCTACCTCTTTAGATTCCAGGTATGAGAACAGTTATGACTGAGAACTAAGTACAGGCATTGACTTAAGTAACCATAGATTTCCTTTCATAAAAGCATTGACATATTTAATGGAAGTGGTAGATAAACATTCATTATTTCTGCTGTACCATTGTCCTATCTATCCATTAAGAAAATACTCAAGAAAGCACAGCAGAAAAAAAAAAAAAAAGGGTTGAAAATAGTAGATTTAGGCAAGGGTGAATTGAACATCTTTAATTCTTTCCCTTGGAATTTCTCAGAGTTCAGAGACAGGCTCAATAATAAAACAATTCAATGCCTTAAATCAAATATAAATCAATGCCTTAAAAAGTACTGTTTTATTTTGCAAATGAGGGAATAGATCCCAACTTTATGTTTCCCAAAACACCGAAAAGAGGATTAAAAAGGTGGTTGGCTACATTTCTTTCCAGAGTCAGATATTAAATGTTACAGATAATTTTCAGCCAACTGACCAGAACATTTTAAAACTATAATAGTTTTATATCCTTCCATGTAACTTTTAGCAAAGCAGATTATACTGCTAGGATTTTCAGACAATATACTAAAAACAAAACCACTCTCAATTCCTTGGAAGAAAATAGTTCATACTGAATTCCGAACTTTAAATGCAAGTAGTATGGTTATACCATAGACACTCAAAAAATCTATTGAATGAATTAATAAACAAATAAATACAAATAAGTCTTTCTTGCATATTTATTGGTAGAAAGAAAACAACCAGGATCATCTAGGAGATTTACCTATATTTGGGATAGGAACCTCTCTTCCTCTGGAATTCCTTGCAGTGACACGCATTTAAGTTGTGCTTTAGTTCCCATGAAGCAGCTTGAGGGTGCAGAAAGAGAAGGCTGGTGGTGATCAGAGACTCCTGAGCTCATACCATGGCATCCAGAAACATCATGAGGATTAAAGGAGGTAATGTCTGTACAGATCTCATGGTCTTTCCATTTAAGTTCTCTTTCACTGAAATACTTTTTTCTCAACACATTGGTTGGCTGTTTCCTTCTTTTTATACTTTTTCCATAGGTTATTGGGATACAAGTGGTATTTGGTTACATAAGTATGTTCTTTAGTGATGATTTGTGAGATTTTAGTGCACCCATCATCCAAGCAGCATACATTGCACCCTGTCTGTAGTCTTTTATCCCTCGCCCCTCTACCACTCTTCCCCCCAAGTCCCCAAAGTCCATTGTATCATTCTTATGCCTTTGTGTCCTCATAGCTTAGCTCCTTATCAATAAGAACATATAATGCTTGGTTTTCCATTCCTGAGTCACTTAGCTTAGAACAATAGTCTCCAATTTCACCTAGGTTGCTGCAAATGCTGTTAATTCATTCTTCTTTTTCTCTGGGTAGATAGCCAGTAGTGGGATTGCTGGATCAAATGGTAGTTCTAATTTTAGTTCTTTATGGAATCTCCCCGCTGTTTTCCATGGTGGTGGTACCAGTTTACATTCCCACCAGCAGTGTAGAAGTGTTCCCTGATCGCCCCATCCACACCAACAACTACTGTTTTATTTATTTTTTTATTTTATTTTTTGATTATGTCCATTTTTGGAGTAAGGAGTAAGGAGGTATTGTATTGTGGTTTTGATTTGCATTCCCCTGATAATTCATGACGTGGAGGAGTTTTTCGTATGTTTGTTGGCCATTTGTATATCTTCTTTAAGAATTGTCTATTCAGGTCCTTAGCCCACTTTTTGATGGGATTGTTTGTTTTTTTTCTTACTGATTTGTTTGAATTCATTGTAGATTCTGGATATTAGTCCTTTGTCTGATGTATAAAATGTGCAGATTTTCTCCCACTCTGTGGGTTGCCTGTTTACTCTGTTGACTGTTCTTTTTGCTGTGCAAAAAGCTCTTTAGTTTAATTAAGTCCCAGCTATTTATCTTTGTTTTTATTGCATTTGCTTTTGGGTTCTTGGTCATGAAATCCTTGCCTAGGCCAATGTCTAGAAGGGTCTTTCCAATGTTATCTTCTAGAATTTTTATAGTTTCAGGTCTTAGATTTAAGCCCTTAATCCATCTTGAGTTGCTTTTTGTATAAGGTGAGAGCTGAGGATCCAGTTTCATTCTCCTACTTGTAGCTAGCCAATTATCCCAGCATCATTTGTTGAAAAGGGTGTCCTTTCCCCACTTACTATTTTGGTTTGGTTTGTTGAAGATCAGCTGGCTGTAAGCATTTGGGTTTATTTGTGGGTTAACTATTCTATTCCATTGGTCTATGTGCCTATTTTTGTACCAGTACTCTGCTGTTTTGGTGACTATGGCCTTGTAGTATAGTTTGAAATCAGGTAGTGTGATGCATCCAGATTTATTCTTTTTGCTTAGTCTTGCTTTGGCTATGTGGGCTCCTTTTGTTTCCATGTGAATTTTGGAATTGTTTTTTCTAACTTTGCAAAGAATGATGGTGGTATTTAGATGGGGATTGCATTGAATTTGTAGATTGCCTTTGGCAATATGATCATTTTCACAATATTGATTCTACCCATCCATGAGCATGGGGTGTGTTTTCATTTGTTTGTGCTGTCTATGATTTCTTTCAGTACTGTTTTGAGTTTTCCTTGTAGAAGCCTTTCACCTCCTTTGTTAGACATGTATCTAAGTATTTTTATTTTTATTTTTGCAGCTATTTTAAAAGGAGTTGAGTTCTTGATTTGATTCCTACTTGGTCACTGATGGTGTATAGAAGAATTACTGATTTGTGTACAATAATCTTGTATCCAGAAACTTTGCTGAATTCTTTCATCAGTTCTAGGGGCTTTCTGGAGGAGTCTTTAGGGTTTTCAAGGTAAGCAATCATATCATCAGCAAACAGTGACAGTTTGACTTCCTTTTTACTGATTTTGATGCCCTTTATTTCTTTTTCTTGTCTGATTGCTGTGGTTAGGACTTCTAGTACTATGCTGATGAGGAGTGGTCTGAAAGTAGGCATCCTTGTCTTGTTTCATTTCTCAGAGAGAATGTTTTCAACTTTTCCCCATTCAGTATTATGTTGGCTGTGGGTTTGTCATAGATGGCTTTAATTACATTGAGGTATGTCCTTCATATGCCAGTTTTGCTGAGAGTTTTAATCATAAAGCAATATTGCATTTTGTCAAATGCTTTTTCTGCATCTATTGAGATGATTTTGTGATTTTTGTTTTAAATTCTGTTTATGTGGTATATCACATTTATTGACTTGCGTATGTTAAACCATCTCTGCATCCCTGGTATGAAATCCACTTGATCATGGTGGATTCTCTTTTTGATATGTTGCTGGATTCGGTTACCTAGTATTTTGTTAAGGATTTTAGCATTTATCTTCATCAGTGATATTGGTCCATAGTTTTCTTTTTTGGTTATGTCATTTCATGGTTTTGGTATTAGGGTGATGCTGGCTTCATAGAATGAATTAGGGAAGGTTACCTCTTTATCTTGTGGAATAGTGTCAAAAGGATTGGTACCACTTCTTTCAATGTCTGGTAGAATTCTGCTGTGAATCCATGTGGTCCTGGACTTTTTTTTGTTGCTAATTTTTAAATTACCATTTCAATCTCACTCCTTGTTATTGGTCTGTTCAGGGTATCTAATTCTTCCTGACTTAAGCTGGAAGGGTTGTTTTTTCAGGAATTTATCCATCTCTTGTACTTTTTCTGCTTTATGTGCATAAAGGGGTTCATAGCAGCCTTGAATGATCTTTTGTATTCTGGTGGTGTCAGTTGTAATAGTTGTTTCTTTTCTTAATGAGGTTATTTGGATTTTCTCTCTTCTTTTCTTGGTTAATCTTGCTAATGGTCTATCAATTTTATTTATTTTTTCAAGGAACCAGCTTTTTGTTTCATTTATCTTTTTATTTTTTTTTTTATGTTTCAATTTCATGTAGTTCTGCTCTGATCTTTGTTATTCATTGTGCTATTTGTTGCCTGTGTATCTTGGGTGTTTTGTTTTTTGTTTTTGCTTTTTAACTTGTATTTTTGTGTTATAGGTCCTGTGTGATTTATGCTTTAAAGAGTTATCTTTTGATGTGTTTCCAGGATTTGTTTCAAGATTTAGAGCTCCTCGTAGCAGTTTTTGTAGTGGTGGCTTGGTAGTGGTGAATTCTCTCAACATTTATTTGTCTGAAAAAGACTGTAACTTTCCTTCATGTGATGCTTAGTTTTGCTGGATGCAAAATTCCTGGCTGATAATTGTTTTGTTTGAGGGGGCTAAAGATAGGGCCCTAATCCCTTCTAGTTTGTAGTGTTTCTGCTGAAAAATCTGCTGTTAATCTGATAGGTTTTCCTTTATAAGTTACCTGGTGTTTCTGTCTCACAGCTCTTAAGATTCTTTCCCTCATCTTAACTTCGGATAACCTGATGACAACGTGCCTAGGTGAAGAACTTTTTGCAATTAATTTCCCAGGTGTTCTCTATGCTTCTTGTATTTGCATGTCTAGGTCTCTAGTAAGGCTGGAAAAGTTTTCCTCAATTATTCCCCCAAATATGGTTTCCAAACTTTTAGATTTCTTGTCTTCCTCAGGAACACCGATTATTCTTAGGTTTGGTCATTCGGCTTAATCCCAGACTTCTTGGAGGCTTTGTTCATATTTTCTTATTCTTTTTTCTTTGATTTTGTTGGATGGGTTGATTTTAAGACCTTGTGTTTGAGCTATGAATTTCTTTCTTCTACTTCTTCATTTCTATTGCTGAGACTTTCCAGAGAGCATTTTGCATTTCTATAAGTGTGCCTGTTTCCTGAAGTTTTGAATTTTTTTTTCTTATGCTGTCTATTTCCTTGACTATATCTCCTTTCAATTCTTGTATTGGTTTTGGATTTCCTTGCATTGGGCTTTGCCTTTCTCTGGTGCCTCCTTGAGTAGCTTCATAACTAACCTCCTGAATTATTTTTCAGGTATTTCAGGGATTTCTTCTTGGTGAGCTAGTGTGATTTTTTGGTGACGTTAAAGAACCTTGTTTTGTCATATTACCAGAGCTGGTTTTCTGGTTCTTTCTCAGTTGGGTATTCTCTGTCAGAGAGAAGTTCTAGAGGGAAGTTCTGGGTTTTCCCTTGATGTAGTACTCTCCTCCTTTTCCAATGGATGTGGCTTCCTGAGAGCCAAGCTACAGTGATTGTTATCTCTCTTCTGGATCTAGCCACCCAGCAAGTCTACCAGGCTCCAGGGTGGTACTAGGGGTTGTCTGCAGAGTCCTGTGACGTGAACCATCTATGGGTCTCTCAGCCATTAATACCACCACCTGTTCCAGTGGAGGTGGCAGGGGGGTGAAATGGACTTGTGAGGAGTTCTTAGCTTTGGTGGATTAATGATTTATTTTTGTGTTGGTTGGCCTCCTGCCAGGAAGTAGCCCTTTCCAGAAAGCATTAGCTGTGGTAGTATGGAGATGAACAAGTGGTGGGCAGGGACCTAGAACTCCCAAGAGTATATGCTTTTTGTCTTCAGCTACCAGGGAGGGTAGGGAAGGCCCATCAGGTGGGGGCAGGACTAGGTATATCTAAGCTCAGACTCTCTGTGGGTGGGTCTTGCTGTGACTAGTGTTGGGGATGAGGGTGAGGTTCCCAGGTCAATGCAATTGTGTACCTAGGAGGATTATGGCTGCCTCTGCTGAGTCATGCAGGTTGTCAGGAAAGTGGCGGGAAGCTGGCAGTCACAGGCCCCACACAGCTCCCATGCAATCCGAAGGGCTGGTCTCACTCCCACAGGCCTCACACAGCTCT
>NC_045443.1:34224027-34242996 GCF_002776525.5 Piliocolobus tephrosceles | reverse complement strand
TGCAATCCGAAGGGCTGGTCTCACTCCCACAGGCCTCACACAGCTCTCATGGAATCCGAAGGGCTGGTCTCACTCCCACAGGCCTCACACAGCTCCCTTGCAATCTGAAGGGCTGGTCTTACTCCCACTGTGCCTCCACCTAACAGCACTGAGTGTGTTTCCAGGCAGTGAGTAAGCAGGGCTTGAAAACTTTCCCCAGGTTACCTACCTCCCAGCTGTGAAAGAAAGACTTTGGTTCTTCCCCCTGCCTTTGAAGTCTGTATGCCAGATTCATGCCCTCCCCTGCTGGGGTGATCAGACCCAACACCAGGCTGTGGTGGTTACAAAGTCCAGCAGTCAAAGGAATGAGACAAGACAAGTTAAGAATACATAGGGTGGGTCCAGGGGACCAATGCTACTATGGAGGCTGCAAAGGCCTTGAGCTCTGGGAGCCCACACTATTTATTGGCAATCAAACGAAGAAGCAGGTGGTGAGGATATGCAGACGTAGGGGTAGACAAGTGAAGATGTAAGGATGTGGGGGTAGAAAGGTAGTGGTACATCAAGTGTAGTTGTGATGGTTTAGCATATGCTCTGCTACTTGACATAATGGAGAGCAGGTTCTTTTAACTCAAGATACAATCGATCCTGGGAGAGCAAGAAGCAAGCAGCCAGCAAGTCTGGACACATTCCAGAGGTCACGAGGGGTTTTATGCCCTGAGCCCTGGATTCTGTCCAAGCCACGAGGGGTTTTATGCCCTGGACTTCGATTGTGGTGTGGGAGGGCAGCCTTCTACCCTTTGGCACAGAGCTTGGTGTTCCATAGGCCATGAGGGGTTTTAGACCCTGGACCCAGGATGTGTTCCAAGACTCTTTTACATTATGTCAGACAAGCTAGCTCTGCCTCAGCCCTTCTACCAACATCCCCCAAATTCTGGCCAGGAGGCTTCTCACCTGGTTCAAATTGTTACGAAGTTCTGCTGGAGACTTCCCTGTGGCATTTTCCCTGCACCTCTGGCCATCCTCCTGAAGGATCTCTGTAGCTCCAGGCAGGAATGGCCTGCTTGGGGACTCAGTGAGCTCCCAGAGCCTTTCCTGCTGCTTCTTCTACCCCTGTATTTTGCTCGGCTCTCTAAATTGACTCAGCTCCAGGTAAGGTCAGAAACTTCTCCTGCAAACTAGACCTTCAGTTTCCCCGTGGGGGCATATGTTTGGGAGTGGAGGATCTCCCTTTCCCACTTCTGCAGTTTGCGCACTCACAGTATTTGGGGTGTCTCCCAGGTTCTGCAGGAACAGTCTGCTTCCTTCAGAGGGTCTGTGGGTCTTCTTGGGATTCCTGGTTTGTTCCTGCAGTCATTCCAGAGCTAAAATTCTATGATAAGAGCCTCCGCACATTGCTGCTCCATCTCTCTGAGTCAGAGCTGCAATCTAGTCCTGCCTCCTGTCTGCCATGATGAACTTTGGTCAAGCAGCTGTTTCCTTCAGGTTTTGACATAAATATTTCCTTCTAAGAAATACCTTCACCTATCTCTCAGGGTCCCCGTCTTGACTTATCTCTATTATATCACCCTTTTAACATTTTCTTCATAGCACTTACTAGTATCTGAAATTACAGTCAGGTGCCACATAATGATGTCGGGGTCATCAATGGGCTGCATGTATGACAGTGGTCCCATAAGATTATAATACAGTATTTTTACTGTACATTTTCTATGTTTAAATATATAAATACTTACCATTGTGTTACAGTTGCCTACAATGTTTGGTACAGTAACATGCTGTAAAGGTTTGTAGCCTAGGATCCATAGGCTACAACATATAGCCTAGGTGTGTAGTAGGATACACCATCTAGGTTTGTGTAAGTACAATATGATGTTCACAAACACATGAAATCACCTAACAATGCATTTCTCAAAATGTATCCCCCTGTTAAGTGACACATGACTGAATGCTGTTTCCTTGATTATGATCTGTCTCTTTTACTAGAATGTAACCTCTTTGAAACCAGGAACCTTGTCTACCTAGTTCACCGCTTCATCCCCAGTCTTGAAAAGTAAATGTGCTGTATGAATAAATAACAATTTCTAGCTCAGAGGTGTTATTCAATACATGTCAATTTACCCTATTTTCCTAGGGCATGGCCAATATTTAAAATAGTTCAGAATATATTGCAAGTGATTAATATTTATTGATATTGATCATTGATTATTGATACTTATTGATACAGAAAAACATAGGAAACAATTCTGTACTGCAAGAACTTCTAGATTCAGTCCTAAAACATGTCCTTTAGTACATTTACTTTGATTTGCACAAACCTATACGTGTGGCTATTTTTGCTTGCAAAATATGTTCTCATCTGAATGTGAACCCATATGGCACTTCCAACCACCAACTCTATATAAATTTGGATGATAAAGTTTCTAGAGGTTTAAGATAAGTAATATCTTCAGCCAAAAACTCAGCTCAGAATGGTTAGTTTTCTTCTTTGTCTTTGTTTATCATGTCTTACGAGTGATGACTAATTTCAAAAAGACTTTTATTTTACTTTGTGTGAAGGGCAGTAGTCAGAAAAAAAAGGAATTGATCCTGGACTTAAAGAAACAGCCCCAGAGGTGAGAGAGAGAGTCATTAACCTGCATAGCCTCTTTCCAGCCTCTTCACATATAACAACAGCTTTCATAACAAGAAACTTGTATATTCTGTGCAACTCAAATAAAATTAAGAATATGAATATCAGTTGACAAAGAGTAAAAAATAATTGGGAGTTGACAGAAATATAAACTCTCATTTATGAAAATGTAGCTTATTCCACAACACCAGATTTCAAAAGATACAGAATCCTGTTACTCCACAATTCAATTTGTCCCACAGTAAGAAACTTTAATTTATAAATTACTATAAGTCATTTCACTGCATATAAGTGTTTTATTAACATCCAATAGTATAAAGTATTTGTGGTATTTCTTTTAAAAATTACAGTAAAATATTCTTTATAAACTAGATAACTAATGCCCACATAAAGAATAAGAAATAATGTAAACCTCAAACATGGCTAATCATAATGAAGGTGGAATGAATCCAATATAAAATTTTTTGGACAGGTCTTTACTTTACATGATCATTTATTCTCCAGTCAAAATTACATTTAGTCCTTTAATTTTTCCAGCTATCCAAATAAACCTTAGGTTAATTGTTTTCCAACTCTATGAGTCCTGAATTGCACACTGTCAAAAAATGTACCTATAAATGCATTTCAAATTTACTATCTTTTCAAAGAGGATTAGGTTTAATTTTTTAAAACTGTTTTAGAACATGAATTGCCATTTCCTTGGAGGGGCCTATGTAGAAATTTAGGAAACCTCCAAACCATGGCAGGTTCACAAGTGCGTTGTCTCTGGTGTAGATTTCCTTATATTGAATCCTGGTTCTGCCATTTACTAGCTGCGTGACTGGAAAAGTTATTTCATTATTTAGTTCTTCTATATCTTCACCTGTAAAATGGGTATAATATGGAATTATACCTACTTTATATGATTACCTGTAATAGTTCCTGTGAGGATTAAATTACTTAATCATGGAAACACCATAGAACAGTGTCTATCATGTAGTATTTTACTTGTATTTACTGATAACAAAGGCTTTTTTGGCTCTGGAACCAGAGTAATCAAAGGTAATGAAAGAAAGAAACTCAGTTTTAATCCTTCTTTCCTTAATGACTGCTAGCTGATATGAGCATAGGGATCCTGTTGGTCATTATTCCTGAGTGAATGGAAAAATCTGCCTGTAGCAGGAGAGGAGAAGCCAACAAGCAAAGAGAAATAAAGACAAGGAAAAACATTCAGAGGGCCAGTTCTAGTCCTGAGGCTCTAGGAAGGGCTTAGAACTTATAGCTGTTTCTCTGATTCCCCAATAAATTCCTTTTCATTTTATTTTGTTTGTCCGTAAGTTGGGGTTATTTTTCTGTTACTTAGAAGTAACAGGTCATCACTGGAACATGGGACTAAGTTAGTGACACGTGGATGAAACAGGCAGAAAGATCACACACTTACTTGAGGCTTATCAGGCTCTTGGGCCTCAGTCTAACTCCAGAGTCCATTTCACCCGGTCCTTTCCTCAGGACCTTTGACATTGGGAGGGACAGAAAGACGGCATAGGATGAAATCAGGAAAGTGAAGTAGGAACGGAAGAAACCATAGAAAAAGGAACAGGTTGTCTATGGCTCTGGGATGAATAATTTTTTTCCCCCAAAGTGGGACTTCAGAATTCTAACAATAATTCCAAATAGGAGACTCCACAATATTCAAAACACAGAAAAATCATTTAAATAAAGGCAGACTCACACAGGGAGTATTTTGGATTCTTACTTAGACATAAAAACAACTATTTACTAAGAAGTTTGGTATGTTAATCATTTAAAATGCCCTGTGAGGAAAATTTAAGATTCTGGTGACAGCTGCAATCTATTCTTTTGTAGCAAAGTTCAAGATTTATGGCTGAGATTATTGTTTTATTCTTGCAGGACTTTGAATCATATAATTTAATGATCCATAGCACCATCTGAGGCCAATGCCTAAAAGTATCAGAGTTCTCAACTGATGAACCAAAAAAAAAGTACACAAACTAATAAGAAAAAGTTGAGAATGAGTAAACTTATGTATTATAAAGTACATAACATCATGAAGGTGAGCTAAATGTCCAGTTCTCAAACTGTGGCAGCATAAGAGAGCAGAAATGCCTGCTATCTAAGCTACCAACTACTGTCTAGTATCAATTCTGATTACAATAATGAATACTTTAAAAAAGACAGAAAGTAGGAATCCATGAATCAGTTTCCCAAAAATCTATCTGTGGCTGACTTAAAAAGCAACTACAAATTCTTCCAAATTCATCCAAGCCCTTTGGTGGTACCCTTCCATGGTGATTGGACTTGGCTGTGTGATTTACTTTGTCCAATGAAACAATGGCAAACATAAAACAAGCGGCAACTTGAAAGCTACTTGTATATTGTGGTTTGCCCTTTCTTGATCCTATTGGGACCACTGACAAGGCCACATGTTAAAATTTCCAGGCTAGCAAGGTGGACCCATATAGTCCAGGCATCCCAACAACCCCAGTCAATAGGTGGTCACACTCCTTTGTTTTGACATGCAAAATGGTTTAGCTGAACTTGTAGATGTAACTGAGACCAGCAAAAAATCACACAGTTCAGTTAAGTCCAAATTTCTGAACAACAGAGCTATGAACTAAATAGTTGTTGTTGTTTTATTTATATAATACATTTCTATAAATATTGTACTATTTGTAAATAGTTGCTTAAACTATAATGATTATTGCTATTCAGTTTGTAATTATAAATTTGTTGATATTCACTTTATGTTGTGATCTATAAGAGCAAAAGCAAGATACTGATTTTGTAAAATTCTATAGACTTGCTTAGTAAGGATAAACTGCTATACCAAATCATGTATGAATCAGTGCAAATTAAATCATGTTTTTGAGAAATACAAGAACTATTTCATTATGTATAAGATTTCTCTATTTTTAATTGGCAAGGTGGATAACATAAATGAACACTGTCAGCCACAGATAAGTGACTGTATTTGTTTTCAGGGTCAGACAGTACTGTGGGTAGATGGCATCCAATAATGGTCTTGCTTATTTATGTGGATAAAAAAGTATCCCTTCCTTGATATAAGCCAAAAAAAAAAAAAAAAAAAAAACCCAGCAAAAAATCACAATCACACCAAGCAATATAATTATGAAAACAAATGAGAAAATAAATGTTAGCTTTTTAAGATTATTTGATATGCCTAGATTTGGAAAGATCTAGGTAAAAATTTAGGTATGATGGTTCACAATTCAAAAAGCATCAATATGACATCAAACATTAAATTCAAACTAAACCTCAGTGCCTCAGAGCTCCAGCACCTTCAGAGAGTGCTTTGGAACTGACTGCCTGAAGAATTTATCACTATAACTGCAAGACAAAGGATACTGTTTTGAATAGGGTAAATGGCAAAAGAGAAGTGAGCCACAACTACAACTGCTCATGTGGCAAAGAGAAATGCCTATTTATCTTTAGCCTTGATTTATTTTCATGTCTTAAGTTTTCTATACATATTAATATGTGATAATATTTTAATTTTAAATAGCATCAGACAGACATTCACTGGTGATATTTGTCAAATGTTTTATATCAAAGCAAATCACCACCACTATAATTCTAATTATCAAAAATACAAAGTAGAGAATTTTCTTTGTACAGCTGGCATACACACACACACACACACGTACACATTTGGGCATGTGCATATAAATATATTTCTAAGAAATGTTTATTTAGAACATTACATTGTTCATTTAGGACATCAGTTATTTTTAAATGTTAAATGCTTCTAAATAAGAAGTGTATATACATTTCTAAATACATATTCTGACATATTTATGTAAAAGGAATATATATTACATATTAAAATCAATAATACAAACATAAGTAAATTAATACAAATAAACAATTGCAAAAAGCATTAATAATACAAAGATTTAATAATACAAATATTGCAAAAATTGAATAAATTGATATGGTTTGGTCATGTTAGTGATGATAGAAAGTCTACACATTGGTGAGCTGAGATTACGCCATAGCACTCCAGCCTGGGAGACAGAAAGAGACTCCGTCTCAAAAAAAAAAAAAAAAAAAAAAAAAAAGAAAAGAAAAGAAAAGAAAGTCTACACGTTGATTGGTTGATCTAAATCTTGACTCTCTTCTAATCTGTAGCCTCCCTGCTATTTTTCTTTTAGGAAGGCATTCTAGTGGAAAGATATATTGGCCTTTGAGCATTAAGGTAGTTGCATCTCAGATAAAAGAACAGACAATAAGTACTCTATCAAATGTCGCTAGACTAAAATTTAGTAGACTTAAATTTGACTAGAGTTTTGTATTTAAATAATATAAAAGTATTCTAGTTCGGTCCCCTTGGGCATCTAGTTATTCATATTCATTAAGTCAGTCAAAAGCTCTTTCTTGAACATTTTCTATGTTTATATGCTGGCTATTTGTAAATGTGACAGACACAGTCCTTGGATTCATGAAGCTTATAGTTTAGTAAGAAATACAAATAAGTAAGTTAGCAACTTGAATGGTGTGATGATGGCTATAAGTACACAAAAAAACATTCAGTTATGAGGAGGACTGCAATGTCATGAAAAGCTTCCTGATATTATATATCCCTTTATGTCTTAGCTTTTCATTGCATATTAAGTTATGCATACTGCTACAGCAAACTGCAAATGAAGAGCTTTGGGTACTTGGCAAATAACCATTGGTTTGTCCAGTTATTATATTTTTATGGGAGCCATAATAAAAAATAGGGAAAATAAAACCACACATATATATTTGTATTTATTACATTAAAAGCTTTCTGGTTGTTATAAAAATGGCATATTGCTATACTGGCTATATCAATGGATACTGTTCTTGTTCATACCTCCTTATCATGAGAGCAGCTAGACTTGTTTCTAAATAAAGCTGAAGCAACATGAGAATTACATTTTTAATGTAACCTATTCTGCTATGTTGGCCATAACTAAGGACCCTCAACTGGCATCTGAGTCAAAGGAAAATATGTATGGGTTACATTGAGTGAGTCCTAGTATGGCTCAGATGGAAACCTATTGTGTGTGTTGTGAGTGGGAACCAGAGTAAACCAATTAGAATCTCTGTGGGTTTGAGTGTGGGGAAGGAGACAGAAGATGAAAAAGAAGGTAGATATTTTGAACTCAAATTTTATTCCAAGTCTCATTTCTTCATGAGGCTTTGCTATACATTCCAATGCTAAAAGTTCTGGGACCCACCGGGGAGAGACTATGTAGATGGGAGCAAAATATCCTCTCCTAACTCATGTTTCTCTACTCTCAACGACTTTCCTTATTTCTTCCTTGCATTGGTAAAATGCTCAACTAATGTAATTCTAAACAATGTACCAAATGTAACATTTATTTTAGAACATCAAATGGAACATTTAGAACATTTTAGAACATCACTGTTTTGGGAAGACAAGGTCATTAACTGTAATAATTAGCAAGTATACAAAAAAGTGACCAAAATCTGTGTCTTTTCAAGTTAAAGAAGGAACTGACATTTTAAATGATGTAAAAAGCCATTTTAAAACATTCCTGCAGATAGCAACAATGAATGATTCAATTATCTAACACTATTTAACATCATACAAAAATTATGATAAAAGTTAAAACCATTTGGTATACCGCCTCAGTTATATTAAATAAATCATGCATAACCCTTACACTGTGTGCAATTAACAGCTATTTAACAATTTCCATATGTATTTTCCTTTCTCATTTGATCTAATAGGTTCACCTTCCTAGGTTCACACAGCATGTTAATGGCAGAGCCAGGACTTGAATCCAGGTATTCTGACTGTAGCTCAAGTGTTCTGTATTTATAGCTGCCTTGCTATTTTAGACAAAGACAGTCTATCAAAATTCAGTGTGTAGCAGAAAGTTGGTTGGTTTTTATTTTGTTCAATGTATTTCTCCTTTATTTATTAGAGAAAAGTTATTTCAATAATTACAAAATAGTTATCAATTTGAATATTTTAAAGGTTTTGATCTTGGTTAACTTACCCTTATCAAATATTAAGCCCAAATTACAAAACCGTTAAAAAATATGAAGGCCAAATTCAATTAGAATTTTTTTTCTCAGATGCCTGCTAATTATTTCTCATAATAAGCTAGTTTTCTTCCAAAAACTACACCATTTTATTTTGATTTGATGAAAATTTGTTCCTGATGGGGGAAAACTGGATTCAGAAGATAGAAAAATTAAGTTAATCAATCCTCTGACATTGTAATGATAAACATTTAACTCAGAATTTTCTGAAAAAAAAATAGCAGAGTATATCTAGAGATTCAGATTACAGGCAAACAAATTTACAGTCTTCCAAATTGCATTATTTGTCTTTTGAGACTGAGAAAATCTCATTGGATATTCAGTAGTTCACAGAATTTTTCATGTATTAATAAAGAGAAAAAATTATCACAAGGAAAGATCCAGTATAATACCAAACATTATAAAATAGAAAAGATCCATCATCTATCAACTTTCTAGCTACACAGAATTCAAACATGAAAAGCTAGGTGTCAAGTTGCGTTATATGTAACTCAAAACCATTTGGAGATTTGGAGAAACTTCCAAATTGCATTTCTTTCAGAAAGCTAAAATCCATGACTATTTAACACAATTTACCTTCTGTGTCACTCACGTTATATAACAAATAGAATCACTTTCATTCCTTATCAAGTAACCTGCTCTATAGCACAGCTGTCAGAGAATGGCTGGCTGCTTTTCTAATGGCCTGATTAAGGGAAACAAGAATTTCCCATACAGAAGATTTTGGAAGCCTTTTATTACTCTCTCTATATATTACTATATTTTTATCACTATATATATATTACTATATATATAAAACAAATTCTACATTTATTAAAACTATAAATTCCAGGTTTGACTGGTATTCCAGTTGGAAAGAAAGAGAAAATATCAAGATTTCCACATATTCCTTTTTTTTTTTTTTTTTTTGAGACGGAGTCTCGCTCTGTCGCCCTGACTGGAGTGCAGTGGCATGATCTCGGCTCACTGCAAGCTCTGCCTCCCGGGTTCACGCCATTTTCCTGCCTCAGCCTCCCGAGTAGCTGGGATTACAGTCGCCCGCCACCACGCCCAGCTAGTTTTTTTTTTTTTTTTTGATCCTTAAACAACATGGATTTTTTTTTTTTTTAATTATTATACTTTAAGTTCTAGGGTACATGTGCATAACGTGCAGGTTTGTTACATATGTATACTTGTGCCATGTTGGTGTGCTGCACCCATCAACTCGTCAGCACCCATCAATTCATCATTTATATCAGGTATACCTCCCCAATGCAATCCCTACCCCCTCCCCCCTCCCCATGATAGGCCCCAGTGTGTGATGTTCCCCTTCCCGAGTAGAGACGGGGTTTCACCGTGTTAGCCAGGATGGTTGCCATCTCCTGACCTCGTGATCCGCCTGCCTCGGCCTCCCAAAGTGCTGGGATTACAGGTGTGAGCCACCGCGCCTGGCCCTACATATTCTTAATTATGGGGAATGGAATGCAGCTACGATTATCTGCTTCAAGCTTCTACTAACTATGTGTTTTCAAAATGCTCAATGACAAAAACAAGTAAATATATTTGTTTAAAGCTAAAAATGTTCAAATAATGCATTTTTTGTAAAACAATGAAAAAAATCACTAGCATCTGTGAAATTATGAAGGTAAGTAAAATGGTATAAAGTTCCTGTCAGACGAATAACTGGAAAAGATGTCCAAGAGTGCCACCTTGAGGGATAATTTAGGACAATGCATTTTGAAAACAAAATTGGCATAAAAGGTTTCAATGTTGCCCATCACAGTTACCCCAACTAAAGAACATCACTGTAAATTTATAAAAATTTATAAATTTTTATGTGAAGAGATAAGCATGGTCTTTCAACTCAGATCCTATTATATTCTTCTGTCTTTTCAAATACAGTATTCCACATGTATTTCATTCCAATGTGCCTCCTGGATATTATTTTAATGGAGAAAGGTATTCTTCGAGTCATTGGTATGTGAAGAAAGGATTCCTCTCTTTTTTCTACGTTTTCTGGTGGTTCCTTTCTCTGTCTTCAGTCTTCCTACTTACTCTCTTCCTTCTTTTCCTAGCAATACCCCTAAAGTTCTCATGCTTACAATCCCCAGAAATACTTGTGCTTATGTGCAGACAGGCAGTGTTTGGGGTATGTGTGGGGGATATGGTTGGAGAGCTGAGGGAACAGAATATGACATTCTCATATGCTCTTAAAATATTAATGACCAATTAGCTTTAATGTGTTACTTTTCCTTGCCTTTCCTGCATTTTATGATACATTTCCCTGCATTTCAAAGAACAAAATTTATGACCAAGACACAGATTTCTAGATGTGGCTAAAAACTACTGACTTAGATCAAGATCATCCCCTCCCATAGCTCTCCACAGCCCAGGGTCTGTCTATACTTCTGAAACCTTACAATGTATCTGGCCCAAAGACCCAATGTATACATCACACACACACACACACACACACACACACACACACACACACACACACAGAGTGAAGATTCTAGGTCAAGCTAGGTTTCTTCATCTAAATTTGATTTCTTCACTAGACCTTTGGAGAGTGATAGGGTTGCAAGGAAAATATAAAAATTACATAGAACAGTACTTACTGAGAAAGACTGATAGTGTACCTGTTACAGCTCATGAAACGTTTCTCCTAACACTGCATCTCTCCTCCTGGCTTCAAACCCTTTCAGGCCAAATATTTTAGGGAGGTCTCCCAAACTCCTCATGTTTCTGATAGAGAGCAACCTTCTCTCTGGCTTCTGCATCACTTACAACAGGATCTACAGAAGAGTGGAGGGCCTGTCTCACAGAGCCATTCTTCTGGTTTTAACTGAAACCTGGCTATCATCTCTAAATAACTATTTTTCTCTCCACACCCATTTATCTGTGGGTCTGTGTGTGGGACATGTGCTTTCCTTGCTCCTCACTGTATACAGCAGAGCACTGTTCTTACTTTTTTCCTAAAAATACCCTCAGTTCTTTGGATGCACAGGTCATCAGATGATGCAAGTTTAGCAGGAATCAGTATAGCACCCTGGTTAAGAGGGCATGTTCTGGAACCACACTTCCTGTTTGTAAACTGTTTCAATTCCCTATGACTTATTTTCCTTGTCAGTAAAAATGGGGATCATAATAGCATTTGCCTTAGGGCATCTCTATGAGGTTTAAATAAATTCATGCTCAATATTTAGACTGGTGCCTGTCACACAGCACTTCATAAGTGTTGGCCACTGTCACCACCTGCTTCTCAACCATATGGTAGTTTACTGTGTAATTTGTTTGCATCACATTATTCTGCCTGAAATGCTTTCTGCAGTGTCTCCACAGGTTTCTATACGAATAATTTCCAATGTGAATTTCTCCATGAAGTATGTCTTTGTCCCTTCAGCCAGATGTGATTTCTATTCTCATGTAAACACCCTAGCTCTTATATTTCTCCTCAGTGATAATCATATTGTACTTTGCATTAGTTAGCCCCAATTAGGTGAGTTCATCTTGTCTGGAGTAGATCACTTTTGTGTTTCTTGATACCATTTTTTTCACACAAGGTACCCTCAAGTTGTCTTTGCATTTAATAACAAATACTATGACAGATTTTGTTAAAGGACCATGTTAGAAGTTGATATGGTTTGGCTGTGTCCCCAACCAAATCTCATCTTGAATTTTAGCTCCCATAATTCCCAGGTGTCATCGGAGGGACTCAGTGGGAAGTAACTGAATCATATGGGCGGGTCTTTCCCATACCGTTCTCCTGGTAGTGAGTAAGTCTCACGAGAGCCAATTGTTTTATAAATGGGAGCTGTCCTGCATAAGCATTCTCTTTGCCTGCCACCATGTAAAACGTGACTTTGCTCCTCCTTCACCTTCCGCCATGATTGTGAGGCCTCCCCAGCCATGTGGAACTATGCATTGATTAAACCTCTTTCCTTTATAAATTACCCAGTCTTGGGTGTGTCTTTGCTGGCAGCATGAGAATGGGCTAATACAGAAGTCCATATTCCAAAAGCTTACTCTTGCCACCTAAACTATTTTCAGGAACTCTCCCTTTTAGTTTCTCAAAACCAAAAGTAACACCCACAACTTCTTTATCTAATAAACAGAAAGACTACACATAACACATGTTAACTACAATCAAGACAAGGTTCCTAGGCAGGTCATGGCAGAGGAGCTTTTATTATATTAGCTTTCCAGTAGAGTGATTCATTTAAAAAGGGAAAAAAATATTTTTGGAAACACTGAAGAGTAAACAAAAGAAGGCAGGAACTGGATGGACTCAGTTGAAAGATCTCATTGGGTGAGAACCATGTTTATATGGTTTTTCCCCCAGAGGGCACTCCCTAGTTAGAAAGGTGCAATATGATTGGTTTGAGGTGTGAGAGGATGGAATTCAGGACTGCTAGAGTAGCTGTAAATTAGGAGAAATCTCAGAAAAGAGGGAGTCGCAGAAGAAGGGAATCCTCAAATCTGTGTATAAGTCCTGGGCTGACCTCTGAGCTGCATATGATGGGAGAAACTCTAAGACACCCAATGGAAGGTAAGAGCTGGAAGTCCGAACACAGAGACCACTTTCTTTTTTTCACCACAAGACCCAAAGTCTGGGGCTTGAACCCTGCCAAGTTAGATGTGTTTGGTAAATACTCTTAGCTTCCTACAGACCTAGCCTAACAAAGAAACCCAATCCCCACAAGTTCAAGGTGATCAGCCAGTAATTTAACTGCTTTCTATTATTATGAGAATAAAAGGAAGATTATACAGACACCCAGGCTAGTTATGAGCACACAGCACAGGCATTTAAAAAGATATGGTTCTATTTTAAAATGACTAATAAAGCTTAGGATTAGGGATGTGGTAGACAGGGGAAAATGGCTAACAGGACAGTGTAAGGGAAATATAAAACTGCTAACACTTGGTTTAGGATAAGAAAATTTGTTAAATAGATACAATACATTATAAGATATTATCAAACATGAATTTATTTACAAATGAAATAAAAACATGCTATTTGAACAAACTTTTTTATAAAGAATAAGATGACAGAAAAGCAGTTTTACACAACATGAACTCACAAATGACTTTTAGAAGTCAAATAAACATTTCCATTTTAGAGAACAGTATCTAATAAAATACATAACTTACAAGCATATGGAACACATATTCATACATTCTTAAAAATGAGATTGTTATTCCACCGAGAATTTTTCAAAAATCTAAAGTATGTCACATTTAACCAACAATTTGCTTCCAAATAGGAGTCTCTTTTGAGAAGCTAAATATTAATTTCAAACAACTGTCTCCGTTTGGTAACTGGAATCATTCTTATTAAAACAAAGGTCTTTATGTCAATGTATATTAATATGACTGAAGGCTCCAGCCCTGAGTTATTTTGTTTTTTACTTCCTTAAATTCATATTTACAATATATATCAATTTGAGGGATGATGACAAAAACAGAAACAGAAGACACAATGGTAGATGAGAGTCTGTCTCCCTGTGGAAGAGGCAAAATTACTGTGGACTTCATTTTTCTGACCTATAAAACTAGGAAGTATAATCACATTATTTGTGACGATTTTTCTTTCTAAAATGCCATGAATTTGAAGGTAGACTTCATGCCTTTCTCCTTCATATCAATAGAGTTAAGAATACTGATTTTGGAGTCAGGCTGCCTGGTTATGAATCCCAGCTCAGACAGTTATTTTGTAATCTTGGAAAAAATACTTCACCTTTCTCTACTAAGTTTCCCCATGTGTACACTACTGATCTCATAGAGTTGTTATGAGACTAGCATGGGTAAATCACTTTAAAACAGTGGCTGATACAACGTTACACGAGTTTTCAAATGAGATATCATCACTCACTGTTTGTGGGAAAAGATTCTGACTACATCATATGAATGAAGTATGCCACATGAAAAGATCATATCATATGGGACGACATATTAGGTTAAATCATCTAATATGTGATTACAAAACACAAAAGTGAGGGTTTTTTTTTTTTTTTTTTTTTACATTTTCCTTAGCTTCATACAACTCAGGAAATATCTGTATAACATTATGATAAATAG
Organism: Piliocolobus tephrosceles; assembly: GCF_002776525.5. Lineage (NCBI taxonomy): Eukaryota > Metazoa > Chordata > Mammalia > Primates > Cercopithecidae > Piliocolobus > Piliocolobus tephrosceles. The sequence goes on along the minus strand of NC_045443.1, from coordinate 34,228,268 downwards.
ATATAAATGATTATAAATCTTTGTGGTTAAATACAACAAAACACTATAAAAGAGTTTAATTCAGACTAATAAAAGTTTAATTACATTTGGAAATGTAGCACAATATCTCCACCTAGTGGACACCACTTTAAAAATTTTTACAGATAGTGCGCAGCCTTTTTTTTTTTTTTTTATCACTGGGGGAAAGGTTTTCAAATAGAAGTACATTACTTTCATTAATGTAGAGGGATAAAAAATAGCAAATAAGTTAAATACTATATTACCAGTACTCCAAAACATCATCGCTAAAATACCTTTTACTAAGTTGTATAACTCAAATGTTTTTCTAAAACAGGGTAATATAAATGGTAGTTTTGGTTTAGAAACTTAAAATATACCAAAGACAGCACGTAAGTCATCAGAAATACTTGACCATGATGCAGCAATTAATTTTTAAAAATTAGCTGTAACAAAATTAAGAATTTAAAAATCACAGAGCTTTAAAGATGTCAGATATCTTTAAAAGACATTTTACTACTTGCTATCTAACTCTCCTGAAGCATCTTTAATAAATAAAAATCTTATCTCCAGTGAATGAGAATTTTACTTTTTTCGTGGGCCTGTTTTCCTAAAAACACTAAACAATTAGAAAAGGTATGCTTTTCATGATTTGCAATCTAATTGTTGACCTCTGATTTACAGTTCAGGCAATACAGAATTAAGTTCAATCTTTCAAATAATTATTCTTCAAGAGAGCTTATCAAGTGATAGAATCTCCACTTACCCAAATTAAACATCCCACATACTTTTAGCCATTTATCTTACAACAAAATTATAAGGAGTTATCATGTTGTTCATGCTCTTTTGAACAGTTTGTAGCATTTTAAAAAATAACTATATCCAGTATAAAAATAAGCCATGAATGGTCTAGAAACTGCAGAGAGCAAACATGGATTATCACCTCTCTCTCCATATACTACTTCATTTAATTAAAAAAATTAGTTAAAAAAAACTTCTCATAGTGAGGCAGAATATGATGGTCAAAAACTCACAGGCTTGGGAGTCATACCAATCTATGTTCATTTAGTGACAGTGTGGACTTTGGGCAAATCACCTGACCTGCTGGACCTTCAGTTTCTTCAGCAGTCAAATAGAAATCAGTATGTACCTCATAAAAATATAAATGTAGCATCAAATGGGACAATATTTGTAAATCAGCTAGTATAATGCCTAAAACATTACAGGTGTTCAATGATTGATAGCAACCATCGTTATTACTTTTCCTCCCTTTTTCATCTTGTATATGCCATACACACACATATATGGTTCACCTAAGCTGAATTAAGTTTCACTGTGAAAAACCAATAAATTTAATATTTTTCTTGTTGGAAACTGGCACAGTGGCTCATGGTAAATCCTAGCACTTTGGGAGGCCAAGGTGGGAGGATCACTTGAGGCAGGTGTTCGAGACCAGCCCACACATCAAAGTGACACCTTGTCTCAATTCTTACAAAAAAAAATTATATGTATATACACACATATACATTTGTATATATAAATACATATGTATGTATTTTCTCTTCCTTGTTAGAAAAATACTGTATCTTCTTTTGGTCTGATGGTGATAGGCTGAGATAAAATGTAATTAACATTAAATTCATCAAAAATTTCTCTCTTAAAAAAGCACAATATACAAATATTATATTGTGACAAAATTTCTCACCCTAGAAATAATTTTTCAAATCTCAAATATTAAATATTAGTGTTGACTCATGGATATATGTTAAAAATATATCCTCAATCTCTATTTTCATTATAATTTTCTCAGTTACACAAGTTTTTATATATTGGAAACATCAGTTGTCAACATTAAATACACAAAAATACCCTATATAAAAAATAATTAACAGCTATTCCTAGAGTGGTAGAATGTTGCCCAACTAAAAACAACAAAGTATTTGTAATTAGTTGAAATGTCTTCTACCTTTAAATTCTTTAACCTGTTATTGGTTGAAGGTTACTGATTTTTCTTAAATAAAAAGCAATTATTTTGAAATTATACCCTATTAAAGAAACTTTCCCTTTAAGGTCTAATAACCTCTTAATGGTTGAAAGTTATTTATTTTTCTCATTTTAAATAAACAGTAATTATATATCTTATCAAAGAAACAACATATTTACAAGTAAATACATGTATAAATATTAAATGCTAGCAGGGGTCTCCAATCTTGTGGCTTCCCTGGGCCACACTGGAAGAACTGTCTTGGGCCACACATAAAATACACCAACACTAATGATAGCTGATGAGCTAAAAAAAAAAAAAAAAAATCACATAAAATCTCATTATGTTTTAAGAAAGTTTACAAATTTGTGTTGGGGCCGCCTTCAAAAACGTCCTGGGCTGCATGCGGCCTGTGGGTTGAACAAGCTTGCACTAAAGCAAATAAAAATTTTTAACACTGGGTCAGAAAATTATGCAGAAAAATGTTTAGGATGACTCTTATTATGAAACACTACTTACTTCCTAAAATTAGCCATGGTTATATGTGATATTTTTTCTATTCACTTCACTCTACACTAAAAACTTCATTCAGTATATATTTACTCAATATTTATCATATGACATGAGTATAGGCAGGATGAATCCTTTTTAATACAAGGTTATATACATACCAATCAGACACTGACTAGAGTTAGGACAAATACTATTGTCATCTGAAATGAAGACTAAAGACTAAACCACTTCCCTTATTGATACCAGAGCCACAACCAAATATAAAAATCTTAACCCCCATGTTAAATGTTTTTTTCTACAAGCACATTGGTTCCTAAGTCATATTTAAATTTCCACTTAAAATTTTTCAAATTTATATCACAATTCTTACTTGCTTCACTTTTTAATGAAATTCCAATTACTTCAAAGATAATAAATGCTTGCTAATTAATAAACACAAAATGTATTTCTTCATATGAATATTTTATTTAAAAGTGAGTCTAAAATAACAGTCCACTATTTAGGTGGTATAAATAAAAATGGTAGATCCTTTCCTCTCTCCTCTCTTCCAACAATTCTAAGGAAAATAATATCAAGCCAAGTGGCAATCAAGTTCAAACTAGAAATGCATTTCATTAAGCCATGTATTTATTATAAATAAATTACATTAGGCTATTTATAAAAAGGTATTTAAAGATATTTATAAAAAGGTACTGGCTATGCACATTTCAGAAATAACTCTAAGAAGACAAAGAAAAGGCAACACAGCTAAAACAATTTATCTTGCCAAAATGAGATGCTATGTTTAAATTGAGAGATACTATCTTTCCAATGTCAGACGCAGCTCAAAAGATTTCTGACTATCCATTAATGGAAAACATAAATGTAACAAAATTCACAGCATACTTGTATCTTACTCATGCTACCTAAAAATAACATATCTCTAGAATTTCACAGAAGATAGAATCAGTTCAAAATGATGTATTACTGAACCTATAATGATTTATGGACTAGATCTTTTTACGACACTTTTCAAAATAGACATACTCACAGATTTTCGTAACTGTTAACTCTAGGGCTCCACATACTCTTGAGCAGGGCAGTACTTTTTTTCATAATCACCTTATTTTAATAAATTCAGCTAAGTCTAATGTTTAAAAATTCATGAAAAAAATCTGCTCAATAACTCTTGAACAAAACACAAATATAACTAAGAATGTTTCTAAAAGCAAGGATCTAAACACTTAAGAATGGTCTTGTCAATTGTTTCAAGTGAATGACTTTGAGTTTGGTATCATTTCTTGAACAACTAAAGGCAAAATGGTCTGTTGTGCCAAGTTCTTACATAATCATTTTATCTGTTACCTACTTTGGAAAATTCACCAGCAAATGGCCATCTTTGAACTGCCTAGAAAATTTAACCAAGACATTTATCGTAAATTCAAAAGTATTGATAAGCATTCTTGTTTTAAAATAATAAATAGTTGAAAATAGCACCTTTTAATACATGGCAATCTTTTCTTAAAATGCCAAGTACTATATTTTATGTATTTTATAAAAAATGTGGAAGATTAATTTCTCTCTGAATGTAGATTTTCACCAAAACATCTCTTAAAACAGCAGGGACTCAACACTTAAAAATGAAGTAGAACAGCAGGGCACAGTGGCTCATGCCTGTAATCCCAGCACTTTGGGAGGCCGAGGCGGGTGGATCACCTGAGGTCAGGAGTTTGAGACCAGCCTGGCCAACATGGTGAAACCCCGTCTC
>NC_045443.1:34180915-34223927 GCF_002776525.5 Piliocolobus tephrosceles | reverse complement strand
CATTAATATTATCAGACAAAAAGTTATTTTCCCTAAATTACACATTCTTTTTCAATTTTGACTTCCTGGATTTAGCTCTCCATTATAGTAAATTAATGACAAAAGTATAATTTCTTTGAGTGTCCGCTCTCATCTAATTTTTAAAAAGTCTGGATTAAACACGTTTTTCTATGATCACTGTTATAACTAATGCCAATCTAATTTTCTGGGTGCTAGAGTATAACCAAAAAATGGTCTGTATTTATCATTCAAATTATACTTGCAATTTTCACCTGCACACAATTTTATATTTGTAAATGTAGAATCATTACTTAAAACTCAGAGAAGCAAAATTTGACATTGAGGGGAAAGTAATTTGTTCACTTATAGCTACTTTCAAAGTTTAGAAACATAAAATTATGTTAAAAGATGAGTTCTATTCATAGTTCTAAATTTACATGTCAAAGTTAACATGCCCAAATAATACTTTCCTGTAATGGAATGACAACCCAAAAAATACACTCAAAATAATAAACACAAAATTCAAAAAGTAACACAAAATAATCCTACCCCGGCAGTTGTTCCCTAATCTACAAAATAAGGTCAGACCAAATGATTTCTCAACTTTCTTTCAATGCTGACATCTTTTTTAAAATAGATAATGGAATCAAACACTAGTCACCTTTAGCTGTATATTACCTCAGAAGTCACTTATTTTTTAACCTCTCAGTAAAGATACTGAGAGTTATTTAAAAGGTAAGATATTATCTCCTGATCCAACAATCCCACTTCTGGGCATTTATCCAGAAGATTTGAAATCCGTATGTCAAAGAGAAGTCTGCACTCCACGTTCATTGCAGACAAGTCACAATAACCAAGTTATTCAATCAACCTAAGTGTTCATCAGTGAATGAATGGATAAAGAAAATATGGCATATATACACAATAAAATACTATTCAGCCTTTAAAAAGGTAGAAATTCTGTCATTTGCAACAATATGGATGAACCTGGAGTACATTATGGTAAGTGAAGTAAGCCAAACACAGAAACACAAATACCACATGATCTCACTTATTTGTGTAATCTAAAACAACTAAACTCAGAGAAGTAGAGAGAAGAATGATGGGTACTAGAGGCCAGGGATGTGGGAATGGGGAGATGATAATCAAAAGATACAAAGCCTCAATTAGACAGAAGGAATATGTTTGACTTTTTAAAGATCTATTACACAACATGGTGAATACAGCTAATAATTAAGCACTGTACATTTCAATACTGTTGAGAGTAAATTTCAAATGTTTTCATCACAAAATATGTCAAATATTAGCTTTATTTACTCATCCCACATTATATTCTAAAATCATAACGCCACTTTGTGCCTCATAAGTGTATACAACTATAATTTGATATATAAAAAAATTTTAAAAGGTAGCAATCATTATGAGGATTATCCTAAAATGTCCTTTAGTAACTGTCATGGACTGAAAAGTATCCCAGGAAGAGACCTGTCTACTTAGAACATGTGAATAAGAACTTACTTGGAACATGGGTCTTTGTAAACATAATTAAGGGGCTCCAGACACAATCATTGTAGATCAGGGTGGGCCCTACATTCAAAGACACTGTCCTTAAAAGGTAATGAAGAGAAGACAGAGGGAAAGGCTGTGTGAGCACAGAGGCAGAGACTGGAGTGAAGACTGCTGTCTGCAATACTTGGACAAGATTTGTCTATAAGCCAAAGAACTCCAAGAATTTCAGACAGCCACAAGATATTAGGAAACAGACATGGAACGGAGTCTTCCTTAGAGCCTTCAGAAGGAACCAACTCTGCTGACACTTTGATTTTAGACTTCTGGCCTTCAGACTGTGAGGAAAATTGCTGCAAGCAACCAAGTTTGTGGTCATTTCTTATGGCAGCCCTGGGAAGCTAATACAATATGTATTTCAGAACGGAAATCCCCCTTTTAAAGGATTATAATCAACAAAATTTGTCTTTGGCCATCATACATTTCATATTAGGAATTAGTGAAAGAGCTTCATCATTTCTAGATTGTAAACAATAACCAACAATTTGATGCCTAGACAGACATATATGAGTCTCTACTTTATCATTTACTATTTATGCATTTCTATTTTGACTTAGAATTAAAATTATATTTACTGAAATGTTAAGCAACTTTTCAATCAAGAATATCGCCTGACCATTTGTAAATATTTGCTAATACATTGTTATTAGGTTGGTGCAAAAGTAATTGTGGTTTTTGCCACTGAAAGTAATGGCAAAACCACAATTACTTTTGTACTAACCTAATATTTCTCTCTGAAGAGAATAAATTAGTTCCAGTAATATGAAGCATACCCAGTTTTAATAAACTTGTACATACAAAACATTCCCAAGCTTCTTGAGGGGCCAACATTATGACAGCAATATGAGATATCTGAAAACAATTTTCCCATTATTCAGGCTTCTGAAGCAGGTCTTAAGCTTTCTCAGTTCTTTGCCACTTGATTTCTTACATATGTTTAAAAAATACATATATATATATAATGTAATTTGAGGACCACCACTGCACCTAAAAGAAATTCCATGATTTCTACCTATTCAGTTGTTCTTTGTAGAAATAGTCTAATCATTAAGTCCATTTTTACAGTTCAAAATATCACTGATATTACCACATAAACCTTTGAATGTCCTGACTGTTTGGCCACTGAAAAGTCTTGTTCAGAAAGAGGTAAAAAGTTATGAAATTAACTATTGCATAGCAACTCAGTTCACAAACGAGTCTGGATGTGGGAGGCAGAGGTATGTTAAGCCTATAAATGACATAAGGTAAAATGAAGTAACGAAATTCCAGCAGTTTCTGAGGAACTATAACAATGAACAAGCATATGAAAAACATTAAATTCCAAAAAACTGACTTTGATTTCAATGAGTCAGCTATACTCCAACCAGCAAATATATAGGCCGGAACCAACAAATATTTCACAATTTCGTATCTTTGAAAAACTCTTTTCCACACATAGAAAGTATAATGTCTATTGTCTGCTAGCAAGTATTTATGAGCATAAGTGAATTTCCAAACTAAAAACACAGAGACTAAGGTAACCACAAAAAACAGAATTCTACGTTTCCAAACCAAGGAAAGAAATGTCTTAATTTTGCCAGGAGACAGGAGATGAGGAAAGGAAAAGAAGAGAGTAAATGAAAAAAAGTAGAATAGTTGAGGAAAATGAAGACAGGCTTCATGACTACTCCGATCGCCAATAACAATTCCACCATTAACTACTACAAAAACACAAAACAGAAATCCCAGAAGGATGTAGGGCCAAGTCAGATGGAAAAGCACACTCAAGTTTTTAAAGGACATGGAATAAGCCAAAAGAAACTGAAGAATTTTTCTGAATGTTGCAAATGGTCCTTTAATAGGTGGAAGTCTGTCCTCCTTCTTTTGTAGCTCAGTTTTCCAAGCCTCAGTTAACTTTTGTGCAATGACATTTCCTGCACAGAAGACAGCCCAGATGATATTCGTTTGCCGAAACATGAAGCCACAAAATCCAAGGAAGGCTGAAGTTTTATGATTTCCATAAAGACACATCAAATACGCAAAAAGAGTAAAAAACATAGATCCTGCTTCTGTATAATAAAGGAAATTAAAAAAATAAAGTGTTGGAAATACTGCTAGTGTTAATGTTGACAAGACTCTCTGGATACTTGAGGCAGCCTTGGAGGAAGAAAAAACACAGATAAAATTATTTTCATGATCAAAAATGCTATTTCTGTTTACCTAATGAAGAGATTTATTTAAAAACTACTCAACTACTCAAACCTTATTTAAATAAAATTAATACTAATCTTATTTCTGGCTTTGCAAAAACACAATATACATTTATAAGAATACTTTCTGGTACTTTTTATTTATACCTATCAGTTTGGAGACCATGTGTGTGCCAAAGCTTCTGTAGCTTAACACATTTTGAATCAGGCAATGATTAGTTAGGGAGTTACTGAGTGCAAGATACCGACTAAATTCTATGGGGACTATGGAGATAAACAGGACACAGTGCTGGCTCCATTTCCCTGAGCTTATGTTTTAGTGCCTTCAATAAGGATTCACTTAGCCATAATCACCACTTTCCTTTAAAGAAATCCTTCATAACTCTACACAAGGGAGAATGTAAACACGCATATGGTATTTTTACTACTATACCCAGACTTACTTTTTCAAGATGAAATTTTCATGATGAAATAACAGGTATTTTTCTGAAAAGTGAGCCAGTCTAAAGTTCTATATCCTCTTCTGGCCTTTCTGACATGCTATTTCAGAATTTGAAAGTGTTCTTATGTTATTGAATTGTATACTCCACTTAATCAAAATCACTGTATCAGACCACGCCATTTCCTTGACTAAAATTAAGGTCTCTCCATTACATGCTAAAGTTCAAAGTCCTCTCCGTGACATATAAAGGCATTCATGACCTTCTTCTCTACTCTTACATTCCTCTACTTTCTAATCCTGTAATTCCAAGACCAATTCCCTGCACCTCATTGTTCAATGCCTTTCTTCCTTCGCTTATGCTGTTTGTCTCCTCAGGATTAATTCCCCACCCTACAGCCCTATCCGTTCATCAAGACTCAGCTCTGGTACCATCTTCTCTGTGAGGACTTACTGAATGCCACCTACTCCCCTCCCTCCCAGAAAAGCACTAAGTGTTCCCCTGCTCCTTCTCTGTATCCTCATATCATTTCATTTGTACCACTCTATCATAATTGACATTACTAAAATCATCTCTTATAGTTAAAAATAATCATTAGAGTTAATATTTACTGAGCCTTTACTATGTATCTGGCACTATTTGAAGCATCTTCCATTTATTAAGTTTCGTTGTTCCTTTATGACCGTTCTATAAGGCAGATTCTATTATTATTCTTATTTAATAGATGAAGATACGGAGCCACTAAGGGTTAACCTGCCCACGGTGGTAACAAAACTGCTACGTGGCAGGGAGAGAATTCTAACCCAGGCAATCTACCTCCAGGGCCTGCACTGTTATCACATCAAAAGTCCTCAGGTAAAGTGTGTTTTCCCTAATGAATATATACGTTTTACAAGAAAAAGACTGCCTCATTTAGCTCTGTTGTCCCAGTGCCTAGCACATGGAATAAGCTTAGTAAGTATTTATTGAACTGGTTTCACTCACTTAACAAATATTTACTTTAGATTTTACAAATAAGCTATTCAAGTGTTTAAATACAAATTTATTCTAAAATGGAGATGGAGGATTTATGTTTACCTTTACATAATATACAAAAATACAAAGTTACAAAGTGTTAAAGACATTTTTCACCAAATCTCATAAAGCTAATTCATTGTAATTGTGGACCTGACTACACATAAACTTGTAATTAAGTATTTCGAAACATACCTTGTTTCTGGGTTGTACCTTGCGGAAAAGCAAATACAGTAAATAGAAGTTGCCAACACTGAAGAGAAGATTAACAAATCTGAGCATCCCAATGGAGCAGACAACATGTTCGGACCATCCAAAGATCCAAATGGCAGGTTTGACCACTCCAACAGACACCAGGTACAAGCCAGGTAATGTAGTAATCATGGGATCCCACTTTAAAATGAAAGGAAATGAAGTAAAAGCAAGAGGTAATACGAACAAGACAGACACAAACATGTCAAGCCCACGTCTCATCTCCAGCAACAATCAGAAATGTTGAGAAGTTATTCTGACAAGATTAAGTAAGTCCTTGGCAAAACAGGATTAGTTTTTCTTATTTTTTGCCCCCGGACCAGCTTAGTGATTGTTCAGATAGCAGCAACCAAGACACAACAACTTAAAATCTATTTCTATTTTCCAAGAAATGTTCTTTAAAAAGTCTTTATTTTGGTAAATAAGCTGCAAATGCTCCAGTTTTTAAAAGCATGGAAACACTGGTTGGGACTCTAAGTTTAGGAAAACATTTGGTCCACAGGCTCCATGATGACAGCTAACATAAACGGAGACAGAAATTGTGCCAAACCCTCTGTTATTAACGGTACAATATGCCTTATAGTAAAGATTACTGCCATTTTGCAGATGGGTAACCTGAATTTCTGAAACTCAGAACATCTCCAAGATCACAAAAGTAGGAAACCACAGCACCATGATTTAAGATCAGATCTTTCTCTAAAACAGACTTTATATTTCTAGCCAGTATCCTATATTGTGTCACCAGAAAAGCTGGCGATGTTTATTTTGATATTTATATGTACATACTCGCACAGTCAAATCTATATTCAAAAATGATGTGACTGGACTGGTTGCCAGTTTATCCAGTTAACAGATAGTTCACTAAAAATACTCAGGGAAGGAATTTGTGATTATAAATGGGTCACTTTTTGGTAGCTGAAGATCCCTCCAGTCCATACTATCCCACCCCTAAAATGCATAGTGAGGTGCTTGACAGGTGAGCTAAAGGTAAGTTTTCTGGTATTTCCAAGGAGCACCGCAATGCCTTTACTCCCGAGACAAGGAAAGACAAAGTGGGATAGATATCGTCAGCTGCCAAGAGGAGCGCTCAATTCCCCATTAAGTATTCTCCCAGATCATTCCTTCCTGGGAGACAGATCTACTGTTTATTCATTCATTTAATAAACATTTCACAGATCTCAGAGAGGAACAAAATTCTATACCCAGTTTCTTTCATGGTCTGGGGCTGGTGGGGTGGAACGGGACGAGTTAAGTCTAAGGATGGGAGAAGGAGCTGGGGACGCTGGGACCTCTCAGGCCTCTCCTGGGGTGGGGACAGGTTGGAGACCCCACCTGGGAAAGGGAGAAATGGCCCTCACAGTAGCGTTGCGCCTGAGGCAGGTGGAAGATCTCGTCCATGTAGGGCTCTCGCAGCGCCCGGCTGAAAGCGGAGAAGAGGAGGCAAGACACTAAAAAGGTACAGCTCAAGGCAGCCGAGAAATAGTAACCCTCTAGCTGCGCCATTCCTGCTCCCACAGCCACTGCCCAAGAACCCACTCCTGGAAAATTCTGAGCCCGGAAACCCGAGCTGGAAACTTGGGCTCGAAATGGGCGCGCTAGACGGGACTAGCCAGACGGGGCCACATACCGGAAGGCTAAAGGATGCTGGGAAAGCGCGGATCCGGAAAGATCGGGTCGCTGTTTCCCGGAGTGACGGGTTTAGATAACGGACCGGATGATTACCCTGTCAATCACATTGCCCAGGCGCACAGAGTGTCAAAACTTCCGGAAAGGGCGGGTCTCGGAGTTCGCCTAAGCGGGAGGTGCGTGGCTTGCTGCTTTGAAAAAAAAAAAAAAAAAAGCCGATTCTTAGCTTGGATCTTTTCTCCTGCTCATTTCCATCACTTACCAGAAGGTGGCGACGTTTCCCCACGTCTCCAGTTCCAAGCCCTAAAATTTACACATTTCCCCCCACCGTTACTGCTGTTCTTTTTATTAAACCCTCAATTCCACGACTTTTCATTCCATCAACTTTGGAGTGTAGGAAGGGGGCGTTGGTTGTGATAGCAAAGACTGAGACTTTCAGATGAAAATTTGAAGACCCAGAGACCCGTCAATGCCGAATGAACTTAAATGAGAGGAGTGTTTGTTCGTTTGTTTGTTTAGGTTAAAAGAGAACTCTTTCAAGATGTGGATGCCCTCACAGGATTTAAACTGACATTCCTAAGGCACTCTCATAGCCGTATCTCGGTACCTGTGGGATTTGGAAAAAAAATATATATATATATATATTTTAGAATTTGGGATGTTTTAGAATTCTCTGTGTCTGTAAATCTGTAAGGCAGTGTTCTGCTTTCCCTACTAAATCATAAGCGTGAACATCTTAGTGGGATTATACATCCTTTATGTTTGTAGTCCCCCAAATGGCTTTCACACAGTAGGCACTTCAATTTGTGGACTTTTATAGGCTGTGTAGACATCATCAAATTCCTGTATTCTGGGATTAAGTGTTGGGGGCAGGAGATGAGGTAAATAATTTGAAGAATGCCGAAGATAAATTATGTGTGTAATTTTGTCTTGAGCATGGTTGGCCATGTTTTGCAGTAAAACTGTCTCTCAGGTAACCTCAGTCACGTTGCCTTTGGCAGAAATATATCAGAATTGAGTCAGGATTTAAGGTTGCTAACCTCAGAGTTCTCAATTGAGCTCTTTTTCTGGGTCAAAACTAATTCAGTCTTTCTGAACTTAAGAAAGTTTCGTAAATTAAGCTGACTGCCTTTCCATTCTGTCTCTGCCTGTTTCCTCAATGATAAGAGGAGGTAGTGGTGAATGAGGGCTAGGATGGGAACATTTACATTACTGGAATAAAATCATGTCAAGCTCCTACTCTGATGTGATGCTTAGCTTTGTTTTAACCATTATCTCCCATTTTATTATTGAGTCCATGCTGTACTTACTGTTGAAGTCGCTTGTAACATATCTCCAGATGATTCGGTCTTCAAGAGGTTGATGTGATCTACAAGTAATTAGCCACTGACCTGTTGACCTGCTAAATCGTGTTATATATACACTCTGCAGCTTACTGACCCACCCTAGAAAAGTAGGTAGTTTTTAAAGGGAGTAGAACAAGACTAGACATTTATGCTATCCATTTTTCTTCATAACAATTGCCACCAATAGCTTATGTTAAACATTTGACTCCTATACATGCTGCACACATCCCTTTACATAAAATGGAAAGTTTCAAGGAAATATGGGGTTTTAGAATTGCTAGGGATCTTTGTTAATAATCTACTTGAATTCATTTTGTAAAAGCAGCTGTTTTTTTAAAAAAATGAAGGATTTACTTAAAATTACATAAAAAATTAGTGTCAGAATCAAATGTAGGAATTAGAACATCAGACCAAGAGTAATACAATAACTTCATAGCCTTATAGTTTAAAATAATCTACAATGCATACTGTACTGAATGTTTCACTGGTCCCAATAACTTTACATTTACATTCCACTCTCCTCTGTTTCCATACACCAAGTTGAAATATGAGTTTCATCTTTTTAAAAAAAAGTTGATCTTACAGACTAATTGCATGAAAATTTGCTGGGGGATCATTGTGAAAAACTAGATTCTAGAGTGCCTTCTCAAATCACTGAATAATAATCTTCATATTTGGAAACCATTGATGTAAAACATATTACCTAAGAATGCTAAGAAGCTCCATGGGCCCAGTAGAGTTCTTCGTAGCGTACTTCACTCATTTGTTAGTGAATTACTTTTACTATCTGCAAATCAATGAAGTTGTTGTCGATTTTCTACTCTTAGATTACGACATCTTTAATTTTGAAATGCTTTCCAAAGCTCTGCTCCTAAATCAAGACCTATTAAAATAGTTACCTCTGCGGTTTTAATGAAATCGATTACATTTTATTAGACCTATCTTTTAAAACTAGCTCAGCATTAATTTCAACTTATATTTTCCATTCAGAATTCCAAATCCCATTTTCCGTAGATACTTATTTTATGAAAAAGAGTCATTAGGATGAGCAATCCCATTATCATTGAACATCAACTATTTATTTGTGCTACTTGAATTATGGTAAGTTATGGCAGAAAAATGGGCAATTTCTGTTGGGGTTCTAAGGATAGGTGGTTTTAGCAAGAAATAAATCTTTTTTTGGTTTATAAGCCATTAAGATTTTGATTTTATTTCTCCTGTATAACCTAACTTTCTTTGATCAATTAAGACATTCTTAATTTGATGAACTCACATAACATTGCATATACTTAACTGTTTGAAACAGCCGTATCTGAACAGTGAATTTCCCCAAAGACCATAACTATAATAACTTTGAAGTATTACTCCACAAAACATGCTGCCTCTTATTGCACCCCTTTTCACTTGTTGCTGAATGAAAACATTGGCCACTTGCTAATCATAGTGATGGTTTACTCATTTCTAGGTGACAATTCGTTCGTTCTAGCTACAGCAGAGTACTGCACCCCGGGCCAAAATCACAGATGATAACCTCTAAAATGCAACTCTACCCTTGAGGTCAATCTTAACATACCAATCTAAAATCTAAATTTTAAAATTAATGAACCAATTAAAAAAACACACACAGTTTAGTACAAAAGCATTAGCAAGTATTTTAGCTCTACTGAAAATGTCTTGAAGACATTGTGTAGGGGGCTGGTTAAACGTAAGTAACACACACACACAGAGTCTCTTCTAAAAGACAATAATATTTATTTGGGATTTAGCATTAGAGTAAGAATACAATGAACATAGGAAGGTAAAAGAAGACAAAGGATTTTAAAAGAAAAATGAAGAGGGTTACAAAACAATTATCCTTGGTTATAAGGACTGGTAACAAGGGCGGCACCAGTTTGAGGTTGGACAGGCAGTTGCTGGGCAAATGTCCTTGCAGAAGTAATTTTTTGTGAGATTGTGGCGGCCTTTGTGCAAAGTTGTGATTTGTGCAGTCTTTTGTTGTAGTTCTTGTTATCAGGCATACATGAATATAAACCCTCCCTTTCTGGTCTTCCTTAGCTCCATTTTTCAGGGGTTTATACAAGTGGCCCCATTTTGATTCTGATAGCTTTCATAGAACAAATCTTTCTGATTTGTGACAGACTTTCTAGTTTTACCCTTGAAAGCCTCAGGCCAGGTAAATTCTGTAGTCTCAGACAAAGAGAGATGGTTGGTGATACGGTTTGGCTGTGCCCCAACCCAAAATCTCACCTTGAATTTTAATCCCCATAATCTCCATGATCCCGACGTGTCAACGGAGAGACCAGATGGAGGTAATGGAATCCTTGGGGCAGTTTCCCCCATGCTGTTCTCATGATAGTGAGTGAGTTCTCATCTGATGATATTACAAGTGTTTGATAGTTCCTCCTGCATTCATTCTCCTTCCTGCCATCTTGTAAAGAAGGTGCCTTGCTTCTCTTCCCCTTCAGCCATGATTGTAAATTTCCTAGGCCTCCTCAGCCATGCTGAACTGTGAGTCAGTTAAACCTCTTTCCTTTATTAATTACCCAGTCTCCAGCAGTTCTTTATAGCAGTGTGGAAGAGGACTAATGCACTTGGTCATTTAGAAAGATATACCATACAACCCAAAGCAAAATTTCCTAAATATTTTTTATAACAGTAGTTCTTAAAATGTGGCCCCTGTACCACAGCATTAGCATCACCTGGGAACGTGTTAGATGTGCACATAATTAAGTCTTGCCTTAGACCTACTGAAAAAAAAATTCTGATAGCAGAGGGAGCCAAGTAATATGTGTTTTAACATTCATTTTGTAATCAGTTATGATTCCCTTAGATTCCCAGGTGGACGTGATGGACATGAGAGTTTGAGGATACTGCTGTCCTCTACAGTTCCCTTGCTTTTCTGATCACTCATGCTGCTTTGTCCCCTGGCTTCTCCGATTCTTCATCTCCAGGCTTCATCCTACCAAGAAACAAAGTTCCTTGCCAATGAACATATAGGATGGTGTTCCTCCTTAGCAGCTGAAAAGGAGCTTAAATACTTACAATTTAATGATTTTTAGTTACATATATTTATATTCAGATGGATGTCTTCTCTTTCAAAAAACTGTGTGAAAAGGAACTGTGCTTTTTGCTAAAATAAGTAGCTGAAGCACCATAGTCCTACAGCTATTGCTGCCAGTTCGGTAAGAAACATTCCAGGAAAAGAAACTTCATGAATTCCTTTTCCTTTAAACTACATAAAATTTAAGAGAATCATAAATTGATTATTAAATGAATTGGGCTACAACACTGATGAAATTACAGTACTATTAAATCAACCAAAGTAAAAAGTTAGAAGAGAAGACATTGAATTAATTTTACTTCTTAAATAATTTTACAGTTTAAGAGACACAGTACTATGATCTTACTAATTTTAAAATTTCAGACGTTAGAGTGAGATTTATGATACAATTGTTATTACTGAAAAGACAGTGTATGTGAAATATCGAGGAGGGTTTCTGGTTAATTCCCTTTTGGCTTTAGAAGCAGAGTAAAACAAGTGGGCATCCTTAGGCTGGGCATTAGGTACCCTGCACTGGTGAAACGTTTGGCTACATTCAAAATACTACTCTTTCAATATGTGCATGCTCTCAATTTAGTGAGAATGGAGATCACCTGACTTTTCATTAATTAAATTTAAATACAGAAACCCTCATAGAGATTTTCTTTTCACCAGACAAAGCAGAAACATTGAATCGGTAGTTTCTGATCTCTTGTGGTTCCTATTCTTTCTAAATTTACTTTCGTTTTTGCTTCATTTCGGGTTGGTTTTCTGAATGAGGAAACAAACTATATTAAATGATTTACATTTATTTACTATAATAAAATGAAACATTACACTGTTTTTTACTGCCTCCAAATGTTAGTTTCTATAACTGCCAAATTTCAATAACTGCAAAAATGTGTGAGAAAGGTCTCTGCATTTAAAAATGTGCTTTTTATAAAAACCTATTTCCACTAGAGGGTGCTCACAACTTCAACAGAATCAGGACCAATTTGTTACTTTTGCTACCAGTTAGGTTTTAGTTTGTTTACTGATTCCAGTTATGTTTTAGTTTATGTTTACTGATTGTAATCATGCTTACTGATCAGCACTCAAATATCTGCCCAATGAGACTGCCACTCAGGATGGCTATGTTTGTAATTTTTTAAAGTTCATTATTTGTGCAGCACACCAAGATGGCACAAGTATACATATGTAACAAACCTGCAGGTCATGCACATGTACCCTAGAACTTAAAGTATAATAATAATTTTTTAAAAAAGTTCATTATTTACAATACTAATAATTCATTACTGCTATTTTTGACAAAATGTCCTACAATAGTCATGTCATCGTGCAAAAAAATATAGGGAGCAGGTGAGAAAACAGACTCTGATGGAGACACAGGCACACATGGGGTGATTGGCTGCCTCTGCGCAATGAACAACATACTGCACAGTTTTCTGGGCCCTTCAGTCATGTGAAGAAAAAGTCTTAGTTCTCTGAGGAAGGTGAGATCTTTCCACCCCAGGAAGCAGCCAAAGATCCTGGAGGACAGAGAGAAGTAAAAATCTTTTGCCCTCAGTGGAGTGGCAGGAAGGTCTTCAGGCCTTCATCCCGCAGTAATTCAAAGCAGAGGTATGGTGCTCCTAGTGGAGAGGCAGTGAACACTCCCTGGCTCTAAAACTGCCCCACATGCAAGGCACAGTTTGACTACTATAGTGGGGAAGAACAGGAACAACTTGAAAGCCCTCCATTCCCCCACTCAGGTAGGGCCTCAAACAGGATGTATCTACCACTGAAGATGGGCCCTGAACCTACCCACTCACCTCCCACTATGAACTTGGCTGGCCCTGAGTGACAAGAAGTCAACTGCTGTGTTGGGGAATGGGACAAAGCATGGGAAGAAAATCCCTCTGAGGTGCAGACTTGCAAAGAGTGTTGAAAGTTGAGGATGGAGCAGGAATACTGAGAGGTAGACTTTTGACATTCAGGGCTCAGCACTTAACACAAGATAAAAACAGATCTCCACTAAAATTTGAAATCTGTGTGTGTGTGTGTGTGTGTGTGTGTCTTGATTATATTACCTAAGCACACATTTTTTAGAGTATATACTTAGGATTGTAATGAGTGTCTCATAAATCTGTACATTTTCTAGTTTAAATATTAACAATAGGTCTTCCAAAATGATTGCACCAGTTTATACTTCAAGCAGTATATGAGCGTTTTTCTTCTTTCTTATCTTTGTCAGCACCTAGTAATGTTAGTTTTTTATGTTACCCATTCTGGTGCATATGTTATGGCATCTCATTGTAGTTTTAATTCGTATTTAATGACTAATGAAGATAAGCATGTCTTCATATGCTTATTGGTCATTTGAATATTCTTATTTATAAAGTTTTTATTCAAATCAATTGTCCAGTTTTCTGTCAAGTTGTTTGTGGTTTATTTTTTGATTTACAGAAGTTATTATATTCCTGATATAAGCAATTTGTTGTTTGGATGTTTCGAAAATGTCTTCTCTTACTACTCTCTGTGACTTTTTTTGTTTTTTAAAAACGACTAAACTTAGCCATTCAGATTCATCAGCCCTTTCCTTTATGTTCTACTTATGAAGTTTCTCTACTTCATAGAACTTTTCTGAAGTCAGGAAAATACTATCCTATAGTATTTTATATAATTTCTATTGCTTGCTTTTCATGTGTAGATCTATAATTCACTGCCATGGGATTCTAGTGTATTGGGTGAAGTATCGTCTAGTTATTTTTTTCATAAACAATCATCTTAGCAATATTATTAAAGACCAATTTATGGCCGGGCGCGGTGGCTCACACCTGTAATCCCAGCACTTTGAGAGGCCAAGGCGAGCAGATCATGAGGTTGGGAGATCAAGACCATCCTGGCTAACACGGTGAAACCCTGTCTCTACTAAAAATACAAAAAATTAGCTGGGCGTGGTGGCAGGCACCTGTAATCCCAGCTACTTGGGAAGTTGAGGCAGGAAAATGGCAAACCTAGGAGGTGGAGCTTGCAGTGAGCCAAGATTGCGCCACTGCACTCCAGCCTGGGCTACAGAACAAAACTCTGTCTCAAAAAAAAATAAAAAAAATCAATTTATTACCACTGCTCTAAAGTGCCACTTACAGCAAATCAAGAAATCAAGTTAATATTTGTATGAGTCTGTTCCTAAACCTTCTATTTCTTTGCTATGTTTGCCTGTCATAGTTATGATATTGAACTGTTTTACTGTATATTTAAAATAGAGCATGAAAACTGGTAAAGCATGTCTTTTCACTATTTTCTTCTTCTTTAAGTGTATCCTGGATATTCTTGGCCTATTGCATATCCATTTATATTTTATTGATTCCCACAAAAATGCTAGTTGCTATGTTAGTACTGTAGGGAATCCATAGAAAAATTTGGAAGGAGAATTGAAATTTTTACCATAAAATGTATTACAGTTCCTCTTTGTGTTTTGGCTATTGATTATTTGTCAGTCATCTTTTCTTAGTTCAGAGTATCAGTCAGGGTCTTGTATTTAAATGATCAGTATACATTTTTAAAAAATCTGATACACTGGGAGGACATGGCAGAATATTGTATATGAGTGGGGATGCAATTACATTATATCCTCGTACTTCATACTGTGAAGTCATTTGAATCCAAAACTGTGAAACCCCTGAAAGATAACCTAGGCAGTAAAATCCTGGACATGGGAACGGACAAAGACTCCATGACAAAGACACCAAAAGCAATTGCGACAAAAGCAAAAATTGACAAGTGGGATCAAATTAAACTTAAGAGCAGCTTCTTCACAGCCAAAGAAACTATCAACAGAGTAAACACACAGCTTACAGAATGGGAGAAAATATTTACAAACTATGCATCTGACAAAGGTCTACTATTCAACATCTGTGAGGAACTTAAACAAATTTACAAGAGAAAAACAACCCCATTAAAAAGTGAACGAAGGACATGAACAGACACTTTTCAAAAGAAGACATACATGTGGCCAAGAATTATATAAAAAAAATCTCAACATCCCTGATCATTAGAGAAATGTAAATCAAAACCACATCCATCTCACACTAGTAAGAATGACTATTATTAAAAAGTAAAAAAAATGACAGTTGCTGGTGAGGGTGAGGTTGTGGAGAAAATGGAACACTTACATGCTGTTGGTGAAAGTGTAAATTAGTTCAACTATTGTGGAAAGCAGTATGGTGATTCCTCAAAGATCTAAAAGCAGAGCTACCATTTGACCCAGCAATCCCATTACTGGGTATGTATCAGAGGAACACAAATTATTCTACCATAAAGACACGTGCACACATATATTCATTGCAGCACTATTCACAATATCAAAGACATGGAATGAACCTGAAGGCTCATCAATGACATAGTGGATAAAGAAAATATGGTACATATATACCATAGAATACTATGCAGCCACAAAAAGAACAATATCATGGGAATATGGGTGAAGCTTGAGGCTGTTATCTTTAGCAAACTAACGCAGAAAGAGAAAACCAAATACTGCATGTTCTCACTTATAAGTGGGAGCCAAATTATAAGAACTTATGAACATAAAGGAAAAAACAACAGACACTTGTGTCTACTTGATGGGGGAGGATTTGAGGAGGGATAGGAGCAGAAAATATGACTATTGGGTACTGGGCTTAATACCTGAGTGATGAATAATAACTACAGCGACATCTCATTGTAGTTTTAATTTGTATTTATCTAATGATGAATGAAAATAAGCATGTTTTCCTATGTTTATTTGTCATTTTAATATTCTCATTTATAAAACTTTAATTCAAGTCAATTGTCCACTTTTTCATTAAGAAATCCCTGTGACAACTAATCCCCATGACATGTGCTTACCTGTGTAACAAACCTTCACATGAACTCCCAAATGTAAAATAAAAGTTAAAATAATGATAAAAATAAGAAAAAGTCAAGAAATGGCAACATATGCCTGTTATTTCAATTTACAAAGGTAACCGTCAAATTATTGAAAATAGTTAAATATTAGGAAAACAAATCAAAGTTTGGCAAAGACAGTGACCCATATTTAGAGCACTTATAAGCTTATTGCACTTATTTTACCTTTGGAAGAAACACAGATGTTCATTTAAAGGTGTGTTTTGTGGACTGGTGCCTGTTCAGATCCCTGTTTTACTATTTTTGAACATAAATACAGAAATTAAGAATATGCTTTTAGAAATTTTTATAACAGTATGGCAGAGTAATTTTATTTTTGTAGAATTAATACTAAACATGAGCTCATATTTTATGTCTGTTTTTTCTTTCACTTTTCTAACAATTCATTTTTGTTATATTTCATAGAATTATTAGTCCATGATAGGTTGGAAATTTAGAATAAAACTAGTTATTTACCCTGTGTAGTTTGAGAAATGTTCCATTACCTTATGACAAATGAAAATTTAACTTACAAAGTAAAATAAAATAAACCACTTTGTACTGTGTCCAGAAGATGTGTAAGGTGGTATTTTTGACCTGGTAACTTAAAATTTAATGTAATAGATATTTAGCATAGTGTTTTTATTTGGCCCACATCATTTAGTAGAATGCTCAACACTCAACCTAAACTTAGCCCTTTCTTTCATTTTTGAGAATTCAGTGCTCTGTGAGTGCCAAGAGGGTTATTTATGAAGCTAGCATAAACTAATTTGGCTTTTTGCTATGTGCCAGAACTTTTAGTTTTTTTCATGATTATGGGTATTCTCCATTGGTAGAGCACTCTACTTTTCCACCTCTGCAAACACATTATCAGATAGCTCATTGCAGTGAAAGCAAATCTTAGCCAAATGCCTAAGAAAAATGGACATGTATTAGTCATAGTGAGGCAGAAGCAGCCAATACATTAGTTTGCAGGTTGGAGTTCCTTCTGTCTGCTCTCTGGTATCCTGGTCAACACTTTTATGTATGCCTCATTTCTAAACAGATGTGATGATAGTCTTACACTACACATGGCAAATCTTGTAGTCAGCTCTTGAACTGAGATTTTTTATTTCTCTCTCTCTCTCTCTCTTTTTTTTTTTTTGAAGTTGAGAGAAATTAAATCAATACTTTTAGCTTTCTACTGCCATGAATCCTATTACGCCAAATCCCAACTATTTCCTTAACTTAAACAGCAGTAATACTGGCAATCAAAAACTTGTTTCATAAAACTTATATTAATTACTACAACTTAAGATGTCTATACAGATTTTTATTCAACTTACCTGTTCATAAACCTCTTATTTCTCAATCTGATAAAAAATATAACAGCTTTACTGAAAATATCACATACTTTCATTAATGGAAAATAACTAATTATCACAAATGCATTTGGGTCAAATGCTTGTGCAGTTTGTAATCACCTTATGTTCAATGCCAAAAAGCTAGGCAAAAAGCTGCATATATAAGAATTTCTGTGGAAGGCTATTTATTTTTTAACTTGATTATTCATAACACTGCTATTAATTATCTTTCACTGTATAACATTAATATATAATTATATTAATGTATTTCAAATAATGTATTTTAATATACAATTAATAAGTAATATTCTTTGCAGAACATTACTACCTCAAACAGTAGAAATCAACTGTGTATTACATTCCAGCAGAAATGTTAAAAGTCACTGGACAATTAACTCCTGCACTATTTCCTCTGCCATAAGAATGTCAGATACTAAATAGGGACTGTATCTCTAGCCTTTGTTCTGAGATGGAAACTCATGGAGGCATAGCAGCCAACCCACAGGTGCCTACAGTACTATGAATGAGAAATATATGTCTGATGTTGTTGCTACTATAAAGCCACTTAATACAGTGCATTTATTATGTTGCTAACATTATTTGTCTTGTAGACACTTGATAGCAAGTAACATACTCGGTGCTTAACACAGTATCAAACATTCAGTAGTCCTTAATAACTACTGAACTATTCATTACTCATTGATAGTGAGTGATTGATAACACTTGAATAAATGAAAGAACTGAAAGCTATCCTAGGATATAATGTCACCTAAGTTTGGGAAGAAGAAAAGTAGTTAACGTCATTGAGGACTACTTGAGGAGATGGGAATAGATTGGGTCCTAGGAAACTAGGAACATCGTGAAGCCATTAGCCCAACTCTGTGCATTGTCATTTGCCTAAGAATCTGTAATTAATTTAGTCTAGAAAACAGTTTGGTGGAGCTTGAGTAATGAGTCTTTTGCTTGACATGCTGCTAGTAAATATTTAATAAATATCTGTTGATCATAATGCCATTTAAAATAACATATTATAAAAATATATCCTGGCTTATAAAAATAAAGAAATAAATTAGAACCTAGGGATACTTCATCAAAGATTATAACATTTCTTTGATTAGCAAGTGATTAATGTGAAAATCCCGTGTTATTAAATCAAGGTCACAGCAACACAAATTTACTTGGTTCATGTATTTAAAGAATACGTTTTAGCTTTATTTATGATGGTTCTAAGTATGCTCACAAATGTATTGCCTTATTCGGAAAATATAATTAAATCTCTGCTTTGGGAGATCTTAATAGTATTAATGTATAAGGATAAATCTGAAACAGACTCATGAAAATGACAACATTAATAGCATAGGTATTAATACCTGCTTCCCTCTTTTAGCAACTTCAATTCACCATGTATTTGAATGAATCCAGAAGTTTACATCCAGAAGAGTTAAAGTGGTTATAAAATCAGTCTCCTTGGAACTGCTACCATTTATGTCTTTCAATATTGCAGGCAGGTACCATTTCAATTATTTGACACATGGAATTTTGGAAGAATAGTAAGCTGTAGCACATCTTTTATTTGTGTCTTAGAAAATTTTTTTGGATTCTACAATTGTTTGAAGGCCAAAGAACTTGTCAGTACAAACTGTACCAATTACTATTAGTGTAAGAAGGCTCTGTGACTACATTTTGGTCCTTTATATGATCTCCTGAATTTTATATTGACCTACTAGTGAAGAATATTCTGATACATTGCAATATTGACTAAGAGATTACTACAAATATAAAAGAGAGACCAAACTTTGTTGACTTTATTGCTATCAGAAGTCAATTTATAGCATTTCATTAAAGAAAAAAACTCCATGTGAATCTTTGTTATTGACACATAGTCATTTAATAAAATAGGTAATTGATATATTAACTATAGAAGATTTAAACATTTAAAATTTAAAACTTTGTCTGACAAATTTCTGAGAAAATTGATATACCTGAAAAAATATTCATAAACCAGATGCTTTATCCCTAGTGTTAGAGAAAGCTTCACAAAGATGCTCAGGTTTAAAATTTAAGATAATATAATTTAGTTAGGTGTCAGAAAAAAAGAGCATTTCATTTAGAGATATCAGCACAATAAAGAGTAAAAAGGTATGAAAATGTGAAAGATTTGAGGAAGTGCATTCAAATTTATTTTCAGAAGAAAATTAAAAAGTGGAGAAATAGACAATTTTTAAATCCCCATAGCAGCCAGTCATCTGCTCTAAATACATCACTTTGTTCAAGGACATCAATATTACTCCAGGTTCCAAGATAAGTGAAAAGCATATTAGCTCTTTAAGAGTCGCTGTTTTGGCCGGGCGCGGTGGCTCAAGCCTGTAATCCCAGCACTTTGGGAGGCCAAGACGGGCGGATCACAAGGTCAGGAGATCGAGACCATCCTGGCTAACATGGTGAAACTCCGTCTCTACTAAAAAATACAAAAAAACTAGCCGGGCGAGGTGGCGGGCGCCTGTAGTCCCAGCTACTTGGGAGGCTGAGGTGAGAGAATGGCATGAACCCGGAAGGCAGCGGAGCTTGCAGTGAGCTGAGATCCGGCCACTGCACTCCAGCCCGGGTGACACAGCGAGACTCTGTCTCAAAAAAAAAAAAAAAAAAAAAAAAGAGTCGCTGTTTTTCTAGAATATTTATCTATTACATATTTTATGGTCCATAGTCATGCCCATTAATCCCCTCTTTCAAGGTAATTCACATTAAACTAGGTAGCCAAAATGAATGTGGTTAGGCGAAATATTTTTATACACTCTTTTACAAGTACTTGTAGCCTGAATAAGAAAAACTGAATCTTTCCAAAGATGAGGACTGAGACTACTTCTAAATCAACACTTTATTCTGGTTTTGAAAATAAAACTGTGCTAATGGAAAGCATTGTTTTCCAGCATGAATTAACTTGTTGTGGTCTATATTTCCTGATGGAGAGAGTAGGCTCCTGGCAAAACTATGTTACATTTGCATTTTGATAGCATACAGTTTTAGGCTGTTCCCTTCAAATTCAGAGAAATACAAATATATTATATTAGAATATTCTCAAGAGAAATATAAGTATTCCATTATATTTTACCAGGCACATTCATGGGACTTCCAATACAATCTATAATTTTTGTAAATCAAACAGCCAAGTAATGAAATATGTTATTTGCCAGAAAGTAGGATACATACATTTATTTCATTATTGATAAGCTTATTTCATTTCTCTAGCATGTAAATCATTAATCTCTTAGAGTTGTGTTCATTACAAGAAGATTTTTAAATACCAACATGTGAAGCTTATATAAGATGAAGGTAAAATATTTAGATTGTTATCAATATAGTCTTAAGAGTAAAAGGTTTAATAAACAAACATGGATTTACAACACAAACAGCATGGGGATAATTTTTCAAATTACATAATGATTTCATTGTTTGAAAACAAAACAAGAACTACAACACCGAAAAGAGTAAGGGTTCCTTTCCAGAGCAAATGCCCTAGTTCAGTAAAAGAAAGATTTCACTGTTAAAATTAGAATTTGTATATAAATTTGCAGAAACATATATATTCTCTACAGTGAATTAGTAGATACGTAAAGACATTAATTAGTACCAATAATGACATGTATATTGTACCTTTGATGTTGTCTTAGTTTCCATAAAATGTGTTATTTTGACAGTGTTCATTTAGCATGATTAATAAATCAAAATATTTTAACCTAATAATTGATGGTCATTATTCATAGAACAATAATTAAAATTTGATTTGTTTACTTATGATAAACATGGTGAAATAATTAGCTATGTGAAAAGCATTTATTTTAAATTTATTTTAATTTATTTTAAATTATTTAAACTATTTAAATGATACATAAATTAAATTCATGTATCTTTTGATAAACAAAAGATCTACACATTTTATCTCTATTCCTAGTACGTTTATTCCATCACAGAACTTCTTAGTTTGAAAACATAATTTATATACACCGTTTGCCATTTAAACTAGAAATTCAATCTTTCAACAAGTGTGTATTAAGCACTAAGAACTAGGGATAAAAGCAGTTAATACAGTAGAAATAACTCCTTTTCTCATGGCCAACCATCTACTGTAGTGTTTCCTAAGCAGCGGTTTTTTTAGATGTTGTCTAAAGGTACATAATTCTCCATAAAAATTTTAAAACACAACTTTCCACAATAATTAGAATGTATTTTATACTGTCTAATATGATAACCACAGTCACACGCTACTAGGGTAGTTAAGCAGAGACTTTAATTTAATTAATTTATTTACTTATTTATTTTGAGACGGGAGTCTTGCTCTGTTGCCCAGGCAGGAGTGCAGTGGCTCCATCTTGGCTCACTGCAACCTCTACCTTCCAGGATTGAGTAATTCTGTTGCCTCGGCCTCCTAAGTAGCTGGCACTACAGGCCCATGCCACCATGTCTGGCTAATTTTTGTATTTTTAGTAGAGAGGGGTTTCACCATATTGGCCAGGCTGGTAATTTAATTAAATAATAACTTAAATATTAATTTAATATTTTTATATTAACTTCTCTTTAGTGGCTAGTTGCTATTGTGCTAGAAAATGCAGTGCTAGATGTTCTTAGAGTTGATACTGCAATGTAACCTAAGCACTTGTGTTTGATTTTATGTTTATACCCAGGCTGGTGATGTGTGGAGGCCCAATGATAACATGGCTGACCATCCTGCTCCTAAAGGTTTCCCAGTGCGTAATTTGAACATTGAAAGATAGTGAAAGCTTTTGGGTATCATAAAACTATAGCAAATATGAACACTGGCCTGGTACAGTGGCTCATGGCTGTAAACCCAGCACTCTGGGATGCCGAGGTGGGCAGATCGCTTGAGCTCAGGATTTTGAGACCAGCCTGGACAACATGGCAAAACCCCATATTTACCAAAAATACAAAAAAATTGCCCAGACATGGTGGTGTGCCTAGCTACTCACGAGGCTGATGTGGGAGGACAGCTTGAGCCCGGGAGGTGGAAGTTTCAGTGAGCCAAGATTGCACCACTGCAGTCCAGCCTGGGTGACAGAGTGAGACCCCATTTCATCTCAAAACACGCTTACACACACACACACAGTAAATAAGAATGTCAAACTGGAAAAGTACAATGGCATAGTAGCAAGTATGCAATTTAGGTTATAAGCATTGCTTAAGTCTATTAATTTGCCTTGTAAATTTGCTTCATATATTTGTTTAAGAGTTGTAAACAAAAGCTAACTCAGTTTTTTCTCAGTTGTACTTACAGTTTTAACTCAGCTGTACCTATTTAAGTAATAAAATAATTTAAATATTTTATCCATGCTGAAGAGAACTTTTTTTCTTGAAAAGTGTCATTAGTCACTGAAATTTGAGAAATATTAGTATAGCAAATAAGATGTAGTCACTGTGTTGGCATTGTTCAACTAGCTTTGTGGCCTATTTGACTCTCACAACCACTAAGGCAGATATCACTAAGATCACCAATGTATAGCTTTGGAAAGATTTTAGCAAAATCTTTACTTCAGCAATCTGCTTGAAGTCCTATAGAACAAATAATGATTCAGGGTTTAAATTCACATCCTTTTTATTCCAGAATAGCATATGCAGTATACTAAGAAGAATAATGGCTCCCCAAAGGTGTCTACCTCCTAATCCCTACAACTGGTGAATGTGTTACCTTAAGTGGCAAAAGATACTTTGCAGATATGGTTAGGTTAAACATCATGAGATGAGAATATTATCCTGGCCTGTTCAGTGGGTCCAACATAATCACAAGGAGGCTTAGAAAATGGAGGAAGGAAGGTCAGAATGAAAGAAGGAGACATGATGATGGAAGCAGAGGTCAGAGTGATTTGAGAAAGGGACCATAGGCCAAGGAAGGCAGGAGTCCTCTAGGAACTGGGAAGGTTAAGGAAATGGATTCTGCTCTAAAGCCTCCAGAAGGAATACAATCTTGCTGACACCTTGATGACATCCTTACAGGGTAGTTTAGGGTCCATTTCATACCCCTTTGTGAGGAGAGACTTTTGGGAGGGTGTAGGGAGGGATGTTGTGCTTCATGAAAAACCCCTTTTTTCCAGCATACACCACAATAAGGGAGCATTCGATTCAGTAACATGTAGAATACTCTCCAAGAGGATTTCTGATAAATACATTCTTCTCCCTCATTTAATGTCCAGTGAAGTTTTATGGGCCATTAATTACAGATTGAATATATACACTTTAAAGTGTTTAGTTTATTGACCCCATAATCTGGCTCAAAAAAACTTAGGTTTTTACTAGAAAACAGAAAAAAAAAAAAAATGAAATAGACACATTTGGTCCTGAAAAGCTGAAGAATCTAGGATGTTGTATAGAGACAGGCTTTCAGAATTATTCACCAATATTGCCACCCTCCTATGCCAGCACTGAAAATGGTTGCCATTTTTCAGAAATGAATCATCTCTACTTTGCAAAGTAATACAAAATCCTAGAGTGGAAAGTGAAAGAAGATAAAGGTAAGAGGTGAATTTCTGTCTTTTAAAAATAATGCTTTGTAAGACAAAATTGCTAATTTATGTTTTATTGAGGGCCAGGAGGGCATCTTCATCATATCACATAGAATTAGTTCTGCAAATAGTTTAATTACTATGCTTGTCTCATTATGCTGCTATTTTCTGGTTTTCCAGCATAAGGAGAGAAAAATACTGGCTGCCTTTTCACAGATTCCAGGTTTTAATTTATCTCTAGGGTATAGTTTGTAAGAATAGAAAATAAATCTGTTACACATTGTAAATATATAGAATAATAAACTAGTTTTACTTAAGTTGAATATAGTCATATATACCAATAAGATAAACAATACTATTAATTGTATTTATGAAAGACCCAAATTTACAAAGCCAAAGAGTATAAGTTTTTTCATCTTTACATAAAACCCACAAACATTTGTAAAGCAACTATAGATTACCACTTTACAGCTGAAAAATTTTGAGTCTAGAAAGATCAACATGTCTAAAGTCATGCAGATGGTAAAGTAGTTGAATCTAGGGCTTGAACCCAATACTTGGCATTTTCTTTTGGTTTTGGGTTGCTTTTTTGATTCATTGGTGAGTGAGTTGGTAAATGAGATAGGTGCTCCTAATGCCTAGGAAGTTAGAATTGTCCATTAGGATAAACAGCTGATTTCATTATAGAAACTTGGATAAGATATTAGGAAAAGTTAAGAAAGGAAGCCACCATTTATAGTGCTGGAACATAGAGGCCATAGATGTAAAATTTTAAACGTGAGTGAAACAATCAATTCATTACCTAGACTTTATCTCCATAATTACAATCTTCTTTATATTTGAGCACTCTTATGTAACTTGTAATTGGGTATTCAATTTTGTATTATGGTGATGGGTATATTGTCTAGGTAATGTTTGGTGATAGGTGCTAGGCACTTCTGTATTATCTGATTGAATCCTCATAGCAACACTGAGGTATATGTTATTTTACCACTAAAATCTGAGACTCACAGGTTGAATGCCCTTCCTGAAGTTATACAACTAGAGAGTGGCAATCTCATAATCATTCTTTCCATCATGCTATTCCCTACTAGTAAGTTTGAAGGCAGTTACTAACTGTCTTTCTCCATGACAGATTCCTGCAAATCAAGTAAAAAAAAAAGATTCTTTGGAGTGGGCATGTATCATTTCTTTTCCATAAAAGTTGCCCTTCCTAAGTGATAGTTACATGTGAATGATTTCTTTAAAAGAGAGTGAGCATCTTTGCCTTGTTGCAGTTCTCAAAGGAATGGTTCTAGCCTTTATGCATTCAGTATATTAGTTGTGGGTTTGTCATAGATCGCTCTTACTATGTTGTGGTATGTTTGTTTGATGCCTGATCTGTTGAGGGTTTTTGTCATGAAGTGATGTTAAATTTTACTGAAAACTTTTTCTGCATCTATTGGGATGATCATATGGCTTTTGCTTTTCATCCTGTTTATGTGGTGAATCACCTTTATTGATTTGCCTATCTTGAACCCACCTTGCACTGCAGGAAGGAAGCCTACTTGATCATGGTGAATTAACTTTTTGATGTGCTGCTGTATTCAATTTGCTAGTATTTTATTGAGATTTTTGCATTTATATTCACCAGGGATATTAGCCTGAAGTTTTCTTTCCTTGTTGTGTCTCTGTCAGGTTTCGGTATTAGGCTGATGACATAGGGAGGAGTTCCTCCTTTTTGATTTCCAAAAAATCAATAGTCTCAGTAGGATTGAAACCATTTCTTTGTGTTTCCGGTAGAATTTGGCTGTGAATTCATCTGATCCAGGGTCTTTTTGGGTTGGTAGGTTTTCTTTTTATTACTGATTCAATTTCAGAACTCAATATTGTTCTAAGCAGAGTTGCAATCGCTTCCTGACTCAATCTTGGGAGATTGTGGGTTTCCAGGTATTTATCCATTTCCTCCATATCTTCTTATTTGTGTGCATACAGTTTCTCATAGTATTCTCTAAGGAGCTTTTGTATGTCTGTGTGATTAGCTGTAATGTCATCTCTGTCACTTCAGATTGTACTTATTTGGATCTTTTTTTTCTTTATCTAGCTAGCAGTCTATTAATCTTATTTATTTTTTAAATAACCAACTCTTGGTTTTGTTGATCTTTTGTATGGATTTTTGCATCTCAATTTCATTAAGTTCCTCTCTAATTTTAATTATTTTTTATCTTCTGCTAGCTTTGGAGTTGGTTTGTTCTTTTGTTTTCTAGTTCTTTTAGGTACAAAGTTAGATTAATAATTTGAGATCTTTCTAACTTCCTGATGAAGGTGTTTAAGGCTATGAACTTTCCTCTTAATATTACCTTGGGTGCATCCCTGAAATTTTGGTAACTTGTGTCCCAATTTTCATTAATTTCAAATTGTTTTAAATTTCTGTCTTAATTTTGATGTTCACCCAGAAGTTATTCAGAAACAAGTTGTTCAATTTCCAGCCTGTGGTCAATCTTAGAACATGGTCTATGTCCAGATGATAAGAATATATATTCTGTGGTTTTTGGGTAGAGTGTTCTGTAGATGTCTATCAGGTCCAATTGGTCAAGTGTCAAGCATAAGTCCAGAGTGTCTTTGTTAGTTTCCTGCCTCGATGATCTGTTTAATGCTTTCAGTATGGTGTTAAAGTTCCCCACTATTACTGTGTGGTTGTCTAAGGCTTTTTGTAGACTGGGAAGAACTTATTTTATAACTCTAGGTTCTCCAATATTGGATAGTCAATGAAAAAGAAAACAATCTTAAAGGCAGCTAGAGAGAAGGGTCAATTTATACATGGAGGGAAAACCATCAGGTTACCAGCAGATTAACATAGTTAAAGCTTCTTATTGGATTGTACCCTTTATCATCATGTAATGTCCTTCATTGTTCTTAATTTTCATTAAAGTCTAAAGTCAATATTGAGAGGTTTTTCTGTTCTAGAAGTTCAGTTTGGTTCTATATTAAAATGGTTGTTTTATCTGACTTAAGAATAGCTATTCCTGTTCTTTTTTGTTTTCTGTTTGCCTGGTTGATATTTCTCCATTATTTTACTTTGAGCCTGTGAGTGTCATCACATCTGAGATGAGTCTCTTGAAGACAACAGATGGTAGGGTTTGTCTTTTTTATCCAGCTTGCTCCTCTTTGTTCTTTAAATGAGGCATTTAGCTCATTTACAGGCAAGGTTGATAATTATATGTGTGATTTTAATCCTGTCATCATGTTGTTTGCTAGTTGTTAGGTAGACTTGATTATGTAGTTGATTTAGCATACCTGTGGGCTATGTGCTTGTGTGTTTTTGTGGTAGCAGGTGTCATTCTTTTGATCCCATGTTTAGCACTCCCTTAGGGACCTCCCATAAGGCTGATCCAGTTGTAATGTATTCCTTCAGCATTTGCTTGTCTGAGATAGATTTTATTTCTCCTTTATGTATAAAGCTTAGGGAGGCAGGATATGAAATTCTTGGCTGGAATTTCTTTTCTTTTAGGACACTAAAATTAGGCTCCCAGTCTCTTCTGGCTGAGAGGTCTGCTACTAACCTGAGGGTATTCCCTTTCTAGATAACTTGATCCTTCTTTCTAGCTGCGTTTAAGATTTTTTTCTTTTGCACTGACTTTGGTTAATATGTTGATTATGTGCCTTGTATAATACCTAGCCTGGGTTCTCTGTATTTCTTGGATTTGCAAATTAACCTCTCTTGTGAGATTAGGGGAATTTTTGTGGACTATATCCACAAATATATTTTCCAAGCTGCCTATTCTCTCTTCTCTCTCAGAAATGCCAATGGGTTGTAGGTTTGCTCTCTTTATATAACCCCACATTTTGTGGAGGTTTTTCATTTTTCTTCTTTTTAGAAATTTTGGTCCCACTGAGTTTAGTCAAAGAACTGATCTTCAGGCTCTGAGATTTTTTCCTCAGCATGGTCTATTTTTCTATTAATACTTCCTAGTGTATTATGAAGTTTTTGTGTAGAGGACTGCATGCTCGCAAACGAGACGTTCCCGATAAGCCCTGCTCTTGCAGACAAAGCAGGACGGTCCTTCTCTGCAAACAGGAAGGGCAAAGGAGCCAGCTGTAAACAGTGGGCTCTGGGAACTGGTCAATGTTTACTGATCTTGGGAGTCAAGGAAAGGTCAGAGAAGCAACACATGCCCCGTGACCTGGTAACATTCCACAAACGGCTGTATAAAATGAAGCAGAGTGTGCCGTTCGGCGTGGCCGCCATGTATGTCTTGTCCTATGTTGTCTTGTGTGTTCATTCCTTTGTTTAGGAAACATGCAGACCCCAACAACTGGCACGGTGAGCAGGGTCCGTGGCTCCAAGAGAGCAAGGAACCAGAGGGGGAGCACCCCAGGTGTGTAAGTACAGAAGGGGGACTCACGGGATAATTATGGGGAATTCCACCTCTCTGGCCTCAGAATATTTACGGCTGCTTTAAGGACTGTTGCTGTCTATAGGAGTAGAAGTGAAAGAAAAGACTTTGAAGTGATTGTTTGCCCATGTTGAACAACATTGTTACTGGTTTCAGTATCAGACTAAAGTGCAGCTGAATCGGAAAGATGGTTACAGGTAGTAAAAGCTCTGCATAGAGCTCACCAGTTAGGGGATACTATGCCTCTAAATTTGTGGACCTTGTGTAACTCTATCACTCAGGCATTAGAGTTACTTGAGACTGATGCAGAGTGTGGTGATGTAGCCACAGGAAGAAAGGCATCTGAGGATTTGGAAAAAAATGAATCTGAAATGGAGCCCATTTATGCCAGGATAACAGAGGATGGGGGGGTGTAGCAAAAGGGGGAGAAGAGGAAGAGCCAACTCTTCCTTCTTCTAAGGGGAATTCTGACATACAGTGTATTATGGGAATGCTTCAACAGATATTACAGATACATTCTTCTAATTCACCTTTGCGAGTTTTCCCGGTTTCTTTTCCTTCTGCCCCGTTAGAAGGGGATTTTCCAGTGCCTTCAACCTCCCAGCTTCCTTACCTTTGTCTGGCAAAGTTTTCTCAGTGCCTTCCCTGCCATTGCGGGAGGGAGAAAAGGAAAAGATAAGAGAATTTGAGGAGCTGGATTTGTTTCCAATTATTCGTGCTCCTTTTGCTCCTAATGCTCAGTTTCCAAATGGTGGCAATTATGTCCAATTTACTGCCTTACAATTTAAATTTTTGAAAGAAATGAAAGCTGCTATTTCTAACTATGGACCTCAATTTCCTTTTGTCCTTGGTCTTCTTGATGCTTTTTCATCAGAAAATTTGATGATTCCTATAGACGGGGAGACTTTGGGGAAGGCTATTCTTGATCGTTCTCAGTGGTTACAATTGCACAGCTGGTGGATGGATGAGGCGCATGTGCAGGTTAGGAAAAATGCTACGTGTGATCCCCCAGGACCCACTGAGGAACAACTCACAGGCACGGGCCAATATGCTACTCTTAATGCTCAGGCTGGCCTAGATGATGTCACCCTTACTCAAATCAAGACTTTGTTTTTAAGGGCCTGGAATAAGGTAGAAATAGCAGGAAAATCTTCCCTCTCCTTTGTGAAGATTTTACAGGGTGCAAATGAACCATATCCGAATTTTGTAGCCCGTCTTCAAGATGCTGTCTTGAAAACTGTGGGTGTTGCCCAACTTCAAAAATTTTGCTACAAACATTGTCTTTTGAAAATGCTAATGCTGACTGTCAAAAATTGTTGAGACCATTAAAGGCCAGTGGGGCCAATTTAGATAAATATATTAGAGCTTGTGCTGGTGTTGGAGGGGCTATTTATAATGCTCAATTATTTGCTGGAGCCCTATCTAAAGCCTTAAAAGAAAATAACAAACAAGGTGTTTGCTTTCAATGTGGTAAACCTGGATATTTCAAGAAAGAATGTCGTAAAAAATTGAACACTTTTATCCCTCAAGGCAGAAAGCTGCCTTCAGAGGTGTGCAAACGTTGTGGCAAAGGTCGACATTGGACAAATAAATGTAATTCCAAAACTGATAAAAGTGAAAATTTACTGTATCCTCTCCTGGGAAATGGGAGCCAGGGCCCACAGTCTTGGGGCCCCAACAATTATAATGCAAGCTTACCACAATACCCAGTGAGCAATGGCCTACAACATCAAGGAATAAATTCAAGTCCTGCTTAAGGATACCACCCCTTACCCCAGTTTCCCAGCTTTATGCAGCAACTAAGCAGAGTGCCACTACTGACTTAGCTATTACTCAGCCTTATACCTTGTCTCCTAATGGAGAAGTATATAAATTAGCTACTGGAGTGTGTGGCCCTTTGCCAAAAGGACATGTAGGACTTTTGTTAGGTCAAAGCAGCAGTACTATATGGGGGTTAATGGTAATTCCAAAAATTATTAATCCTGATTTTACTAATGAAATTCTTATTATGGTACAAATCTCACAATTTATGCACCTAGAGGCAGGGGAACGTATTGCACAATTACTTTTATTGCCTTTTTTCCGTTTCTATCTAGAGAGGTATCTCGACAGGGAGGGTTCGGTAGCACAGGAAAAACTGTTTTTTAGGAAACTTTAGTTTCTGATCAAAAGCCCTTATGTTCATTACACATCAATGGAAGTGTTTTTGAAGGGTTAATTGACATGGGGGCGGATGTGTCTATCATTTGTTTAAATCAGTCGTCTATGCAATTAAAAAAAAAAAAGTTTCAGTTACACTCACTGGCTTGGATGCTGCTTCTGTGGTTTATCAAAGCATAGAACCTTTAACCTGTGTTGGTCCTAAAGGTCAACAAGGTCAAATTTTTTTTATATTGTTTCTATCAATATTGATCTTTGGGGACAAAACCTTTTACAACAATTTGGTGCTTTTTAAAACATTCCTCATATTTCTTCAGCTGCCAAAAATATGATGTTCAAAATGGGCTACAATCCTTTAAACTCATAGCCACTGTTCACCAGCCTCAACCTTTGCAATTAAAGTGGAAAACTACCACTCCTGTTTGGGTGGAACAGTGGCCATTATCTAAAGAAAAACTTGGGGCTTTAAAAGAGTTAGTCAAAAAAACAATTGGCCGAGGGGCATATAGAGCCAAGTACTTCTGCATGGAATACCCCTGTCTTTGTCATGTTAAAAAAAAAAAAAAAAAGTAAAAAATGGCGTTTATTAACTGATCTTAAAACCATAAATGTTTACATTCAACCTATGAGGAGTTTACAGCCTGGTCTTCCTAATCCCACCCTTATCCCACAAAGTTGAAAATTAATGGTCATACATCTCAAAGATTGTTTTTTCTTTATTCCATTACAACCTCAAAATTATAAGAAGTTTGCCTTTATTATTCCTACATATAATAATGGACAGCCCACTCAAAAATATCGGTGGAAGGTTCTTCCCCAGGGTATGCTTAATAGCCCTACTTTATGTCAAAAATTCAACATAAGACTTTAAATCCAATAAAAAATCAGTTTGCGGGGGCGGAGCAAGATGGCCGAATAGGAACAGCTCCAGTCTCCATCTCCCAGTGCGAGCGACACAGAAGACCAGTGATTTCTGCATTTTCAACTGAGGTACTGGGGTCATCTCACTTGGGAGTGCCGGACAATCGGTGCTGGTCAGCTGCTGCAGCCTGACCAGCGAGAGCTGAAGCAGGGAGAGGCATCGCCTCACCTGGGAAGTGCAAGGGGGAAGGGAGTCCCTTTTCCTAGCCAGGGGAACTGAGACACACAACACCTGGAAAATCGGGTAACTCCCACCCCAATACTGCACGGTAAGCACACCGGCACACCAGGAGAATATATCCCATACCTGGCCGGGAGGGTCCCACACCCACGGAGCCTTCCTCCTTGCTAACACAGCAGTCTGCAGCAATCTAACCGCAAGGCAGCAGCGAGGCTGGGGGAGGGGCGCCCGCCATTACTGAGGCTTAAGTAGGTAAACAAAGCCGCTGGGAAGCTCGAACTGGGTGGAGCTCACAGCAGCTCAAGGAAACCTGCCTGTCTCTGTAGACTCCACCTCTGGGGACAGGGTACAGCTAAAAAATAACAGGGGAAGCAGAAGAGGCCTGTGCAGACGCGAAAGACTCTGTCTGACAGCTTTGAAGAGAGCAGTAGATCTCCCAACACGGAGGTTGAGATCTGAGAAGGGGCAGGCTGCATGCTCAAGTGGGTCCCTGACCCCTGAGTAGCCTAACTGGGAGACATCTCCCACTAGGGGCAGTCTCACACCCCACACCTCACAGGGTGGAGTACAACCCTGAGAGGAAGCTTCCAAAGCAAGAATCAGACAGGTTCACTCCCTGTTCAGCAATATTCTATCTTCTGCAACCTCTGCTGCTGATACCCAGACAAACAGGGTCTGGAGTGGACCTCAAGCAATCTCCAACAGACCTATAGCTGAGGGTCCTGACTGTCAGAAGGAAAACTATCAAACAGGAAGGACACCTATACCAAAACTCTATCAGTATGTCACCATCATCAAAGACCAGAGACAGATAAAACCACAAAGATGGGGAAAAGCAGGGCAGAAAAGCTGGAAATTCAAAAAATAAGAGCGCATCTCCTCCTGCAAAGGAGCACAGCCCATCGCCAGCAACGGATCAAAGTTGGTCAGAGAATGACTTTGACGAGATGAGAGAAGAAGACTTCAGTCCATCAAACCTCTCAGAGCTAAAGGAGGAATTACGTACCCAGTGCAAAGAAACTAAAAATCTTGAAAAAAGAGTGGAAGAATTGACAGCTAGACTAATTAATGCAGAGAAGGTCATAAATGAAATGACAGAGATGAAAACCATGACACGAGAATTACATGACAAATGCACAAGCTTCAGTAACCGACTCGATCAACTGGAAGAAAGAGTATCAGCGATTGAGGATCAAATGAATGAAATGAAGCGAGAAGAGAAACCAAAAGAAAAAAGAAGAAAAAGAAATGAACAAAGCCTGCAAGAAGTATGGGATTATGTAAAAAGACCAAATCTACGTCTGATTGGGGTGCCTGAAAGTGAGGGGGAAAATGGAACCAAATTGGAAAACACTCTTCAGGATATCATCCAGGAGAACTTCCCCAACCTAGCAGGGCAGGCCAACATTCAAATTCAGGAAATACAGAGAACACCACAAAGATACTCCTCGAGAAGAGCAACTCCAAGACACATAATTGCCAGATTCACCAA
Organism: Piliocolobus tephrosceles; assembly: GCF_002776525.5. Taxonomy (NCBI): domain Eukaryota; kingdom Metazoa; phylum Chordata; class Mammalia; order Primates; family Cercopithecidae; genus Piliocolobus; species Piliocolobus tephrosceles. Next base: position 34,190,564 of record NC_045443.1, on the reverse strand, counting down.
AGTTGAAATGAAGGAAAAAATCTTAAGGGCAGCCAGAGAGAAAGGTCGGGTTACCCACAAAGGGAAGCCCATCAGACTGACAGCAGATCTCTCAGCAGAAACTCTACAAGCCAGAAGAGAGTGGGGGCCAATATTCAACGTTCTTAAAGAAAAGAATTTTAAACCCAGAATTTCATATCCAGCCAAACTAAGTTTCATAAGTGAAGGAGAAATAAAATTCTTTACATATAAGCAAATGCTTAGAGATTTTGTCACCACCAGGCCTGCCATACAAGAGACCCTGAAGGAAGCCCTAAACATAGAAAGGAACAACCGGTACCAGCCATTGCAAAAATATGCCAAAATGTAAAGACCATCGAGGCTAGGAAGAAACTGCATCAACTAATGAGCAAAATAACCAGTTAATATCACAATGGCAGGATCAAGTTCACACATAACAATATTAACCTTAAATGTAAATGGACTAAATGCTCCAATTAAAAGACACAGACTGGCAAACTGGATAAAGAGTCAAGACCCATCAGTCTGCTGTCTTCAGGAGACCCATCTCACATGCAGAGACATACATAGGCTCAAAATAAAGGGATGGAGGAAGATCTACCAAGCAAATGGAGAACAAAAAAAAGCAGGGGTTGCAATGCTAGTCTCTGATAAAACAGACTTTAAACCATCAAAGATCAAAAGAGACAAAGAAGGCCATTACATAATGGTAAAGGGATCAATTCAACAGGAAGAGCTAACTATCCTAAATATATATGCACCCAATACAGGAGCACCCAGATTCATAAAGCAAGTCCTTAGAGACTTACAAAGAGACTTAGACTCCCATATAATAATAATGGGAGACTTCAACACTCCACTGTAAACATTAGACAGATCAATGAGACAGAAAGTTAACAAGGATATCCAGGAATTGAACTCATCTCTGCACCAAGCAGACCTAATAGACATTTATAGAACTCTCCACCCCAAATCAACAGAATATACATTCTTCTCAGCACCACATCACACTTATACCAAAATTGACCACATAATTGGAAGAAAAGCACTCCTCAACAAATGTAAAACAACAGAAATTATAACAAACTGTCTCTCAGACCACAGTGCAATCAAACTAGAACTCAGGACAAAGAAAATCAATCAAAACCGCTCAACTACATGGAAACTGAACAACCTGCTCCTGAATGACTACTGGGTACATAACAAAATGAAAGCAGAAATAAAGATGTTCTTTGAAACCAATGAGAACAAAGATACAACATACCAGAATCTCTGGGACACATTTAAAGCATTGTGTAGAGGGAAATTTATAGCACTAAATGCCCACAAGAGAAAGCAGGAAAGATCTAAAATTGACACTCTAACATCACAATTAAAAGAACTAGAGAGGCAAGAGCAAACACATTCAAAAGCTACCAGAAGGCAAGAAATAACTAAGATCAGAGCAGAACTGAAGGCGATAGAGACACAAAAAACCCTCCAAAAAATCAATGAATCCAGGAGTTGGTTTTTTAAAAAGATGAACAAAATTGACAGACCGCTAGCAAGACTAATAAAGAAGAAAAGAGAGAGGAATCAAATAGACGCAATAAAAAATGATACAGGGGATATCACCACCGACCCCACAGAAATACAAACTACCATCAGAGAATACTATAAACACCTCTACGCAAATCAGCTAGAATATCTAGAAGAAATGGATAATTTCCTGGACACTTACACTCTCCCAAGACTAAACCAGGAAGAAGTTGAATCCCTGAATAGACCAATAGCAGGCTCTGAAATTGAGGCAACAATTAATACCCTACCCACCAAAAAAAGCCCAGGACCAGATGGATTCACAGCTGAATTCTACCAGAGGTACAAGGAGGAGCTGGTACCATTCCTTCTGAAACTATTCCAATCAATAGAAAAAGAGGGAATCCTCCCTAACTCATTTTATGAGGCCAACATCATCCTGTTACCAAAGCCTGGCAGAGACACCACAAAAAAAGAGAATTTTAGATCAATATCCCTGATGAACATCGATGCAAAAATCCTCAATAAAATACTGGCAAACCGGATTCAGCAGCACATCAAAAAGCTTATCCACCATGATCAAGTGGGCTTCATCCCTGGGATGCAAGGCTGGTTCAACATTCGCAAATCAATCAACGTAATCCAGCATATCAACAGAACCAAAGACAAGAACCACATGATTATCTCAATAGATGCAGAAAAGGCTTTTGACAAAATTCAACAGCCCTTCATGCTAACAACGCTCAATAAATTCTGTATTGATGGAACGTACCTCAAAATAATAAGAGCTATTTATCACAAACCCGTAGCCAATATCATACTGAATGGGCAAAAACTGGAAACATTCCCTTTGAATACTGGCACAAGACAGGGATGCCCTCTCTCACCACTCCTATTCAACATAGTGTTGGAAGTTCTGACTAGGGCAATCAGGCAAGAGAAAGAAATCAACGGTATTCAGTTAGGAAAAGAAGAAGTCAAATTGTCCCTGTTTGCAGATGACATGATTGTATACTTAGAAAACCCCATCATCTCAGCCCAAAACCTTCTTAAGCTGATAAGCAACTTCAGCAAAGTCTCAGGATACAAAATTAATGTGCAAAAATCACAAGCATTCTTATACACCAGTAACAGACAAGCAGAGAGCCAAATCAGGAATGAACTTCCATTCACAATTGCTTCAAAGAGAATAAAATACCTAGGAATCCAACTTACAAGGGATGTAAAGGACCTCTTCAAGGAGAACTACAAACCACTGCTCAGTGAAATCAAAGAGGACACAAACAAATGGAAGAACATACCATGCTCATGGATAGGCAGAATCAATATTGTGAAAATGGCCATACTGCCCAAGGTAATTTATAGATTCAATGCCATCCCCATCAAGCTACCAATGAGTTTCTTCACCGAATTGGAAAAAACTGCTTTAAAGTTCATATGGAACCAAAAAAGAGCCCGTATTGCCAAGACAATCCTAAGTCAAAAGCACAAAGCCGGAGGCGTCACGCTACCTGACTTCAAACTATACTACAAGGCTACAGTAATATTTCTTAAATATAATGTATAAAACACAAACCCTAAAAGAAAAAGTGAACAAACTGACTTTGTCAAAATTAAAAGCTTCTACTTTTTTTTTTTTTTTTTTTTGGCTAGTCAATTGAAGCAGTGGACGGGGAGAAGGAACAAAGAAATCTGTAACTGGTAGTTATCAATCAATTCTGAACACCACTGCATTCAGATGAGCAAAAGTTTCTACTTTTTAAAGACACTGTTATAGGAGAAAATATTTGGAAGCATCTATCTGATAAAGAATTGTATCCAGAATATACAAATAACTCATACTCAATAATAAAACAAACAGAATAGGAAATATGCAAATATTTGAAAAGACACTTCAGCAAAGAGAATATATGAATGCTACATAAGCACATAAAATGACACTAAACATATTTACTTATTAGATAAATTCATATTAAAACCATAATGATATACCAATACACGCTTTAGGATGGCTAAAAGGTGAAAGACTGTCTATACCAAGTAGTGGTAAGAATGTAAAGGAACTAAAATTTCTATGCACTGCTAGTTTCAATGTAAAATAGTAGAAAAGCTTTGGAAAATCATTACTTAAAATGTTAAATTCAAATAAAAATTTCTGAAATGATAAATACACACTTGCCATATAATCCAGGCATTCTACTCCTAGATATTTATTTCCTCTCCCCTCAAAATCAGAATGTATATCCACACAGACTTGCACACAAATGTTTACAGCAGCTTTATTAAAATATCCAAAAGTCAAAATGTTCATCCAGAAGTGAATATATACACAATCGTGGTACATTGATACAATGCATCAGTACTACATAATACAAAGGAATGAACTATTGGCACACAACAAAATGGATGAATCTCAAAATAATTTCACTGAGTTAGAGAAGCCAAAGAGAAACAAGGACATACAATATGGTTCCATTTATATAAAATTCAAGAAAATGCAAACTGATCCACAGTGACAGAAAGCAGAATAATAGTATTCTGGAGACAGTAGGGTAAGAATGGGAGTGAGAAGGGATTAAAAAGGGGGCACCAGGAAACATTTGGAAGGAGATGGATATGTTCATCATCGTAACTCTGGTGATACTTTAATGGGTTATATGATATATCAAAACTTAGCAAATTTTTAAATTTTTACATTTAATATATGTGAAGCTTGTTATATATTAGTTAAATCCCATAAAACTGTTTTTTTTTTTTTAAAAAAAATAAGAGACATTAACGTCAAATATGTCCTGGTGAAATCAATTTCAACTGCAATTTGATCATGAATAACAGAAAAGGCTCAGTTGCTTTTTTTTTTTTTTTTTTTTTTTTGAGACGCAGTCTTGCTCTGTCGTCCGGGCTGGAGTGCAGTGGCCGGATCTCAGCTCACTGCAAGCTCCGCTTCCCGGGTTCCCGCCATTCTCCTGCCTCAGCCTCCCGAGTAGCTGGGACTACAGATGCCCTCTACCTCGCCTGGCTAGTTTTTTGTATTTTTTAGTAGAGACGGGGTTTCACCGTGTTAGCCAGGATGGTCTCGATCTCCTGACCTCGTGATCCGCCCGTCTCGGCCTCCCAAAGTGCTGGGATTACAGGCTTGAGCCACCGCGCCCGGCCTTCAGTTGCTATTTTGTAATTGCTATTTTCAAGGTAGTTTCATTGATTTTCATATATTTTGATTTCAGAAAATGTCTGCATTAGACTCCTTTCTTCCTGTATAACACTTTTTTGAAATAGTTTCTCTTGTTTATATCTAGAAAGGTCAAGTTAAATTGAATGGAAATCAAAGTTTTTCATATCTATCTTCAGACTTGGAATTGACCAGGTTGAAATTGATCCTGGACACTCTATCACAAGGAAATCACTTACATCATCTTCTGAAGCCTACTGAGATGCAAATTAACCAGCTATTCCCAAGAGAGCTGATTACACTGGCTTGTCAACTTCAAACACTTAACTAACAATTTCTTGGACTGATCACTCATAGACACCTAGAATTTAAGAAAATAAATACAAAAATAGCAAAAGGATTTTAAGTTTGTCATATCTTAGCATCAATTAAGGAAAATGTCAGCATACTTAATGCTGGACCTTTTGAAAGGAGTTGAATAGATTTAGTATCAAAATAAATTATTAATTTTGGAATAAAGAAATTCATGGCTATAATACCATTGAGAATTATACTGTGCTATTTCCATGCTGATCTTGTGTTTCCTGCCCTATTCTTCCATCTGGTCCTTTTTACACTATTCTGCACAATTCTATCTACTATACAATAATCTGCTGTGATCACAATCACAGTACAAAATGATGTCAACTCCACTTATCCTGCAAGGCATAGAGGATCACACCCTGTTAAAGAAGAAACTTTGGAAAAGATAGGTCACATTATTAAATAAAGTACATAGAAAAAGAGGACTTTGTGGGGAGTGTGCCCAAGATGGCCGAATAAGAACAGCTCCAGCCTCCAGCTCCCAATGTGAGCAACACAGAGACACGTGATTTCTGCATTTTCAACTGGGGTACCAGGTTCATCTCACTGGGGTGTGTCGGACAGTTGGTGCTGGTTTGCAGGTGCAGCCTGACCAGCAAGAGCCAAAGCAGGGCGAGGCATCACCTCACCTGGGAAGCACAAGGGGGAAGGGCATTCCTTTTCCTAGCCAAAGGAAAGTGAGACACAAAACGCCTGGAAAATCGGGTAACTCCCACCCTAATACTGCACTTTATTTACCAAGGGTCTTAGCACACAGCACACCAGGAGATTATATCCCACACCTGACCCAGAGAGCCGCATGCCCATGGAGGCTCCCTCATTGCTAGCACAAAAGTCCAGTCTGAGATCTAACAGCAAGGCAGCAGCCAGGCTAGGGGAGGGGCGCCTGCCATTGCTGAGGCTTAAGTAGGTAAACAAAGCCGCTGGGAAGCTCAAATTGGGTGGAGCCTACCACAACTCAAGGAGGCCTGCCTGCCTCTGTAGACTCCACCTCTGGGGACAGGGCATAGCTAAACAAAAAGCAGGAGAAACCTCGGCAGAGGTAAATGTCCCTGTCTGAAAGCTTTGAAGAGAGCAGTGGATCTCCCAGCGTGGAGGTTGAGATCTGAGAAGAGACACACTGCCTGCTCAAGTGGGTCTCTGACCGCTGAGTAGCCTAACTGGGAGACATCCCCCATTAGGTGCAGACTGACACCTCACACCTCACATGACTGAGTACACCCCTGAGACGAAGCTTCCAGAGCAAGAATCAGACAGCAACACTTGCTGTTCAGCAATATTCTATCTTCTGCAGCCTCTGATGCTGATACCCAGGCAAACGGGGTCTGGAGTGGACCTCAAGCAAACTCCAACAGACCTGTAGCTGAGGGTCCTGACTGTTAGAAGGAAAACTAACAAACAGAAAGGACACCCACACAAAAACCCCATCAGTACATCACAATCATCAAAGACCAAAGTCAGATAAAACCACAAAGATGGGGAAAAAGCAGTGCAGAAAAACTGGAAATTCAAAAAATCAGAGCACATCTCCCCCTCTAAAGGAACACAGCTCATCGCCAGCAATGGAACAAAGCTGGACGGAGAATCGCTTTGATGAATTGAGAGAAAAAGGCTTCAGTCTATCAAATTTCTCAGAGCTAAAGGAGGAATTATGTAACCAGCACAAAGAAACTAAAAACCCTGAAAAAAGATTTGATGAATGGCTAACTAGAATAACCAATGTATAGAAGTCCTTAAAAGAACTGATAGAGATGAAAATCATAACATGAGAACGAGAACTACGTGACAAATACACAAGCTTCAGTGACTGACTTGATCAACTGGAAGAAAGAGTATCGAGATGGAAGATCAAATGAATGAAATGAAGTGAGAAGAGAAGTGTAGAGAAAAAAGAATAAAAAGAAACGAACAAAGCCTCCAAGAAATATGGGATTATGTGAAAAGACCAAATCTACATCTGATTGGTGTGCCTGAAAGTGATGGGGAAAATGGAACCAAGTTGGAAAACACTCTGCCGGATATCATCCAGGAGAACGCCCCCAAACCTAGTAAGGCAGGCCAACATTCAAATTCAGGAAATATAGAGAACACTAAAAAGATACTCCTTGAGAAGAGCAACTCCAAGACACATAATTGTCAGATTCACCAAAGTTGAAATGAAGGAAAAAATGTTAAGGGCAACCAGAGAGAAAGGTTGGGTTACCCACAAAGGGAAGCCCATCAGACTAACAGCAGATCTCTCAGCAGAAACTATACAAGCCAGAAGAGAGTGGGGGCCAATATTCAACATTCTTAAAGAAAAGAATTTTCAACCCAGAATTTCATATCCAACTAAACTAAGTTTCATAAGCGAAGGAAAAATAAAATCCTTTACAGACAGCAAATGCTTAAAGATTTTGTCACCACCCTACAAGAGATCCTGAAGGAAGCACTAAGCATGGAAAGGAACAACCGGTACCAGCCATTGCAAAAACATGCCAAAATGTAAAGTCTATCAATGCTAGGAAGAAACTGCATCAACTAACGAGCAAAATAATCAGCTAATATCATAACGACAGGATCAAGTTCACACATAACAATATTAACCTTAAATGTAAATGGACTAAGTGGTCTAATTAAAAGACACAGACTGGCAAATTGGATAAAGAGTCAAGACACATCAGTTTGCTGTATTCAGGAGACTCACCTCTCTTGCAGAGACGAACATAGGCTAAAAGTAAGGGGATGGGCCAGGCGCAGTGGCTCACGCCTGTAATCCCAGCATTTTGGAAGGCTGAGACGGGCAGATCACAAGATCAGGAGATTGAGACCATCCTGGCTAACACGGTGAAACCCTGTCTATACTAAAACACACAAAAAAAAATTAGCCGGGTGTGGTGGCGGGTGCCTGTAGCCCAGCTAATCAGAAGGCTGAGGCACAAGAATGGCATGAAAATGGGAGGCAGAGCTTGCAGTGAGCTGAGATTATGTCACTGCACTCTAGCCTGGGTGACAGAGCAAGACTCAGTCTTAAAATAAAATAAAATAAAATAAAATAAAATAAAATAAAATAAAATAAAATAAGGTGATGGAGGAAGATCTACCAAACAAATGGAAAAAAAAAAAAAAAAAAAAAAAAAAACTGGTTGCAATCCTAGTCTTTGATAAAACAGACTTTAAACCACCAAAGATCAAAAGAGACAAAGAAGGCCATTACATAATGGTAAAGGGATCAATTCAACAGGAAGAGCTAACTATCCTAAATATATATGCACCTAATAAAGAAGCACCCATTTCATAAAGCATGTCCTTAGAGACTTACAAAGAGACTTAGACTCCCATACAATAATAATGGGAGACTTCAACACCCCACTGTCAACATTAGATCAACGAGACAGAAAGTTAACAAGGATATCTAGGTTGAACTCATCTCTGCACCAAGCGGACCTAATAGACATCTATAGAACTCTCCACGCCAAATCAACAGAATATACATTCTTCTCAGCACCACATCGCACTTATTCCACAATTGACCACATAGTTGGAAGTAAAGCACTCCTCAGCAAATGTAAAAGAACAGAAATTATAAGAAACTGTCTCTCAGACCACAGTGCAATCAAACTAGAACTCAGGACTAAGAAACTCAGTCAAAACCACTCAACTACATGGAAACTGAACAACCTGCTCCTGAATGACTCCTGGGTACATAACGAAATGAAGGTAAAAATAAAGATGTTCTTTGAAACCAGGTAGAACAAAGATACAACATACCAGAATCTCTGGGACACATTTAAAACAGTATGTAGAGAGAAATTTATAGCTCTAAATGCCCAAAAGAGAAAGCAGGAAAGATCTAAATTTGACACCCTAACATCACAATTAAAAGAACTAGAGAAGCAAGAGTAAACACATTCAAAAGCTAGCAGAAGGCAAGAATTAACTAAGGTTAGATCAGAACTGAAGGAGATAGAGACACAAAAAACCCTCGAAAAAAAATCAATGAATCCAGGAGTTGGTTTTTTGAAAAGATCAACAAAATTGATAGACTGCTAGCAAGATTAATAAAGAAGAAAAGTGAGAAGAATCTACTAGATGCAATAAAAAAAAATGATAAAGGAGATATCACCACCAAACCCACAGAAATACAAACTACTATCAGAGAATACAAAAAAAAAAGAGAATTTTAGACCAATATCCCTGATGAATATCGATGCAAAAATCCTCAATAAAATACTGGTAAAACGAATCCAGAGGCACATCTAAAAGCTTATCCACCATGATCAAGTGGGCTTCATCTCTGGGATGCAAGGCTGGTTCAACATATGCAAATCAATAAACATAATCCAGCACATAAACAGAACCAAAGACAAAAACCACATGATTATCTCAATAGATACAGAAAAGGCCTTTGACAAAATTCAATAGCCCTTCATGCTAAAAACAGTCAATAAATTCGTTATTGATGGAATGTATCTCAAAATAATAAGAGCAATTTTTGACAAACCCACAGCCAATATCATACTGAATGGGCAAAAACTGAAAGCACTCCCTTTGAAAACTGGCACAAGACAGGGATGCCCTCTCTCACCAATCCTATTCAACATAGTGTTGGAAGTTCTG
>NC_045443.1:34141554-34170915 GCF_002776525.5 Piliocolobus tephrosceles | reverse complement strand
TGTAACAAACCTGCACTTTATGCACATGTACCCTCGAACTTAAAGTATAATTAAAAAAGAAGAAAAAAGAAAAAAAAAAAAAGAACACAAATGAGAAAAAAAAAATCAGTTTCCAACTGTGTTAATTTATCATTATATAGATGATATTTTATTGGCTATCTCTAATGTAACTCTCCAAAATCAAGTTTTTAAGGTTTTACAACAACAGTGAATTCATTATAATTTACAAATATCTCCTAAAAAAATACAAACTCAGTTCCCCATTCAATATTTGGGGTATCTATTGGTTAAAAAAACAAATCTGCCCACAAAAGGTTCAAATTAGGAGAGATCAACTTATGACCCTTAATGACTTTCAAAAATTGTTGGGGGATATTAATTGGCTTCGTCCCATCTTAGGTGTTCCTATTTATAAATTACAACATTTGTTTGCTACCTTGGAAGGGGATTCAGATTTAAACAGTTCTTGACAATTATCCCCTACTACAGAAGCAAAATTGTCTTTTGTAAAAAATAAAATTAGTAAAGCTCACCTTAACCCGATCTTCCTCTCTCTTTATGTCTTTTTCATACTCCTCATTCACCAACAGCCCTCTTATATCAAAATAATAACATTCTAAAGTGGCTATTTTTGACTAATGAAGCCATTGAAAAATTTACCCTTATATTAATAAATTGGCTAAATTAATTATTAAATGGCAACATAAAACTCATCAATTGCTTGAAATTAACCCTGTAAAAATTATTACCCGATTATCTAATCAATACATTAAATCTCTACTAAAAACTCATAAAAGATAACAAGTGACTTGCGCTAAGTATACTGGTTCCTTTTCTCAACACTATCCCAGTCATAGAGTATTTGCTTTTCTACAACAATATTCTTTCCTGCCCTATAATCCTATTTCTTATACTCTGGTTAATGGTCCCACCTTTTTTACTAATGCTTCTAACAATAAAAAGCTAGATACTGGACATCAAATAATTCAAAAATTTCTCACTATCCATTTAAATCTGTACAACAGAAAGAACTTTTTACTATTCTTATAGTACTACAAAATTGGCCTCAAACCCCTTGTAATATAGTTAGTGATTCCCAATATACTGTATATGTGACTAAGTATATTTCTCAAACTTCTTTACCATTACTCCCAAAAACCCCTTTACAAAAACTATTTTCCTTATTGTTTTTGACTATTATTTTCCATACAACCTCCCTTTTTATCACTCATATTCATTCACATTCAGCTTTACCGGGACCTTTAACTTTTGGTAATAGCCAAATTGATTCTTTACTTGTTGGTAATGTCCAACAGGCTCAAGATAAACATCAGTTACATCATACTAACAGTTTAGGATTACAACGGCGATTTTCTATAATACACTGTCAAGCCCAAACTATTGTCAGAGCCTGTCCATCTTGTGCTCCTATTATTGCACCCTTTTTAAGTCCAGGTATAAATCCCTGAGACACTCAACAAAATCATATTTGACAAATAAATATAACTTATATTTCTTCTTTTGGTCGTTTAAAATATGTTCATCATATAATTAATACTTGGTCACACTTCCAATGGGCTACACCATTACCCTCTAAAAAAGCTGATTCTGTTATTACTCGTTTACTTACTTGCTTTACAGTTATAGGAGTTCCTACTAAATTAAAAACTGACAATACTCCTACTTATTACTCTCACAAATTGGCTGCCTTCCTCTCTTCATACCACATTCGTCATTCCACTGGTATTCCATTTAACAGTCAAGGTCAAATAATTATTTAAAAAACTAATACTACCTTAAAATTACAAGTTTTAAAACAAACAGGGGGAAATGGATGAGATTCCCCAAAACATCAAATTCTGAAAGCTCTTTTTACTTTAAATTTTATTAACTATTGGTGCCAATTACAGCAATCTGCAGCAGTAAAACATTTTCAACAACCATTAGAAAAGCCACAAGCTAACAATTTGTGGGTGTACTATCCTTCATTACAAGGCCAATATTTAAAAGGAAAAGTTTTACAATGGGGTCGAAGTTATGCTCTCGTTCGTACAGGTGCCGGAGACGAGTGGTTCCCATCCCGACGGTTGAAGCAGTGCCATGGCGAAGAGGAGCCGGCCGGAGGACTTCCTGGTGGCATTTCAAAAATTAAATCTGAGTAGTCAGAAAACTTTCACCTTTGAAACTCAACGAGAGGAACCCCCAACATGGGGTCAGCTAAAAAAGCTTACTCAAGAAACTGAAGGGGTTGTTCAACAAGTTAGACAGCCCAAAACCTCACTGACCTTATTTCTGCCTATGCTAGCTGTAGTAAATTGCCAGATAACAGCTGGAGAATTCACATATTGGGCTTATATTCCCTTTCCACCCTTATATCAAGGTGTGACCTGGGGAGACAGAGAAGTTTTAGTATTTACTAATGATACTGCTTGGATGCCATCATCTTTTTTAAATCAAGATCCTGAGTTAGACACAGGTATAATAAACAGTTCATATCAATTTGGAGTGAAAGGGTTACCTATATGTCTTGGGAACAGTCCACATTGTTTACATCCTTCTCATGAGGCTTGGGCTGTGCGCTATAATCATAGTCACATTGCTGCCTTTACTATGATTGTTTGTTACTCAGAGTTTTAAATATAATCATACTGCTCTGCTTAACGAAACCTTGCCTACTACATTATCCTTATGTCCTATTCCTGACGTGTCCAGAGGTGTTTCCCAATTACAGTGGACTAGATGTAAAAGAAGTAGACCACGATTATTATTAGAGGTAAAAGGTAAGAATTACAGATACCTTGTCACTGACTGAAGTGTGCATGGAGATTTTCAGACTAAGTTTAGCCACATTAACCTACGATGACATAGAAATAATCACAACATTTACACTGATAACTGGTAACGAAACTATTATTTGGCATGATGGTGGCTTGTCGCCCCCTATGCCACATTTGGCCAACACCTCACAAATACAAAGTCATATATGAAAGTTACTAGCTACTGGCAAACCAATGTCTACTTTTAATTTTACTGGAAACATGTCTTTAAATACCACTAATCTTTCTAATCCTTTCCATATATCTTTACATCGAAACAGATGTAGATATGTCATTGCTTGTGTTAAAAAACCTTACTTGTTGTTAGCAAGAATCTTTAAATGGGATAATAATACAGGAGTAGTTAACTGTATGGGCAATTATACATTTTTAAGCTGTATAAATACTACTTGGTGGAATAATAATTGGAATAAGTCTCACTCCAATATATATATTTTAAGAGGTAGAAAAAAACCTGGTTACCTGTGAACTTGACACGCACCTGGAGTTCTACTGGGGTTACTCAAATTTACATCAGACTCAAATCTACTGGGGTTACTCAAATTTACAAAGTAATGCAAGATCTTGTCCACCGCAGCTGGAGAGCAGTTAGGATCATCGAAACAGCAGTAGTGGGACTTGTGGCCATTGCTTCCACTGCCGCTGTTGCTGGACTGGCGTTACATCAGAGTATCCAAAATGCAGAGTTCGTGCAACAATGGCATGAACAATCTCACTTGTTGTAACAACAACAACGAGACATCGATGCTCATTTGACTAAACGAGTAGATAACTTAAAACAAGTGGTTTCTTGGATGGGGGATCAGCTGACAGTGTTAAATACTCTAGCCTTGTTAAAATGTGACTGAAATACTACTCAATTTTGTATTACCCCTGTTCCTTTTAACAACACTGTACATAATTGGACAAAGATAAAAAGGCTTTTAATTGGCCATAATAATCTTTCCCTAAAAATACAAAAATGAACACACAATATTTATAAAACATTTTGTAATCAGTTACCATTGCTGACTGGCACAGATTTAATGACTGGTATTGCACAAAGCTTGAAATATTTAAACCCTATGAGTCCTATAAAAACTTTACTGACTTCTGTTTCTAGTAATGTATTGATTGTTGTTTTTGCCTTTGTCATTTTCACAGTCTGCTGGAAATGGTGCCAAAGGGCAAACACCGAATCCCAGTGAGCCAAACATGTGATGATGGTTTAGAAAGAAATTCAAACCTGTAAATAAAGAAGGGGGAGATGTAGAGGACTGTGTGCTTGCAAACGAGACATCCCAATAAGCCCTGCTCTTGCAGACAAAGCAGGATGGTCCTTCTCTGCAAACAGGAAGGGCAAAGGAGCCAGCTGTAAACACTGGGCTCTGGGAATTGGTCAATGTTTACTGATCTTGGGAGTCAAGGAAAGGTCAGAGAAGCAACACATGCCCCGTGACTTGGTAACATTCCACAAACGGCTGTATAAAATAAAGCAGAGTGTGCCATTTGGTGTGGCCGCCATGAATGTCTTGTCCTGTGTTGTCTTGTGTGTTCATTCCTTTGTTTAGGAAACACGTGGACCCCAACATTTTGTAGTGAGTTTTTCAGCTCTAGAAGTTCAGTTAGATTCTTTCTTAAAATCGCTATTTCATCTTTCAACTCTTAGATCATTTTACTGGATTCTTTGGTTTCCTTGGATCAGGTTTCTACTTTCTCCTAAATCAATGAGCTTCCTTACCATCCAGATTCTGAATTCTATATCTGTCATTTCAGCTGTTTCAGAATGGTTATGAACTATTGCTGGGGAGCTACTATACTTGTTTGGAGATAAGGGGACTGATAGGCTTTGACTGTGTCCCCACCCAAATCTCATCTTGAATTATAGCTCTTATAATTCCCAGGTATTTTGGGAGGGACCTAGTGGGAGATAATTGAATCGTAGGGGCAGTTTTCCTCCATACTATTCTCATGATAGTGAATAAGTATCATGAGATCTGATGTTTTTATAAGGGGGAACCCCTTTTGCCTGATTCTCATTGTTTCTTTGCTTGCTTCCATGTAAAATGTGCCTTTGTTCTTCCCTTGCCTTCCACCATGAATGTGAGACCTCTCCAGCTGCATGGAACTATGACTCCAGTAAACCTCCTTTTCTTTATAAAGTACCCAGTCTTGGGTATGTCTTTATCAGCAGCATGATAAAGACCCTTCCCTTCCCTTCCCTTCCCTTCCCTTCCCTTCCCTTCCCTTCCCTTCCCTTCTGCTAATGTATTAGCAGACTAATACATTAAATTGGTACCAGGAGTAGGGTGCTGCTGTAAAGATACCCACAGATATGGAAGTGACTTTGGAACTGGGTAACAGGCAGAGATTGGAACACTTGGAGGCTCAGAAGAAGATAGAAAAATGTGAGAAAGTTTGAAACTTCCTAGAGAGTTGGAGGGCTCAAATGACAGGAAAATTTGGGAAAGTTTGGAACTTCCTAGAAACTAGTTGAATGACTTTCACCAAAATGTTGATAATGATATGGACAATGAAATCCAGGCCAAGATGATCTCAGATGGAGATGAGGAACTTGTAGGGAACTGGAGTAAAGGTGACTCTTGCTATGATTTAGCAAAGAGATTGGTGGCATTATACCCCTGCCCTAGAGATCTTTGAAAATTTGAACTTGAGGGAGATGATTAGAGTATCTGGTGGAAGAAATTTCTAAGCAACAAAACATTCAAGAGGTAACTTGGGTGCTATTAAAAGCATTCAGTTTTAAAAGGAAACCAGAGCATAAAAGTTCAGAAAATTTGCAGCTTGATGATGGGATAGAAAAGAAAAACCCATTTTCTGAGGAGAAATCCAAGCTAGCTGCAGAAATTTGCATAAGTAATGAGGAGCCAAATATTAATCCCCAAAAATGTCTCCAGGGCATATCAGAGGTCTTCAGGGAAGCCCTGCCCATCACAGGTCCAGAGGCCTAGGAGGAAAAACTGATTTCATGGGCCAGGCCCAGAGTCACCATGTTCTCTGAAATCTAGGGAGTTGGTGCCCTGGATTCCAGTTGCTCCAGCCATTGCTTAAAGGGGCCAAGGTACAGTTTGGGCTGCTGCTTCAGAGGGTGCAAGCCCCAAGCCTTGGCAGCTTCCACATGGTGCTGAGCCTGCAGGTGCATGGAAGTCAGGAATTGAGGTTTGGGAACCTCTGCCTGAATTTCAGAGGATGGATGGAAATGCCTGGATGTGCAGACAGGAGTTTGCTGCACGGACAGGGCCCTCTTGAAGAACCTCTGCTAGGGCAGTGTGGAAGAGAAATGTGGGGTCAGAGCCCCGACACAGAGTCCCTACTGGGACACCACCTAGTGGAGCTGTGGGAAGAGGGCCAGTGTTCTCCGGACCCCAGAATGGTAGATCCACCGACTACTTGCACCATGTACCTGGAAAAGCCACAGACACTCAACGCCAGGCTGTGAAAGCAGTCAGAAGGTAGGCTGTACCCTGCAAACCCACAGGGCAGAGCTGCCCAGACCATGGGAACCCACCTTTTGCATCAGCATGACCTGGATGTGAGACATGGAGTCAAAGGAGATCATTTTGGAGCTTTAAGATTTCACTGCCCTGCTGGATTTCAGACTTGCCTGGGGCTGGTAGCCCCTTTGTTTTGGTCAATTTATCCCATTTGAATCAGCTCTAATTACTCAATGCCTATACCCCCATTGTATTTAGGAAGTAACTAACTTGGTTTTTATTTTACAGTCTCATAGGTGGAAGGGACTTGTCTTGTCTCAGAAGAGACTTTGGACTGTGAACTTTTGAGTTAATGCTGAAATGAGTTAAGACTTTGGGGGACCATTGGAAAGGCATGATTGATTTTGAAATGTGAGCACGTGAGATTTGGGAGGGGCCAGAGGCAGTATGATATGGTTTGGCTGTGTCCCCACCCAAATCTTATCCTGAATTGTAGCTCCCATAATTCCCATGTGTTGTGGGAGGAACCTGGTGGGAGATAACTGGATCATGGGGTCAGTTTTCCCCATACTGTTCTTGTGGCAGTGAATAAGTCTCAGAAGATCTGATGGTTTTATAAGGGAAAAACCCCTTTTGCTTGATTCTCATTTCTCTCTTTGCCTGCTGCAGTGAAAGACATGCCTTTGTTCTTCCCTCACCTTCTGCCATTATTGTGAGACCTTTCTATCCACTTGGAACTGTGAGTCCATTAAACCTCCTTCTCTTTATAAAGTACCCAGTCTTGGGTATGTCTTTTTCAGCAGCATGAGTACAGACTAATACAGGGCCTCTGGGTTTTTGGACTGACAGAATTCTTGTGTTAATTCTTTCTCATTGAGGAGAGTTGGTATTCTTTTAACTGTGGTCTAAGTTAAGTATAGTCCGTTGGCTTTGCTTCTCGATGCTTTCAGAGGGTCAGTGCTCTGTATAAGATTTTTATGTGTGAGTGAATTAGTGTGCTTGGTTTCACCGGTGTCTATATAATCAGAATAAATTTTTGGTGTTGTAGTTTGAACTGTAATCCAATAGATGACACTTAGGAGTAATGACCCATAGCTAGATCAATGCCCAGCCTGTGGGCTCTTTTGTACTTCCTCATATTAGAAAGCATCCTTGACAGTGGGGTAGTAGGGGAGAGGGAGAGCCCCCTCACCAGGTTTGCTTCTAGGCCTGGGGGAGCCCCCTTCAGATAGCTGGTGCTGCTCCTGCATTCTTTTGTCAGATGTTCTGAGCTATGGTGGCACCTTGGGCAGAGACTGTGGCACGGAGATAAGCCACACTCTCTTTGGATCAGCCTTATGGAGGGAGGCATGCACTGCACCCACCCTACCCAAAAGCCCATGCATCTTGTTTCTCTCATTGCTCTGAGGGATAGGTCCTCTCCCCTGCTTAAGTATCAGTCACAGATCTCGGTTCTGTACTCCTGAGTTGTGCACTGCAGCCTGGGGGCAGTGGGACATCTTGGGGTTCAGGTTCCAGTTCCGACTCTCCTGGGGGATCTTATATGCTCCTGGGTCACCAGAAAGGCACTCAGGTGCAGCAACATACTCAGGCTGTGCTGTGGCGGCTGCACTGTGCACCCACTCCTGCACCGCTCCTGCAGGATGACTAGGCATGGACCCTGGGAGGGACCAGCAGGCATGAAGCCTTGTAGAGCAGATATGCCTCAGTCTCATAGGGAAGCTAGCCCCACTGTCTCCTGGCTTGGAGATCAGCTGGGGCCCTGCCTCCTGGAGGAAAATGGGGATCTCTGAGGAATTTGGATCTATGGCCATTGTCTGCTGGACTTGCCTGGCACACAAAAGCTCCCAGATCCCTTGCTGTCCAAAGGGCTATCTCTGCCTGTTCCCCAGGGAGATCCCCTGCCAGCTCACACATCCATGGGAGATGCAGGGTCCTCTGTAACTAGGATCTTAGAGGTCTGCTGCAAGCATAATGCATCCCCAGTTCCCTCACTCACCCCTTTCCCAGGAGATATTTGGGGCCAGGAGCTAACCCTGACATGTGGACACCCCATACAGGGTTCTCACCTTCCTCCCTCTTCAACCTGGTCTTCAGCATTGCCTCTCCATCCACTCTTAGTGTTTCTCTCCAAATATCTGCCCAAATTATGATGTTTTACTCAATAATTTGGTCTCTCTTAGTGGGAGTGGTGCTTCCTGACTGCATCTAGTTGGCCATCCTGTGCCCTATCCCCTGATGTGAATGATGTTTTTCCCTGTGATACAAATTGGTAATAACAGAACATTTTAAGGGATCGCTGCTAAAGTTTCAGGAAAACCTTTGCAACAGTGGGCAAATGAAGGACATACGGTAACTCTGGAAGAGATAACCCCAGGGCCAGCCAGTGAACAAGGAAGCCATTACAAACAATGTAATGGGTGCCAATTATGCTGACAAATACTACTGACATAGTATTTGGAGTTGGAAAACAAAGTTTTGTTCCTGAGAAAGGTACACATTACAGCATAACACTCTTATTATAGCATTAAAGAAGGTTGAGGAGCAGTATACTTAAAACCACTGTGCCAAAAAGAATGTTCCAGACTCTTTGGGTTGCATCTCATTTTGATTCCTCTAAAGTAGTGCACATGGATTTTTTTCTGTGAATTGCTTGAAAGTAAAAGCAGCAGTCACATGAAGTGAAGTATAACTTGTCTGTTTTGTTCTTTCATGTATTCTAACATATATATGAGTTTCTGGCACACAGTAGGCTCTCAATAAGTATTTGCTGAATGAATGAATGAATGAATCAATAGATCACTGCATGTAAGTGGTCTTCAGTAATCACACACTTAACAGTGCACTTATTTAACACATAAAGGTAGCATCTACTTTTAGTACAAATGGAAAAGACTTCAGAAACAATTTGATCTAACCTCCTCATTTTGTAAATGAAAATGAGGTCCTAAGAAAAGACACGGTTTAACCAAGGTTACACAGAAGCTGGAAATCTAGGCAAAAACAGAGAAAAGGATTATCAGCTACCAATTCAGGTTTTGTCCTCCCCCTCCCTTCCTTTTGTATCTATAATGTAACTAAGCAACATCTATAATTTGATCAAAGGAGACATCTAGAAAAGAAGCAGCAACTGATTGTTGTATAAATATTTAAAACTTAAGCCAACCTTGGGTTGTCCATTTTTCTTCTAAAGCTTAGGCTCAATGACTGCTACTGTCCCTTCTGTCTCTATGCTTATTCATTTAAATGCCACATCAATGTATGGGGATGGGCTTTGATTACACATGTATGTGTTTATCCTTTCCTCTTTGTAACAGAGTGGAATGATGTAGATTGTCTTTATTTTTGAAACAAAATTGGGATTTACAGAAGGTAAAATGTATAATTTAAGATTACACTTGCACAGTACAAGACTTACTGCTAGAGACCAAAAGCTCACTTACTGCTAGAGACCAAAAGCTCACTTCTTTCTCTCAGAGGTAGCCAGATGCTAAACAAGTGTTTATTACTTTTAAATAAAGTAAAACCTACCAAGTGTTTAGCATAATACCTCTTCCATATGCTGTCTTGTGTTTGAATTATTAGTGTTCAAACTTTCTATTTTATAAGTGAGAAAAATTGGAAAATCAGGGAGTCACCTCATGTACATGACTAGAGACTCTAGGACTCAGAACTAGTTTTCTGGTTTCGTAGATTTCAGCTCGTTGTGCCTTATCATTGTTCTAGGTTGCTTCAACTTAAGGTGGGTGAAGAACAGGTGGAAGTGTATTGTCAGAATCTTTCCTTTCCTTTTACTTCTGTGCACCTGGTTCTTTAGGGAAAGAGAAAACCTCACTGACTCTGGCCCTTCAGTATCACCCATGTCTCCCACCCTGCCTATGCTGAGTTAATGACCGTGAGTGGGATATTGCTATGGACTCCTACAATTGAGGAATTAGTATGTGGACAATTTCTCTGTCATCCTATAATTGATAGAATAGAAAAATCATACAGCATTGAATAAGAGAGGAGAAGTCTTTTCCATAATGAATATATCCATGGGTTTATGAATTTGACCACTTTAAGTGAAATGGAGGCATTGTGTACAATAGAATGTTCTGTGGCATAATTTATTCAAGATAAAACTAAAATTATTGTTACCACCTTCTTGTCACATGAAGAAAACATAGACATAATGGAATTATGCTTATTGCTTACATAAGGAAAGATACTATAATAGCACCAAATCCATGAAAATGTGAGGCATGTTATTAGACAGGTTCATACAAGATAGTCCAGCATTTGTTTTACATGTTCAAAAAGTACTTGTGAACTGGGCACAGTGGTTCACGCCTGCAATCGCAACACTTTGAGAGGCTGAGGAGAGAGACACTTGAGGCCAGGAGCTTGAGACCAGCCTGGTCAACATAGTGAAACCCGATCTCTATAAAAAATAAACATATTAGCCAGATGTGGCAGTGTGTGCCTGTAGATCTGGTTACTTGAGAGGCTGAGGCAGGCAGATCACTTCAGCCCAGGAGTTAGAGAATGCAGTGAACTATGATCATGCTATGTACTCCAGCTTGGGAAATAGAATGAGATCTCATCTCTGAAACAAACAAACAAACAAACAAACAAACAAACAAACAAACAACTGATATAAATGATGAATTGATGGGTGCTGCCGAGTTGATGGGTGCAGCACACCAACATGGCACAAGTATACATATGTAACAAACCTGTACGCTATGCACATGTACCCTAGAACTTAAAGTATAATAAAAAAAAAGAAAGAAAAACAACTTGTGGCAACACTGGGATGGCCTAGAACCAAATTATAATTCAGGCTATGCCATTAACCGGTTATGAGTTTTAGCAAAGTCAACAAACTCCCCAGGCTTTCATTTTCATATCTGTATAATTTGACCCCTGAACTACATGATTGTTAAAATATCTTTCCATTCTAAAACGTTCCATTCTAAACTAGATTCCATTCCAAACTAGATTCTAGTTCCATTCTAAACTAGATTCTACTGCAGTTTCTTCTAGGTTCTTCAATTTAATTTCAATTTCACAAGCATTTTTTCATACTCTATTAGGTACTAAATTTATAAAGATAAAAAGAAATAAATTACTCATAGTTGTAGAGGAGACAGACATACAAACAAATAGCTACAATACATTGTGTAATAAGTATAATAAGAAATGAACATACAAAGTATAGCACCATGATCAAATATGGATTGATTCAGGAGAAGCAGCAGATGGCCAGGAGGAAGTGATACTTAACCTGGGCTTAGAAGGATGAATAGGAGTTTACTACAAAATATATATATATATGTGTGTGTATATATATGGAGAAAGGCCGAAGGAATAGGTCACGCAAAAACGACAAAGGTATAAAATTGCCTGAAACACTCATAAAACAACATATAGTTCAATATTACAGGAGTTTAGCATTATAAGAGGGGCCAGTATGCATGTCAGGAGATGAGTTGTGACAGGTAAGCCAGAGTAAAATGGTGAAGAGCCTTGTCACACAGACTTCAAAGGCTAGTTTTTATCTTGTAGTTTTTGGAGAATCCAATTTTAATGACTGCTTTTATGCCTTTTAATACAAAATGTACTATGTAGAAAATTTGATATGTCATATATAATTGCGTATGTAGCCTTCGTGAGTATACATGTGTAAACGAGTATGCAGATATAGATTCAGTGTCTTGTTCAGCCTCAGATCCTATTAAATATTTGTTTAGTAGCTGAAGGGACAGGAAACACATTTGGAAGATACTCTGGCCACTAGGTTACTTTATTGCCTTCTCCTAGGGCTCTATAACTGCCACTGACTTTGAATTTCTAAGAAGCTTTCTGGAAACTGTTAACAAAGATATTGGGCATGTCATATATATATATATATATATAACATACTATATACTATATATATTATATATTATATACTACATGTCATATATATATAACATACTATATACTATATATATTATATATGATTTTATATATATTAGCATGGACAGGATTGTATTCATCTCTAAGACAATCTTTGTTAGATTGGGGCACAAACATCTCAGTTAATCTGTTTCACTGGAAATGAGGAATGCAGCACAGCTTCCCTAGACTCAGCTTCAGGCCAGTCAGAGCACAAATAAAATGCCTTAAGTGCATGTTTTCTTGGGATCAAAGTCTCCTAACCATTGGGCAAAAATAGCCAACCCATCTGCTCCAGGAAGACATGAACCAGCAAGTTGGAGAAGCAGCATTTCATGCTTAGACTCAGGTCAGTGGATGAAGGTCATTTCTGAAACAAAACAATATTTAGGCCTATGTCTCAGCTTCAAAAGACAAAGAAAAATTTTTGTTCATTACATATACTACAACATACTAAATATTTTCTGTGCCAAAATAGAAAAAGAAAAGGAAAATGATTCATATATGTTTTAGTCAAAGCCTATCTTAAAAGTGCATGCCTGGGCGTATAACAGATACTCACAAAATGATAGTTATGATGACCATGAAGGTGTTTGTCACTGGTGTTTCTCATCCTTTTTTCCTTGCATTCTTCAGACTGCCACCATGAGGCATCTGTAGCTTCCTTACTTTCTCTATGGGCAAAATTTGCCATCCTATCACCTCATTTCCTTCAATCTAAGTGTTTGTATCCCATTCATGGCTGCTGTAGTCCCTAAGGGGTGCCTGAATAGGTAATATATGTCTAAACACACGTAATATGCCACCAGCTGCAGACCAACTTTTGCTCAGGGTATTATAAAGAAATAATAATTGTGGGGATTTCAAGCCCAATGCCATGTCAGCAGGATGTGTTGTAATAGACTAGAGCCTTGCTACTGAAATTGTACTCTGTGGACGGACACCAATAATGTCACTTTTAAGTGCAGTAAAATTCAGAACTTCAGCCCTACCCTAGAAAGACTGAAGGCGATTCCTATGCACACAAAACTTTGGTAAATACTCCTTTAGATTTTAGGCATTAAGAGTGCCTGGCCCAAAGTAGGCACTTGGTTTGTGTTTATTTTCTACCCTGACAGGTTTGGAGGACGTTTTGAGTTATTGAAACCCTGCTACCCCTTCCAGCACTGATGGCATGCTGCAGATAACCTTTCTGATTAGGTATTCTGATCAGGTAAAAGAAAAATTAAAAGGAACACTCAGAGAACCTCTGCTTGGATTCGTGACTCTAGTTTGTGGCATTCAGGAGTCTAAAAGTTTTCTTAAGAAATCTGTCAAGTTGTGCTCGCTTCGGCAGCACATATACTAAAATTGGAACGATACAGAGAAGATTAGCATGGCCCCTGCGCAAGGATGACACGCAAATTCGTGAAGCGTTCCATATTTAAAAAAAAAAAAAAAAAAAAAAGAAATCTGTCAAGTAAGTTTGACATTGCATCTGATTAATTTTTATTTTTTTATTCCAGAGGATAACAGGCTGTTTATCTAGAACCTATAAACTACATTTTGTGCTCCTTCAGGCAGGTTGGCCATGACAAAAAGGTGTGAAATAGCATTTTGTGTTCAGGAAACTAATATAATTCAGTTAACTTGGTAGAGAGTAGAGAATCAAGGCTGAAAAAAAGGAACAGGACCATGGTAGGGTGAATATATTATGTAGGGTGTTTGTTTGGAGGATCCTGGGTGGAAGGGCCGGGGGGTGGGCAGATCATGTGACTTTTAGGAAACTATTTTGATACCACAGAAGGTCTGTTAGCAAAATATTCTCATAGTCAAGATAAAAGGTAGTTAATTACTTTTAAATTCTGATGAGGGAAGTAAGATGGAGAGGAATAGATGTTTTAAGATATCGTGAGAAGATAGAGTTGAAAGGTATTAGTGAAATATGTGGATGTAGTGGTTTTGGAAAAGGAAGAGTCAAGATGACTCCCAGGGTTCAGCATTGCTTAAAATGATGTTGCCATTTTCTAAAATAAGGACTACAGATGAAGAAATCAGTTTTCAAGGAAAGATAATTTCAGCTTTGTCCATTTCTGGTACAGCATTTCTTGGGTACATCCTTATAAAACAATTTAGTGATGGAATATATGTGTCTAGGTGCAATATAGGGGTGGGGCTGATTTTGCATATGTCCTGTAGAGGAAATGGACTCAATCAATCTTCAGTTTTTCTTCTAAATCACTGGACTACTTCTCTACCCAGGGGCTATTTCATTACCTCCTCCAATGTTCTGCTTGCCAAGAGCATGGTACATTGGGTCCTATTCCTTGGAGATGGAATAAATAACACTTCTTTTTCTTAGGTGTTTGACTTTGGAATAGTGACTTTAATTTTGAGGTCCAAGGTCTTCATCCTTAAACTGTGTTATGAGGATCAAACATAAATATGTTGGAGAGAGTATGTAGCATAGGGTCTGAAAATTATAGCCACTCAATAAAAGCCAGTTTCCTGCCCCTCATTTTTTTTCTGTTATTAGAGGTGTTTTAAATACCTTGGCAGTAAATAATTCCTGATCTTCTGCCTAATTACTTTCAGAAAAGAATTGAGTGAATTCTCCTCCCCAAACGTATAGTGTAATCTGACACTTCAAGGAACATCTGCTTTAAGGAGAAAAGATTTGGGTGGAATCACCATGTACTGTAGAATAGTATTTCAATTTACACAATCATAGGAGAGGACTTGCTGATTTTAATTGTACCACGGGCTGTGTGATCTCAAGCAACCTCTCCAGCCCTCCTTTTCTGTAAAAATGACTACCAGTTGATTATAAGCTTTTTGTACATATGAAATAATACCAATATGTTTAATTCCTGAACTTCAAACCTTTTTTCTGACTAGGCTCAGGAAGCTAATGTTCCCAGCATATCAATGGAATGTTTGCTATCCCTAGAGCTAATTAGTAGTTGAGACATCTGGCAGAACTTATTAGCCCAGGCTCCTTGTGGTGCTTTCGCCAGTGAAGCTTGATTGGCCTGAGCCTTGGATGATGAACAAAGCTATTTCGTTCTGTGTTTTTGGCATTTTCTATTGCCTGTTTCAAATCCTATACAACAAATTGGTGGATCTCAAAATCCAGCACCTGGACCAGCAGTATTAGCATTACCAGGGATTTATTTATTTATTTTTAGAAATGAAAAAACTCAGGCTCCAACTTAGAGCCACTGAATGAAAAACTCTGTTGGTGGGGACCAGAAATCTAGTTCAATAAGCCTCCAGGTGATTCTAATGAAGACTAAAGGTGAAGAACCATTGCTTGTTAGTCAAAACCACCAGCATCAGCATCACCTGAAGCTCGTTAGAAACTGTAGACTCTCAGGCTTACCCCAGACCTAATGAATTAGAATCTGTAGTTTAACAAGATACACAGGTGATTCATATACACATTAAAGTGTAAGAAAGACTGGGCGCAGTGGTTCACACCTGTAATCTCAGCACTTTGAGAGGCCAACGTTGGGGGATTGCATAAGGAAGAATTCTAGACCAGCCTGGGAAACATGGTGAGATCTCCATCTCTACAAATAATAAAAAATTTGGCCAAGCGTGGTGGTGCACACTGTGGTCCCAGGTACTCAGGAGGCTAAGACAGGAGAGTCAATTGAGCTTGGGAGGCTAAGTTTGCAGTGAGCCATGATCATGCCACTGTACTCCATCCTTGGTGACAGAGTGGGATCCTGTCTCAAAGTTTAAGAATCATGACTCTAGACAGAATTATCATTACATGCAGACAGATCCATTGTCTAATTAGAGGGTCTCTACATGCTTAATTAAGGTTGTGTTATATTTATTCCAAAATTATCCCTATATATATCCATAGTTCCCACTTAAGCACTTTTTAAAGGTGAGCCTTAGAAAATTCAACAAGGTAGCCTTAGAAAATGATTGCTAGCATTTTGAGTTTAAGCAATAAATGTCTGACCAATTATCAATCTTTATTAATAGAAATTTAGATCATTCATTCTCACTGCTATATATACTCAATTGTATCGACATCTCATCAACAACCCTCCCATATCACAAGTAAAACCTGTTGATTTTAAAGCTTTTTTTCCTAATTAATTTGTCTAAAGATTGTGTCAGTATTTGTCCAGGAATAAGATTGCATTTTAAATCATTGTAATGCACATATATTAACACATACTACTTTATATATTTTAGGAATAATTAATTTCTTTTTGATTTATTTTTACCTTGCAACTTAAATTTAAGAGCTCTCATAATAATTATGTATTAATTAAAATTTCAAGACTTCCAAACAAATACATTCATTTCTTTATATGCATTGTTGCTTTATCATCTGCATTTGATAATTCTAGTTTTTCAAGTCTCTTTGGTTCTCTTTCATTTTTGTTCTCATTTGAACTTACAGAATCCAGTTTCCTGTTTTTCCTATTGTTGAATATATGTTCAATATTGCATGTGAAAAATTGCAAGATTGACTTGTGACGTATTATGTAGATAGCTTCCTCCAAAGGAGATATCATTTGGTTCTGTCAAGCACCAGAGTGTATTACTAGTCAGTAACTACTTAACCAAGTTCAGGTTTTGAAATTCCCTGATCCAAGAAAGTTAAGCCTGGGATCAAATTCCCCATGTAATAACTGCTTTACTTTCTGTTCTCCTTAACCTTGACAGCACAACCTTTAGGGAATCCCAGCTTGGAGTAGAGACGCTCAAATCTAAATCTGCTAAAATATATCTTATGCTCGTTCTGAATTCTAAGTTATGTTGCTCTCACCTCACAAAATGGAGAAAACTAGGAGTTTAATTTTACATTATCAGCAAATGCTCTCAGGGCAAAAGTGGCTTTAATGTTTGCCTCTCAGTCTGGGTTCTTGTTTTCACTTTTGGCTTGGCTCTTCCTTACTACTTTTCTATGATGCTTTTATGAAATATTTAAAATATTTTTAACTAAAAATATTTTTCTAGCTATGTATTCTGTGACATGGCATGAGTGATCTGAATAGCTTCACTGACCATTATAGAAACAGGTGGGCTCCCTCTCTGCTTTTTAACTATGTCCAAAAATAATGGGATTTTGATATTAGGAATTTTAGCATCTATATGAAATTTGCTTGTCTCATAAATATCTATTTTGATAACCTCTTAACAAGAGGGCCTGGCAGGTCATAGCTACCTTGTATTTCAGGTATTTGCAGAAAAGTTGCACAAAGGAGGAGAGTTACTGTGACCAAAGGAATGAGATGCTCTAAAATAAGCTCATGGATTGGTTTCCATCTGGGTGTTCTGCTGCTTTTTTCAACTCAGTCTCCTCTCTCTAGCATTAATTGTCACCTGTTTTTTTCCTCTAGTGTCCTTACTTTCTATTACTCATTATACTATCGTGCCTCTTTGGCTTGCTTTTTTCCTCTCAGAATTCTTTCTTTCTGTGCAACTAAACTCATTGTTTTTCTCTTTGTGCTGCTTGCAATGACTTTCTGATGGTTAGTTTCTGTGTCATTTACTCAGTTATTTTTCCTCTTCACCTGTGATATTTGGAGGATTTTTACACTCATCTAAATATTCTTTCTTTCCTTTAGAAATACTTTTTTTTATGTGTGTGTAGGCAGGGGGTAGAGAAGGTAAAGAGAAAAAGACTAAAAAGATGTCCCTCTATGGGAAAATAATTCATATCCCTTTCTATGAGCTGATTCCACTTTCTTTTACTTCAAGATATCCCCATTTATATCAAGTCATCCACAACAAAATCCGTTAAAAGGTTTAGTTGACTTGCTAGCACATCATTAAAAAACATCCATGTCAGTTATGTGTGTACTATCACTACATGTACATAATTATTGCTAGCTACAGTGCTAGCTAGCTGGATTCATTCTTCCTAACAAAACTCCTTATTCTGTTTCCTATAATGTCAGTCCTCCCTTACAAACGGCAACAACAAAAAAAGAACAGGATCCAGTAAAAACATCTTGATTTAAAAGCATCGTGATTTGCTGGAACAAGTCTGTTCTAATCATCAAAACAGATTATCCATGTTTCCTTATTTCAATACATAAACACTTTCTTCTTCAGAATGACCGCCCCCCCCCCCAAACTGGTGTCACCAGCTGCATGAGATTGTCAGTGAGTTAACTGATGATTCTAACTCTAAAGTTAAATTGTCTGATTAAATGCATGGAGTGACATCAGAAACTTCAGACTAAGGAGTCATAGCTATGGAAAGAATACATCTCTGAAATTTAGAAACATGGTTTTTAGTTTTGACTGTTACTAACTAGTTGTAATCTGGCCAAATTATTTAATCCTCTATATCCGTTTCCTTTCTCATAGGATGAAATGGCTTGGTGAACTGTTAGTCAAGTTAGTCAACATTCATGATAATGATAGAAAATTCTTATGTATATAACATGTGAAACAAACTGTGCAAAGTGCCATATATTCCTCATTTATTATTTCATTTATCATCTTAAGAACTCAGTAAAGTAAGTGTACTTACTATCTACTAATCAGGAAATTAAAACTCAGATTATGCAGTTTTCAAAATGAAATATAGTTAATACATGTCAGGGCCAGGTTTCAAATCAAATTGTTCAAGTCTTTGCCTTTGCATTACACTCCTCTTCTATTCTTAGCATGACTACAGGTCACCTCCTTTTGGCTACCCATTATAATTTAATAGTGTTCCCTAAAATGTCATCTAAAAATAAAATGATACATAGAGCCAAATGCTAATTATATAGCAATAGCAGAGGTATTCAGGAAATTCGTCAGTTTTCTTTTTCTTCCCAGTTCCCGTGAGTCACTGCTCTTTGTGTGAAATAAGATGCCTTCAAGGTGAATAGCTAACTTTGTTAAGCACAAGTATACATATAACAAACCTGCACGTTGTGCTCATGTACCCTAAAACTTAAAGTATAATAAAAAAGAAAAAATAAAAATAAAGAAAAACACCATCAACCTTGAGCAATTGGGACAATAAGGATTTTCCTGTCAAGTAGTACTTCTGAATTAGACACAAGACCATTGTTAAGTAGTGGGGAGTCCAGTTGCCTGGCTTCTTTCCTTAAATATGTAACTACGCACACTCACTGTTACCCACTGAAAGCCAATTAGTATTTGCAACCTGAAGAGTCATCTTTGGGGAACAAATTTCTAACTGGATAACTGACCAAAATAACTCAGTATCATTTATAAATTTCTTGATACTTGTTTGACTAGGGAAGCTTAAAAGAATAACTATAATTAATTACAAACTATTTTTCTTACATATATATTAAGTTTTATAATCCAAGAACTTCTTAGAAAATGACACTTTAATGTTCTTTCTTATCAAGGAATATCTATTCTTTTGGCAGCTGTGTGATAAATACAGAATGTTTCTCAGTGCATACATTTTCTGGTAGAAGATCTGTGACCCTCAGTGAGGGGAATGGGGAATTAGAAAAAGAAATAACACTTTAAGAGAGACGTGGACTCTGACTAAGGAATAGAAAGGGAAAGCCAAAAATGGATGAGGATTCATTACTAATAATGTCAGCAAGATAGTGAATAAAAGCTGGGTAGTCTACAGTGTAGTCTTTAAGATCATATTTTAAGCCTAAAAACAAACATTTTTAGAAACTTTTATTACTTGATTGGTGGCTCAGTTGGGAATAAAATGCAAGATTATACCTATAGTAAGACAAAACTAAACCAATTCACTGGAGACAGGAAATGATTTATCAGTTGGAAAAGGACCAACAAAATGAAGGCACATTCAACTTTGTACATTTTAAAAACCACCAGCTGATCCTCAAACAATATATCCTGCTAATTCAGATGACCTTAAATCTCATTGCCCAAATACATTAAAAGTTAATTTTCCCCTTCTTCTCAAAGTGCTCCTTACCCCAAGAAGAAGTTGGTGATTACTGGAGAGGGTATCAAGACTATTTTCTCTTAGATTGATGACGTTTGTCATATTTTATCCCCGGGGAAAGTAAAAAAATTCTGTTGATTCCTTACAATTCTCTAAAGGAGTAAATCTATGCAACTGAGCAGCATTTGATAGAATTAGAACTGGATTAAGAAAATGTGGCACATATACACCATGGAATACTATGCAGCCATAAAAAAGGATGAGTTTGCGTCCTTTGTAGGGATATGGATGCAGCTGGAAACCATCATTCTTAGCAAACTATCACAAGAAGAGAAAACCAAACACCGTATGTTCTCACTCATAGGTGGGAACTGAACAATGAGCTCACTTGGACTCGGGAAGGGGAACATCACACACTGGGGCATATCATGGGGAGGGGGAAGGGGGGAGGGATTGCATTGGGGAGTTATACCTGATATAAATGATGAATTGATGGGTGCTGACGAGTTGATGGGTGCAGCACACCAACATGGCACATGTATACATATGTAACAAACCTGCACGTTATGCACATGTACCCTAGAACTTAAAGTATAATAAAAGAAAAGAAAAAAAAAAAGCAATGAGTATTTTTCTCTTATTACCTCAAACATTAATATAATATTATACTGTAGTCAAAAACTTCTAGTAGATATGGTTGCTGTAAGAAGTCAGGATAGCAAAAGCATTTTATGCCATTTTGGAATTGTGATTGTTACCTATGTTTTTGTATAGAAAGTTCTTTTTCATGGCGTTGAGCCACTAATAGTTAGTTCCATGAGCAGCAGCTCATAAATATTCAAAATGTGCTGGGAACAAGTTGCTGATTTTTGCTTTCTTTTAGAGCTCTTGCCTGTGCTGCCAAAAAAAGTCATTAGTGACTAGGTTAGTGAATTGGGCAAGAGTAGATTCTCATCAGAGCTCCTGAGGATCAGATACCACAGTAATTCTTTGTTGCAAAGCACTGACTAAAAATTAAAAAGAAATAAAGATATGTACAATCTGTCTTGTTCATTTATTTTAGTGATCTCAGGAATCTTAAGAGCAGCTACAGAAACAAACTTATAGGGTGAATTTTGATGACCATCTTATAAGGTCAAGAATCCCATGTTGTCATTCTAAAGAGCAGCTGGTAATTCATTTATTTTATAAATATTTATTGAGTACCACTCTATCATGCATTGTTTTATGTTATGGGGTTAAAGCATCAATCAAGATAGTCAAGGTCAAAATTCTCATGTAAAGAGAAAAAATAAAAATAAGAAAATACTAGACAACTGTAAGCACTGTACAGAAAATTAAAATAGGGTAATAGAGAGTGATTTGGAGGCCACTTGAGACTAGAATAAGAAAAAGACTTCTTGGAGGAGGTGACATTTCAGCTATATCCAGATTAAATAGAATAAGTTTCTAATCAGAGAAAACAGTAGACCTGTTCTATCTGTTAGAAACTAAGACTCTAAGGCAAACCCTACATAGTAGGTAATAGAAAGAACAATATGATTGGAGCATATGGTGGAAGGAGAAGTCCTACGAGGTAGGCAGAGGCCAGGTCATGATATTCTTTTTTAGTGCATATGGATTTAATTATAAGACACTAGGAAGCTTTAAATAGGAGAGTTATGTTATCTGATTAATATTTAGCCAAATTACCTTGGTTCCTGAGTGAAGAAGGCATTTAGAGG
The DNA here is from genome assembly GCF_002776525.5 of Piliocolobus tephrosceles. Classification (NCBI taxonomy): domain Eukaryota; kingdom Metazoa; phylum Chordata; class Mammalia; order Primates; family Cercopithecidae; genus Piliocolobus; species Piliocolobus tephrosceles. Next base: position 34,149,146 of record NC_045443.1, on the reverse strand, counting down.
TGGGGAGAGATGTTAGAGTAATCCATGTGATAAAAGATGGTGGCCTGGACAAGAGTGGTAGAAATAAGAGACAGTAAAGTAAACGTAAAGTGAATTGATTTGGGATACATTTTGGAAGTGGAACTGGTGAAATTTGCTAATAAAATGAATGTGGGTGTTTTGTGAATGAAAGGATTCAGGGACAACTCAGGTTTCTGGTTTAATAAAAGCGGTGGATCTGTTTTCTAAGGGGAAGATAGAAGTAAGGCCAAATTTTGGAGAAAGGGGAGATTAACAATTTCGTTTTTGACTTATACATTTAATATAATTAATTTAGTTTTGGGTGTAAATTCAATATGGCTGAGATAATGATGATTACAATTATTATTCTATGTTTCATCTTGCTTTATAACTTCACAAATTCTCCAAGTTTGTTAACAATCCAATGAGAGAGAAATCCACAAACTTTAACAAAAATATTAAATACTTACTGAAAGAAATAAAATCATTCTTCAAATTTGTTGAGTTCTTCATTCATTATTTACTATGTACTACTTGTTAATAGTAGTATGTACTATGTGTACTATTTATAAAACTTGGAGTGAAGCATAGCTGAATAGCCTAAAACACTCATGTGTGTGTGTGTGTGTGTGTGTGTTGGGGGGGGGGGGCGGGTAGAGACAGGATAGGTATCACACTGAATGATGTTGTGAACCAAATAGTGTCTCCCCTTAGTCCATTCTTATGCACCTATAAAGGACTGCCTGAGATTGGGCAACTTGTAAAGGAAAGAAGTTTGAGTCACAGTTCCGCGGTGCTATGGAGACCTCAGGAAACTTACAATCATGGTGGAAGGGGAAACAAATACGTCTTTCTTCACATGATGGCAGGAAGAATTGCAGAGTGAAAGTTGGGGAAAAAGCCCTTTATGGAACTACAATTCAAGATGAGATTTGGGTGGGGAAACAGTCAAACCATATTATCCCTCAAATTCATATGTTGAAGCCCTAACTCTCAGTACTAAGAATGTGACTGTATTTGGAGATGGAGCCTTTAAAGAGATAATTAAGGTAAAATTAGAGTGCACTGTAATGCAATGTGACTGTTGTCCTTAAAAGAAAAGGAGGTTGGCTGTGGTGGCTCACGCTTGTATTCCGAGCACTTTGCAAAATGGATTGCTTAAGTCCAGAAGTTTAAGACCAGCCTGGGCAACATGATGAAACCCTGTCTCAACAAAAAAATACAAATCCACACACACAGAGAGAAAATTAGCTGTGCATGGTGGTGCATGCCCATAATCCTAGCAAGGAGCCTAAGGTGGGAGGATCACTTGAGCTCAGGTGGTCAAGGCTGCAGTGAGCTGTGATCATGCCACTGCACTCCTGCACTCCAATCTGGGTGAGTAATGTGTCTGGAATTGGTGGGTTCTTGGTCTGACTTCAAAAATGAAGCCACGGACCCTCATGGTGAGTGTTGTCTGGAGATGGTATATCCGGAGGTTTTTCCTTCTGATGTTCAGACATGCTCGGAGTTTCTTCCTTCTGGTGGGTTCATGGTCTCTCTGGCTTCAGGAGTGAAGTTGCAGACCTTTGCGTTGTAAGTGTTTCAGCTCTTAAGGCAGTGCATCTGGACTTGTTCATTCCTCCAATCTGGTGTTGTTTTGTTCCTCCAGTGGGTTAGCGGTTTGGCTGGTCTCAGGAATTAAGCTGCAGACCTTTGTGGTGAGTGTTCCAGCTCATAAAAGCAGTGCAGACCCAAAGAGTGAGCAGCAGCAACTTTTATAGCAAAGAGCGAAAGCACAAAGCATCCACCAACTGGACCCCAGCAGGTTGCCACTGCTGGTTTGGGCAGCCTGCTTTTATTCCCTTATCTGGCCCCACCCATATCCTGCTGATTGGTCCATTTTACAGAGAGCAGATTGGCCCATTTTATAGAAAGCTGATAGGTCCATTTTAATAGGGTGCTAACTGGTACATTTACAAACCTTGAGCTAGACAGAGGGTGCTGACTGGTGCATTTACAATCCTTTAGCTAGACATAAAAGTTCTCCAAGTCCCCACTAGATTAGCTAGACACAGAGCACTGATTGGTGCATTTACAAACCTTTAGTTAGACACTGAGTGCTGATTGGTGAGTTTACAATCCTTTAACTAGACAGAGTGCTAGACAGAAAATTCTCCAAGTCCCCACTAGATTAGCTAGACACAGCTCTGATTGGTGCATTTACAAACCTTTAGCTAGGCACAGAGTGCTGATTGGTGCATTTACAATCGTTTAGCTAGACAGAAAAGTTCTCCAAGTCCCCACCAGATACAGAGTGCTGATTGGTGCATCCACAAATCCCGAGCTAGACACAGTGCTGACTGGTGTCTATACAATCCTCCAGCTAGACATAAAAGTTTTCTAAGTCCCCGCCAGACTCAGAAGCCCAGCTGGCTTTGCCTAGTGGATTCCCTGCTGGGGCAGCGGGCAGAGCTGCCCTCCAGTCCTGTGTGACACCCGGGCACTCCTCAGCTCTTGGGCAGTCAATGGGACTGGGCAACACGGATCAGGGGGCGGCGCCCATCAGGGAGGCTCCAGCCCGTGGAGCCTGCCGGTGGCAGGGGCTCGGGCATGGAAGGCTGAAGGTCCCCAGCCCTGCCTCACAGGGAAGCAGCTGAGGCCCCGTGAGAATTTGAGCCTGCCCTGGGCGGGCCGGTAGTACTGAGGGACCTGGCGCACCCACTGCAGCTGCTGGCCAGGGTGCTAAGCCCCTCACTCCCCGGGGCGGTGGCAGCGGCCCGCTGCTCCCAGTGCGGGGCCTGCAGAGCCCGTGCCCACCCAGAACTCCTGCTGGCCCAGGAGGGCTGTGTGCAGCGCTTCTCCCTCCACACCTCCCTGCAAGCACAGGGAGCTGGCTCTGGCCTCGGCCAGCCCAGTGAGGGGCTCCCACAGTGCAGCGGTAGGCTGAAGGGCTCCTCAAACCTGGCCAGAGAGAATGCAGAGGCCGAGAAGGCGCCAGAGCAAGTGAGGGCTGCTGGCACATTGTCACCTCTCAGTAAGGCACTGTCTCAAAAGAAAAAAAAAAAAAAGTAAATTAAACAGACCCGTAGAAGATTCTATGAACATAGAGATGAAAGGTGGTTGCCCAGAAGTTGAGGAGTAAGGCCTTGGAAGAAATCAACCCAGTTGACACCTTGTCAGATTCCCACTCTCCAGAAGGGTGAAAAAATAAATCTGTTGTTTAAGTCACCAGGTCTGCAGCATTTTCTTAAGGCAACACTAACAAATGAATACAAACAGCTATTGAATCTCTTCTACATACTTAGACTGAGTAAAGAAAGCTCAGTCAGGAAGTAGATCACAGGTTGCAGCTGTGATTTTTTTTTTCTCTCTAAGAATGCTCTCCTTTATAGGATACCTAACCATACCCTTAGGATCTCCTGGGATGTCTGTTATGTTTATAAGGTGCTTTGTTCTTCCTGCCTACCCACTATAATGTTGCAGGAAGTAGACCACATTATTCTTATTCTCCTTAGATTTTGATATTAGCCTAATATGTTTACAAATAATTCTTTGTCTTACTGTTTTTCTGCTAAAATACTTGAAGATAATTTTTTTTTTCATTATATGTAGATGGTATGTTTCAAATGGTCTGACTTAAATTTTAAGAAGCAATGTAGTGGATTCACCCTGAGGGACATACACCTCAAATTGTTGAGATATCTTTCAAAACAGTAAGAAACAGGTGTGACCGTTGAAGGACACACAACATGTACTAAGTCTCCATGCACAGAACAAACAGTGAGTTACAATATTAGGTAAATTATGAGATAAAAATACTATGTACAAACATTCTGAATTGTAAGCATTGATTTTTTCTATCAATCTGCTTTTTATATAGGCAAAAGAATTTAGCAAATCAAAGGGAATAATGTGCCAAGTATTGCATGAACAGAGTGTTATATGTATTTCCTATTAGCTTGCAAATATTAATGATTTATACATCATAAATATTACATTTTATTACAATATTTGCAAAATTACCAAAGTCCTCTTTTCTTTTTTCTTTTTTACCATTCATGTATGCATTTTATTTTATTTTATTTTATTATACATCCAGGGTACGTGTGCACAACGTGCAAGTTTGTTACATATGTATATGTGCCACGTTGGTGTGCTGCCCCCATTAACTCGTCATTTACATTAGATATATCTCCTAATGCTGTCCCTCCCCACTACCCCCTCCCCACAATAGGACCCAGTGTGTGATGTTCCCTTTCCTGTGTCCAAGTGATCTCATTGTTCAGTTCCCACCTGTGAGTGAGAACATGCGGTATTTAGTTTTCTGTTCTTGTGATAGTTTGCTGAGAATGATGGTTTCCAGCTGCATCCATGTCCCTACAAAGGACGTGAACTCATCCTTTTTTATGGCTGCATAGTATTCCATAGTGTATATGTGCCACATTTTCTTAATCCAGTCTGTTACTGATGGACATTTGGGTTGATTCCAAGTCTTTGCTATTGTGAATAGTGCCACAATAAACGTATGTGTGCATGTGTCTTTATAGCAGCATGACTTACAATCCTTTGGGTATATCCCCAGTAATGGGATGGCTGGGTCAAATGGTATTTCTAGTTCTAGATCCTTGAGGAATCTCCACAATGTTTTCCATGATGGTTGAACTAGTTTACAGTCCCACCAACAGTGTAAAAGTGTTCCTATTTCTCCACATCCTCTCCAGCACCTGTTTCCTGACTTTTTAATGATTGCCATTCTAACTGGTGTGAGATGGTATCTCATTGTGGTTTTGATTTGCATTTCTCTGATGGCGAGTGATGATGAGCATTTTTTCATGTGTCTGTTGGCTGTATGAATGTCTTCTTTTGAGAAATGTCTGTTCATATCTTTTGCCCACTTTTTGATGGGGTTGTTTTTTTCTTGTATATTTGTTTGAGTTCTTTGTAGATTCTGGATATTAGCCCTTTGTCAGATGAGTAGATTGCAAAAATGTTCTCCCATTCTGTAGGTTGCCTGTTCACTCTGATGGTAGTTTCTTTTGCTGTGCAGAAGCTCTTTAGTTTAATCATATCCCATTTCTCAATTTTGGCTTTTGCTGCCATTGCTTTTGGTGTTTTAGACATGAAGTCCTTGCCCATGCCTATGTCCTGAATGGTATTACCTAGGTTTTCTTCTAGGGTTGTTATGGTTTTAGGTCTAACATCTAAGTCTCTAGTCCATCTTGAACTAATTTTCATATGAGGAGTAAGGAAAGGATCCAGTTTCAGCTTTCTACTTATGGCTAGCCAATTTTCCCAGCACCATTTATTAAATAGGGAATCCGTTGCCCATTTCCTGTTTTTGTCAGGTTTGTCAAAGATCAGATGGCTGTAGATGTGTGGTATTATTTCTGAGGGCTCTGTTCTATTCCATTGGTCTATATCTCTGTTTTGGTACCAGTACCATGCTGTTTTGGTTACTGTAGCCTTGTAGTATAGTTTGAAGTCAGGTAGCGTGATGCCTCCAGCTTTGTTCTTTTGACTTAGGATTGTCTGGGCAATGTGGGCTCTTTTTTGGTTCCATATGAACTTTAAAGCAGTTTTTTCCAATTTTGTGAAGAAAGTCATTGGTAGATTAATGGGGATGGCATTGAATCTATAAATTACCTTGGGCAGCATGGCCATTTTCATGATATTGATTCTTCCTCTCCATGAGCATGGTATGTTCTTCCATTTGTTTGTGTCCTCTTTGATTTCACTGAGCAGTGGTTTGTAGTTCTCCTTGAAGAAGTCCTTCACATCCCTTGTAAGCTGGATTCCTAGATATTTTATTCTCTTTGAAGCTATTGTGAATGGGAGTTCATTCATGATTTTGTTCTCTGTTTGTTACTGGTGTATAAGAATGCTTGTGATTTTTGCACATTGATTTTGTCTCCTGAGACTTTGCTGAAGTTCCTTATCAGCTTAAGGAGATTTTGGGTTGAGACAATGGGGTTTTCTAAATATACAATCATGTCATCTGCAAACAGGGACAATTTGACTTTTTCTTTTCCTAACTGAATACCCTTTATTTCTTTCTCTTGCCTGATTGCCCTAGCCAGAACTTCCAACACTATGTTGAATAGGATTGGTGAGAGAGGGCATCCCTGTCTTGTGCCAGTTTTCAAAGGGAGTGCTTTCAGTTTTTGCCCATTCAGTATGATATTGGCTGTGGGTTTGTCAAAAATTGCTCTTATTATTTTGAGATACATTCCATCAATAACGAATTTATTGACTGTTTTTAGCATGAAGGGCTATTGAATTTTGTCAAAGGCCTTTTCTGTATCTATTGAGATAATCATGTGGTTTTTGTCTTTGGTTCTGTTTATGTGCTGGATTATGTTTATTGATTTGCATATGTTGAACCAGCCTTGCATCCCAGAGATGAAGCCCACTTGATCATGGTGGATAAGCTTTTAGATGTGCCTCTGGATTCGTTTTACCAGTATTTTATTGAGGATTTTTGCATCGATATTCATCAGGGATATTGGTCTAAAATTCTCTTTTTTTTTTGTATTCTCTGATAGTAGTTTGTATTTCTGTGGGTTTGGTGGTGATATCTCCTTTATCATTTTTTTTTTATTGCATCTAGTAGATTCTTCTCACTTTTCTTCTTTATTAATCTTGCTAGCAGTCTATCAATTTTGTTGATCTTTTCAAAAAACCAACTCCTGGATTCATTGATTTTTTTTCGAGGGTTTTTTGTGTCTCTATCTCCTTCAGTTCTGATCTAACCTTAGTTAATTCTTGCCTTCTGCTAGCTTTTGAATGTGTTTACTCTTGCTTCTCTAGTTCTTTTAATTGTGATGTTAGGGTGTCAAATTTAGATCTTTCCTGCTTTCTCTTTTGGGCATTTAGAGCTATAAATTTCTCTCTACATACTGTTTTAAATGTGTCCCAGAGATTCTGGTATGTTGTATCTTTGTTCTACCTGGTTTCAAAGAACATCTTTATTTTTACCTTCATTTCGTTATGTACCCAGGAGTCATTCAGGAGCAGGTTGTTCAGTTTCCATGTAGTTGAGTGGTTTTGACTGAGTTTCTTAGTCCTGAGTTCTAGTTTGATTGCACTGTGGTCTGAGAGACAGTTTCTTATAATTTCTGTTCTTTTACATTTGCTGAGGAGTGCTTTACTTCCAACTATGTGGTCAATTGTGGAATAAGTGCGATGTGGTGCTGAGAAGAATGTATATTCTGTTGATTTGGCGTGGAGAGTTCTATAGATGTCTATTAGGTCCGCTTGGTGCAGAGATGAGTTCAACCTAGATATCCTTGTTAACTTTCTGTCTCGTTGATCTAATGTTGACAGTGGGGTGTTGAAGTCTCCCATTATTATTGTATGGGAGTCTAAGTCTCTTTGTAAGTCTCTAAGGACATGCTTTATGAAATGGGTGCTTCTTTATTAGGTGCATATATATTTAGGATAGTTAGCTCTTCCTGTTGAATTGATCCCTTTACCATTATGTAATGGCCTTCTTTGTCTCTTTTGATCTTTGGTGGTTTAAAGTCTGTTTTATCAAAGACTAGGATTGCAACCAGTTTTTTTTTTTTTTTTTTTTTTTTTTTTTCCATTTGTTTGGTAGATCTTCCTCCATC